>NC_057761.1:2500-363907 GCF_010389155.1 Erigeron canadensis
CAGATCTTCAGATTTGAGTTGTTCATTTTCAGATTTGAGTTCTTGATTTGAAAATAAGGATATTGTTCAAAGATGCTCCAAAATGCTTATACTCATGAATTGAGGGGGAGCATGATTTATTCATAAGAAAGTTAGTTAAATTTTATTCAAGTGTTTACTCTCCAAAAGTGTTTAAGTCAAAATGACAAAGATCAAAGCTACAAAATTTGAAAGATTGATTGAAAGATTCAAGACAAAGAAGTAAAGCTTCGAAAGAGTCTTCATCAACAAATTTCATTCAAGATCTTCAAAGTCATATGATAATACTTGATCTAGAAGCTCCAAAGCATACATCAATGAGGAGAGTACAAGCTTTTGATACTTCATTGTGATACTTCATTCCAAGAAAATAATTTTCTTTCAAGAATTGAAGATTGAAGAACCAAAAACAAGTTTATACCTTCCGCACTTCAAAAGACAACTCTGATTCTTGGTTCAACAATTTTTCAAAGATTCTAGACTCATTCATTTTATTCTCTGTTCAAAAAGAACATTGAGAATTTCATCATGTTTTAACTTTAAAAAGTCCAGGACCAAGATTGATTCAAGTTCTCCAGAGACGATGAGAAAGCTTTGAAGACTTGATTCATCACACCAATTGTCTTCACCATCGGGCTCATCAACTTAATTCCTACAAGACAAAATAACACGTACTTCATTCATTACAATATATCACTAAGGGGGAGAATGTTAGAAATCCAAAAATAGTGATAAATTGTAATTTAAGTTAGTGGACTTTGTTGTTGTTAAGACATGGTGAAATGATTTCTAAGGTTGAGGGACTAGGAGTGTCAATTAGCTTAATTGTAGATTTAGACTATAAATACCCTCAACTCCTTAGAAATCATAAGCCTTTTGATCCATTTTTACATACAACTTAATTCAGATTGTTTCTCTCTCTCTTTCTCTAGAAATCACACACACTAAACACACCAAGAACACACACTCTTGAACCGTCATTGTTGAGATCGAATCAAGAGCAGAAATCGTTTTATTACATAGACATGTTGTGATTCCTGATGATCTCATTGTGAAACAAAGTAAGCAATGATTGATGACTTTGGTTGGTAGTTTTGTTGGTAAAAGACTTGCTTTTCCTTTTGTTCGTTTTCATGCATTTAGATTGTGGAAAAACTACGGACTTGTTGATGTTGTCTTGAATAACCAGGGTAGATTCTATTTTAAATTTAATAATGCTGAGGGTATGGAATTTGTGATCAAGAATAGGCCTTGGTTTAGGAATGATATTCCTATTTTGTTGAAGAAACGGGAAGTCGGGATTGAGAATGATAGGATTAGACCTACTTATGTTCACATGTGGGTTAATATATATGATTTGGATGCTACTATGTGGGATTATGACATTCTTAGCCACATCACTAGTGTTATTGGGGTCCCCGTTGCTTTGGATAGATTTACTGAGGAAATGATTGAGAAAAAGTCAGGCAGGGCTCTTTTTGCTAGAGTGTTGATTAAAGTTAGTGCAGATCATGATATTCCAGCTTTTGTTGAGGCACTGGTGTTGGGTAAAATGCAGAAATTCAGGTTACAGTATATCTGGAAGCCGGATAGATGTTCTCATTGTGCTATTTTTGGGCACAAGTTTCTTGATTTTATTGACAGGCCAAAGTCTGCTGAAGGAATGGAAGCTGGGGCACCCAAAGCTACACCAGCAACTGAAGCAGGCCCATCTGGCACTAAGACACATGATTCACAGGTCCCACAGGATGAGCAGGGCTTACAGCAGCCCAAGAAGAGAAGAAGAAGGGCCAAAAAATCACAAGTTGCAGCGGGTATTCAGATACCTAAACCCAGGGTACGATATGTACCTAAGGTTACAGAGCAGCCTGCCAAATCAAAAGGCAAGGCACCGATTACCACCCCAGACACCTCAAATTCTACAGATTCATTTCAGCCAGTCAGGGTCACACCAGATACACACTCAGGTACATGTGCAACACCCCAGCAGGATATTCCTCCCAATTCAGCACAAGGTATCACCACAAATAACCCATATGATGCTTTGTGTGGGTTAAACACTGATGATGTCAGCATCCCTTCAGCTCCTAGTACTCAGCAGGACCCAGCCTATACAAATCTAGGAGAAGAGGAGGATGTAGAGTCAGATACAGGAGGAAATGCCCAGTTCATGAAGTTAGATGGATAGACTAGCTTGATATATATTGCAATGTTATAGATTGATAGTCTTAGATTCAGTTGATAGATTCATGTATATTTGATTATTTTGGGTGATCTGGGCCTGTCCAGTCACTCAGTTGGTTCATTTCCTGCATCACGGGTCTCCTTTATTTACTATAGGGGGCCCATGAGGGCATTTATTTTGTACTCTTTTATTTTCAGTAATGTATTCCTAGGCTAGTCCTTTAATAAATAAAAAAAACCCTAAACCCTAAAATGGATTGTCTAATCCTTGTAATGCATTTAGACTTGTCTCTACTTAATTTCAATGTCGTGTTGTGCTTAGTAAGTAAACCTCGTCATTCCATTTTACATACACACAAAGGTCCGGAAACACCATCCCCCTTTGCTACTGCTGCTCAAGAAGCTGTATTCCGTTATCATGGTGGTAAACTTGATAATAATGCAGTTGTCGTTTCATTGTCATCGTCTCATGGCTCTTAACAGATGAGTAAGTTTTTATCTTTTTCATTTTCGGTTCCTTTCACTTTTTTGAAACTTTTTTGTCATAGGGAGCAATAGTTTTTTGAATTGATGATTCTAAACTTCTGATTTTCCAAAGAGTCATTCTACTATGATGCTGGGTATTTATTATATTGTTTCTTATTCCCATTGCAAATATGTTAACTGTTAGTTCCTTTGAATGTTTATCGTATTTTTCTTATTCTCATATGAAATCTATGTTTGCCCTTTTAAGTAGAAAAATGTGGCTGATATATCAGGGTTGTGGTTAAGAAGCTAACCGTAGTATAAAGCTGAGGTCTATTCATCAAGTCTTTCTTTTGTGTCGGGTTTTGTTTATATGCTTTGGTATATAGGAATAGGAATCGAATAGAAAATGTATCTAGTACACATTAAATTAAAATATTTTGCACTTCAGATTCTACAGATTCGTTTCAGCCAGACACTTCAGATTCTACCGATTTGTTTCAGCCAGTCAGTGTAACAACCGCCTTAGAAATAATTTAAATAAATCCATAATATGTTCTAGTTTCGAATATGTGCTCACATGAAGGTCTATTCACTCTTAAATCTTAAATTATAAGACGCGTCTATGGTCTATTGTGATAAGAATGTTAGGTTTCAAGACGTAAGCGATTGTGTTCAAGAAATTCTAGTCTGAAAATGTTTCATTTAGACCCTACAATTATTAGAATCATAAATTAAGGGAAAACTATAAAAGGGTTAGAAAACCCAATTTCTCCACTTCTTCTCCATTTTCATCTCATCTCACCTCTCTCTCTCTAAAAACACACACATACCTTCACCATCTTCACCCACAAAAATTCATCATTTGATTTTGAGTTGTTAAACCAAGATTTCTTGCATTTTTAGCTTCCTTGTGATAATCAAAACATATTTCTAGTATCGATTTTCAGGTAATGACAACAAGTTTTGAGATTTTCATCAAAATAAAAGCTTACTTTTCAAGTGTATGTTCTTGATGATTTGGTCCATTTTTGGTGTAAAAATCGTGTTAAAAGTTAGTGGGTTTGTGTCTAAAAGTGTTTAGTAACCTTTTCGTGATCGAATTTGGGTCGTAAACATGTTTTAATCTTCAAAACCCTCGTTTTTGTTTGAACAGTCCCAAATTCGTCCTAAAAACACTTAAAACGAATTTAGTATCCCAGAAACGAATTTAAGTCTTCCAAAACGAAGTTAAGCTTCAAAACGAACTTAGAAAACAAACTTAAGTCCTCAAACGAATTTAAGGTCTATCTTCGTTCAGATACACCTTACGAACTTAAGGTCTATCTTCGTTCAGATACACCTTACGAATTTAATCTTCGTTCAGATACACCTTACGAATTTAATCTTCGTTCAGCTACACCTTACGAATTTAATCTTCGTTCAGCTACACCTTACGAATTTAAACCCTATTTTCGTTAGTTGTAGAAATCAGGTTTTATACTTAGTTGTAATCCAAGTCTATCATGTACAAGGAAACCCTAATTAAGGTATAATCAAGACATATTCGATCTTGTTTATCAAAGTGCGAGTTCAAAGACGTTCATTACGAGTCTAGTGTATGAAAAACACTGTTGAGTCAAACGTTTAAAGATCTTTAGTGATCCAAATCATCAGTACATCAAGGACACTTAGTAAATAAATAATCACGAGAACTAATACATGTATCCATTTATGCTCAATGGTTTGTGATTAGGTTGACATCAAGACATACTTGGATTCGAGTAGATATATTTTACTATATCTGTGCTTATACCCTGTGCTTGTAGAACTACGCTCGTAGCAGATCACTGTGAGTCTTCGTAGCCCCTTTTTCTTTACTTATTTCGGGGTGAAAGGAATACTACTTAAGCTTTTATACATGCCGTAACTACTTTTACTACTCTTTGGCTATTTGACTACTTGTTACATATTAGCCGGTCCTATTGAGGATTGTGTGTGCTCTATTGATACTATTAGCCGGTCCTATTGAGGATTGTGTGTGCTCTATTGATACTATTAGTCGGTCCTATTGAGGATTGTGTGTGCTCTATTGATACTATTAGCCGGTCCTATTGAGGATTGTGTGTGCTCTATTGATATTATTAGCCGGTCCTATCGAGGATTGTGTGTGCTCGCTTACTTATGTGCAAGTTGGTCACTAGCCACTACATACTACTTAATACTTGAGATCTATTGGCGGTATAAAATGCTTTTATACTACTTGTTTATACTCAAACCTACGAAATCACCAACCTTTGTGTTGACTCTTTTAAGTATTCCTTTCAGGTAACCAGGCTAATCGTGGCTAGGAATGGTAGCATGGGACTATTAGCAGACTTCAGGATTTAGGGTTGGAGTTTGCATGCTCGTAATTTGGGGTTGGTGGCAATATGCCCAATCGTATCCCCTGCGTGGGACTTTTCATACTTGATTTGGTCACCTTTGTTGAGCTTATGTGTAATAACCACTACCATGCTTGTTTGGTTGTGAAATTGACTATTTATGTTTATTCTAAGCACTCATTTAGTATTCCTATGTAACATCCATGTGCGCGTGTGCTTTATCTTACATCCCGAGTTTTCCGCCGCTGTCGGGGTGTTACAGTCAGGGTCACACCAGATACACACTCAAGTACACGTGCTGCACCCCAGCAGGATATTCCTTCCATTTCAGCACCAGGTATCACCACAGGTAACCCATATGATGCTTTATGTGGGTTAAACACTGATGATGTCAGCATCCCTTCAGCTCCTAGTACTCAGCAGGACCCAACCTATACAGATCCAGGAGAAGAGGAGGATGTAGAGTCAGATACAGGAGGAAATGCCCAGTTCATGAAGTTAGATGGATAGACTAGCTTGATATATATTGCTATGTTTTAGATTGCTAGTCTTAGATTCAGTTAATGGATTCATGTATTTTTGATTATTTTGGGTGATCTGGGCCTGTCCAGTCACTCAGTTGGTTCATTTCCTGCATCACGGGTCTCCTTTATTTACTATAGGGGGCCCGTGAGGGCATTTATTTTGTACTCTTTTATTTTCAGTAGTGTATTCCTAGGCTCGTCCTTTAATCCAAAAAAAAAACCTAAACCCTAAACCCTATGGAATGCTGAAGGTATTATGTGTGTTTTTTCTCTCAAAAGTGGCGATTTCATCCATTCAAAAACCGGCCAAAAAGTTTCAAAAATCCGACCAAAAACCCCAAAATCATTACAATCTGTTCATCAATTCATGATCCTTGTTAAAAACCGAATCTAATCATGCCTAGAAAGTCACCTGTTGATCTTGGAAAAGCTTCGAAAAAATCATCAAAAAAAGGGCCTAAACCTAATTGATGAATCCTCTCAATCGGCCTCCATTCCTGTTTCTTTTCAATCGTTAAATCAATCGAAATATAATCTTAGATCATATTCATGTTCAATTAAATCTGTTCCTGATTCGTTTGATCCTCTTTTTCCATTGAATTCGGCCGGAAATAATGATATCAGCAACCAGCCGCCACCTTCCACCATTCAACCACCACCGTCCGCCACAATTAGAAGGGCTGTCGGCCACTAGAAGGTGGCCATGGCAGCGGTTTCGAATGAGGGTGGGGGTACCCGGATCAATTTTGTTCAGATCGAAGGGAGGGGAGAAACAAATGTGGTCGCACCTTCTGAAAACCCTAACCGCCCCTTGTTTTCTTTTCCACCGCATACCACCGCCACTGTAGCACCGGCCGGCCACCATGGGGTGACTGATGGGTCGCCGCAACCCACCCTACAACCTGATGGGTCGGGTAGTGGGTCAGCAGCCCCAACCGATTCATTACGGGTCAATGTATCTACTGAAAACCCTAGATCGCCTATTTTCACCTTTCTACCACCGATAACCACCTCCTCTCCACCGCCGACCACCACCTTGTCTGCTACTGTTGGGTCGGCTGAAATCACCCATAAACTTTATAGGTCGGGTCGTGGATCTCCAGCCCACCACCCCCACCCCCCATGCATGGTGTCTCGACCTCAAACTCAACAAATGCGCAACCGACTGATAGGACTACCCATGTTACTCCTTTGGTCAATCTTGATCGTATGAGTGATTTCTTACAAGAACAACTCCAAAAAGCTAACAAAGTGAATGAGTCAACATTTTCGGGTTCTCCTAATCCTTTTTCTTACTCAACAAACACTGGTGCAACTCTTTCTCATGCTACTTCTCTTGTGGATCAAGTTGATGATACGTTTAGTATTGGTGTTCACACGAGCTCGAATGATAATGTCAATGTTGAAATTTTCTTAGATAAAATATCACATGCAGCCGACATGCAAAATGATATTAATATCTCATCTGCGGGCCCTACTGATATACTTGATGATGATGGTAATGTGAGAGTTGTGTTGGATGATGATGATGGTGTTCCGCCAATCACTGATTCACATTTTGCTACATCTAGCCCGAAAGGTACCCAAACACCTAACACTTTTGCCAATCTTTTCAAAGAGGCGGCAAACATTCATAGGACTGGTAAGCTTCGTTTCATTCCTCTTGTTTTCACTGAGATTGGTACTAGACATGCTGTAATTCCTGATGATCTCATTGTTAAACAAAGTGAGAAATGGTTGTTGACTTTGGTTGGTAGTTTTGTTGGCAAAAGACCTGCTTTTCCTTTTGTTCGTTTCCATGCATTTAGATTGTGGAAAAAGTATGGTCTGGTTGATGTTGTTTTGAATAATCAGGGTAGATTTTATTTCAAGTTTGATAATACTGAGGGTATGGATTTTGTGATTAAGAATAGGCCTTGGTTGTTTAATGATGTTCCTGTTTTGTTGAAGAAATGGGAAGTCGGGATTGAGAATGATAAGATTAGACCTACCTATGTTCACATGTGGGTTAATATATATGATTTGGATGCTACTATGTGGGATTATGACATTCTTAGCCACATCACTAGTGTTATTGGAGTCCCCATTGTTTTGGATAAATTTACAGAGGAGATGATTGAGAAAAAGTCGGGTAGGGCTCTGTTTGCTAGGGTGTTGATTAAAGTAAGTGCAGATCATGACATTCCTGCTTTTGTTGAGGCACTTGTGTTGGGTAAAATGTAGAAATTCAGGTTATAGTATCTCTGGAAGCCGGATAGATGTTCTCATTGTGCTATTTTTGGGCACAAGTTTCTTGATTGTGTTGACAAGCCAAAGTCTAGTGAAGAAATAGAAGTTGGGGCACCCATAAATGCTCCTGCAACTGAAGCAGGCCCATCTGGCACTAAGACACATGATCCACAGGTCCCACAGGATGAGCAGGGCTTTCAGAAGCCCAAGAGGAGAAGGAAAAAGGGCCAAAAAAGCCCAAGTTGCAGCGGGTATCCAGATTCCTAAGCCCAGGGTACGATATGTACCTAAGGTTCCACAGCAGCCTGCCAACTCTAAAGGCAAGGCACCAATTACCACCCCAGACACTTCAGATTCTACAGATTCGTTTCAGCAAGTCAGGGTCACACCAGATACACACTCAGGTACACGTGCTGCACCCCAGCAGGATATTCCTTCCACTTCAGCACCAGGTATCACCACAGGTAACCCATATGATGCTTTATGTAGGTTAAACAATGATGATGTCAGCATCCCTTCAGCTCCTAGTACTCAGCAGGACCTAACCTATACAGATCCAGGAGAAGAGGAGGATGTAGAGTCAGATACAGGAGGAAATGCCCAGTTCATGAAGTTAGATGGATAGACTAGCTTGATATATATTGCTATGTTTTAGGTTGCTAGTCTTAGATTCAGTTAATAGATTCATGTATTTTTGATTATTTTGGGTGATCTGGGCCTGTCCAGTCACTCAGTTGGTTCATTTCCTGCATCACGGGTCTCCTTTATTTACTATAGGGGGCCCATGAGGGCATTTATTTTGTACTCTTTTATTTTCGTTAATGTATTCCTAGGCTAGTCCTTTAATCAAAAAAAAAAACCCTAAACCCTAAAATGGATTGTCTAATCCTTGTAATGCATTTTTGACTTGTCTCTACTTAATTTCAATGTCGTGTTGTGCTTAGTAAGTAACCCACGTGATTCCATTTTACATACACAAAAAGGTCCGGAAACACCATCCCCCTTTGCTACTGCTGCTCAAGAAGCTGTTTTCCGTTATCATGGTGGTAAACTTGATAATATTGCAGTTGTCATTTCATTGTCACTGTCTCATGGCTCTTAACAGATGAGTAAGTTTTTATCTTTTTCATTTTCGGTTCCTTTCTCTTTTTTGAAACTTTTTTGTCATAGGGAGCAATAGTTTTTTGAACTGATGATTCTAAACTTCTGATTTTCCAAAGAGTCATTCTACTATGATGCTGGGTATTTATTATATTGTTTCTTATTCCCATTGCAAATATGTTAACTGTTAGTTCCTTTGAATGTTTATCGTATTTTTCTTATTCTCATATGAAATCTATGTTTGCCCTATTAAGTAGAAAAATGTGGCTGATACATCAGGGTTGTGGTTAAGAAGCTAACCGTAGTATAAAGCTGAGGTCTATTCATCAAGTCTTTCTTTTGTGTCGGGTTTTGTTTATATGCTTTGGTATATAGGAATAGGAATCGAATAGAAAATGTATCTGGTACACATTAAATTAAAATATTTTGCAATCCAACCCGTCTCATAGGAATAAAGTTGTTAAGTAGCGACCTGCTGCTCTAGAATTTGTAAATATGGAATGGGTTGTGACTAAGAAGTTAGTAGTTGTAGCATTGAATAGAATGCGGCTGACAGATTATAAAGCTCAAGTATGTTCACTTTTTCTTTGTTGATGTCTGGGTTTTTGCTTGAATGCTTTTTTGTATAGGATTTGAATAATTCATTTTCTCCATCACTCTTTTTCTCAAACTATATTTCACACCGACTCTCCCTCAAACTCCGAGGCAGGTGCTGTTTTCCCCCATGCGTTCTACCCCTGCTACGTCTCACACTTTTATTACACTAATCTATGGAATATCAACCACTGTTTAAAAATGTTGTTAACAATCAATATCAACAATTGTAAGAGACCCACAAAGGTAAGGTTCCTTGTACATTGCTATCGAGGTTCAGGATTTGTCAATAAATGTAAGTGCTTGTTTCTAAGTTTAGAAATGTGCTTATAAAACCTTAGTCTCCAAGTTTTATTAGTTTCTTCCAAGTCTTTCGTGTATAATACCTCCAAATTTTCTTCCAAACCAGCCTTTTATATTCGTTCTTGTCGTATATTAAGTCCAAGCCTTACAAGTGGTAAAAGAGGTATGTAATTCCATTCCATGTACAAAAGAAGAGGGGAGGGGGGGGGGGTCAAACAAGATCATTCCATGGGACGATTTATGTGTTCTTCTCCAAAGCTGATAATGCTGGCGTTAGGTAGTTATTTGCTTTGTCGGGTAGATGTGCCACCTACACAGAAACACAAATAAGCATAATTTTCTTTCTTGGTAATTATGAACTCATGACTCATACAACCTGAGACTTTTACACTTTTAATTTTTAAACATGTATTCTCCACATCTAACAGGGTTGTACTTGAATAGGACTATGAAGTCAAAATAGTTTCTTTAAACTTAAAATGTCACATAGACGAAAAACTTTTTGATCATGAAAAATTATAACTACTGATGTTACATGTCTTACCAGCTCATACAACTCCTTCCCTGGCTCAGCAACATATTCATAGCATACCTGTTCATTCACATGATCAGGGGTTGAATTATGCAACAAAGACATCTAGGATGAAAGTAAACAATATGCTACTGACATCAAAGCTCTTGTTCCTTGCAGTTGAGTCATGCAACGCTTTTACGCAGATATCAGCCACATCAGCACAGCTGATCCCCTACAAGAAGTAGCCCTGATGCTAAGCTTGGGTAGGTTGTCAATACTTATAATGAACTAATTGATTATCCATCAGTATTCCTACCTGAGATATCCTGTTTCCCTGATCAAAAATGAGAGCTCGTTGTCCTCCAGGTTCTTCCTAATAAACCCAATACCACAAGCAAATTAAACGGCCAAAGCATATCATAGACAGGATGAAACTAAATATGATTATGGTAGTTAAAGCTATTGGTGAAATAAAGGTTAAACATGGTAAAAGTATCAAAGCTACTATGTTTCTTTTTTGGTGGACGGAGAAACTATATATATCTGAAGTAGCAAAACATATGAAGCAAGCAAATATAAAAACACGTATTGGAGGTGAATTTTGTCGTTTCACACTATTCATCGATCACACTTCTATAATAATTTTCATCTTAATGGTTATTTTAATATTGCTATTTTAACGCATACTTTTATACATTTTTATCTTGCTGTGGTTGCTATCTCACGAACCTGATGGAAAACTAAATCCAACCAAAAAATTTGGGGCAAACGAATTATGCAAATTGGGTTCAGGTCAAACAAGGTATGGGGTAGTGAATTAGGTATATATAGAACTTATTGATATTGCTCAAATCGGGATCAAGTCAAACGGATGATGTTGGTTGAAGTTGGAATATGTACCACTTGACATGCCAATCTCACTGCCAATGTAGATATAATTATATAAATGAGAAAGTCAAGGTGCCAAGTGCTTGCCAAGTTAGAGGTATCTATTAATAAGGCAGGGATCTTAATTTATTTAGGCATTGAGTCGGTTTATTTCGGTTCTTTGAACTCATTAAGAGTTTGCTGGAACTCAAATCCAGTTTGAGTTGCTGAAACTTGAATTTAGTTGATTATCTATTTTAAAAGAAAAGGTAAGTGAGCGGGAACCCCTTAGTCCCGTGAAGAAATTTTTTCTTTATGTCTAAGAACCCTGCAATCCTGACTGCCGGTGAGTACTGTCCCAAGACCCACAGGATAATAGGCAAGAAATCCGTCTGTGACTAAGATTTGAACCTATGCTTAAGTCTTTCCCCAGTGGGCCCTATAGGTGGCCAGCTCACCTAAGTGAGTTAATTTACAATTATCGTTTCTTTTGAGTCATCTGTTGTGTTCTTTCTATTGTCTTATTTAAATTCTGTTTAGTACATATCAAGTAACTTTGCCACCTGTGGTTTTGTGGGTTACGAAAACACTTGCAGCAACACCACACTACTGATGCTACATGGGAGAAAATTAACCAGACTCTTGAATCCAGGGAACAGTGCAAGGCAACAGAATGAGCTGGTAGCATTATTTAAGGCCGGTTTTTAGTGGCGACGATGTGTCTAATTGGAACTTCAAAGAGCATAACAAAATTGATGTTAGTGCTGGTGTTCGAAACATGGAAGAGTCTGAAGGTACACAATCAACGGAATCAGAAGAAAGTAGCAAGGAGCCCTTGGAAGAAACCACAAGGGTTTTAAAACTGGTTGCGGTGGAAGATATAAGTGAAGATTGTGGTAATCTAGGAGATGTTCGTGGTAGCTGTAATATCCCGAATCTATAATGTTTGACTTTTGACCTTAAGTTAGTCAACCTTAAATACTGTTAAGTTATGTGTTTTAAATAAATTATGTGATTAATATGTATGTGATCAATGAAAGTTAAATAAAGAAGTAAAGTTATGTAAGTTGAGTGTTTGGTAGGTTAATACGTATTCTAAGCCCAGGGGTTAAGTGACAAGTAGGCTTCCCTAATTGCCATTCTACAAAATTTACATCTGTGTAACCTCAAAGCCGGCCTTTCCCTCTCAAAGCAAATCCCCTTCAAATCCCTTCATTTCTTGGTGTTTCAATCAAGTTTTTGTTAAGCATCTGGATCCTTGAGTTCATCCACAGTTAATATAGATATTCTTTTGATTTATGATATTGTGAGTCATTTATGTGAATTCAATCTGGGTTAAATCACAAAACATTTATTGATTTCGTGTTATTCGGGTGATCAATTGAGTGATTTATGTTTGTAATGAGTGAAGGATTCAATTGGTGGATTAAAGTCATCAATTGTATCATAAAAAAGGTTAACTTTATGTCTCCGGGTAGGGCTAAGGGTTTGGGATCTAATGACGTTTAGAGCAAGTTTTAAATTAGGTTTCTTGACCGAACCCTGATAGGCACACATGTGATTCATGCGACGCATATTTTGAATTTTCAAATGCAGATCAACGCATGAAATTCTCTGACTTTGAAAAACATGAAATATGCGATATTTCCTTCATGCAGAGCATATTTTTGTATGTCTTATTCTATGTAGTCAATTTCGGTGGTATACCAGTGGTATTTCAATTTTCGGTCCTCCACTGGTCCAAATTTCTGCCCAAAATTTTGGTACCAAGATTTTCGGGTGAAATTTACCGAAATCTCACCGAATATGGTCAAATTTCGGTCCAAGATTCAGTGGTATTTCGGTGGTATACCAGTTTTTCAGGTTTTATTTAGTTTTTTATTTTTGTCCAAACTTAAAATACAACATAAGAAACACTAATTTTTGCAAGTATTAACACTAATCTATCAAGTATTGACACTTTTAAGCTTGACTTTTGGTATTTTGATTAAGTATTTAATTGATATAACAGTATAACTGTGATTTTTTTGGTATATATATAATTATATATAATATTTACCATGATATTAAAATTACATAAAAAAAAAACCACCGAAATTATCCATATTTCATATACCAGTCACTTAGCAGCGCTGTAAGTTAGTAGTTAGTTACAACTCATTGTAGGTTGTACCAAGTTAAGATAACATCTTTCATCACCTGAGGGTACAACAAATCAGTTTTTATAAGTTAAAAACCCCCAAATAAATGTAATAAATGCTTGAATGTTTATGGGAATGTATGGGAGGTTGCTATGGGTTATATATGATTACTATTGATGATGAATGGTATGTATGCATGATATGAAGGTATGATGAAACGTACATGTTATGAAATGATAAAATGTTTGTTATATGATTTTTTGCATGGCTTGAACACCTAGTCAATAGACACGTGAATAGGAATGTCATCACACTAGCACGAAGGCCCTGAAGTAAAGAATGCTATATGTGATTAGTTTGCGTTAAGCTTAACCCATGTTTGTTCCAAAGAGCTAGTGTGTACGTGGTCACGTAGTTTGGGAATAATGATACTTCTCGTTATATACTTACGTTTCAGTATTATGTGTGGATTAACTAACCAACAATGCATAAAGGCATAAACAGTTTACTCAGTTGGAATGACAATGTATTTCCTTAACGATGTCGATGGACTAGCGTATGGTTTACCCATTATGTCAAGTGTGCAAACTCCATGTAACGTCTATGATTGCATATACAGAAACCCCACATCCCTAAGAAAGTGGCATAAGTCACTTAGCCTACGTCTAGGCAAAGTAATAAAGTAAAGAAAGATAAGTAAGTAAACTTTAGATATTATGTTTAGCCATTTGTTTTGACTACTTCATTTACGACTTATGTTGCATTTAATAATGTTGGCATTTGTATTGGTGCTAAACTTCGATTATCTTTTATTATTGTGATGGTAGTATGGTACGATTTAGTAACACCATTTTATTGTAAGGTACCACCCGTTACGGATGGAGCATATTTTATATGATTGTTTTTCCACAAAGTTAGACGCTATTAGGCAAAGTTTTCAAAAATCTAGGTTTTTAAACGACAGGTGTTATAGTAGCCCCGTTAGCAGAACAAATATGATTTTGTGCGATTAGCAAAGGCGTCGGAAGAGAAGTTGATTATGAGGATGAATATCCATGGGATCCTGGAATTACTTTAGAAGCGTGAGTAAAAATGTAAGACAAGTGTGGGTGCGACAAGTTTATGATCGCAACTTCTAATACTGTTTTTTTTGGGATTTTAGGTTGGTTTGACAAGCATATAAACTCTCATGTGGTCATTCTAAACAAAAATGTAAGACAACTATATAAACCTTCTTGGTGATTAAGCAAGTAGGCGTTGGATAGTAGTGA
Source organism: Erigeron canadensis (assembly GCF_010389155.1). Lineage (NCBI taxonomy): Eukaryota > Viridiplantae > Streptophyta > Magnoliopsida > Asterales > Asteraceae > Erigeron > Erigeron canadensis. Next base: position 17,075 of record NC_057761.1, read on the forward strand.
ATTTGGTGTTTCAATCCAAGTGTCTATCAAAATTCGATCTAGAAAGTATAAAACCTAAACATTCTAGTCCTACACGCATTGCTAATATTGGTTTCTTTCAGGCAATATTCTGTTGAGTTTTCTTCATTAATAACAATTTAGGATTTTGTCATTTAATTTGTTTCCTGGTATAGCATTTTATTTATGTATTGATACCTTACACCTTGATCAATAGAAAATACTGAGATATAGATATTCATTCTCTCTCTATTCACATAACCAACCTAGAATTGTCAGCCCGAACTGCTACTTTGTTTCTTATATTGTTTAAACTGGTATAAAGGATAATATGCCATCCCTACTCTCTTCCCATTCCATATGAAAGAACCCATAAAATAAAAGACAATTTGATAATGACTTGAGTGATTGGTCAGATTGGAACTAGCTTATACTCCAAAAATGCACCACCAAACTCATTAATACTAGATAAACGGTGATGAACTCACCATCAACGGACCAGGACGAATTATAGTGTACCCAAGGCCTGATCTTCTCAGTGAATCCTCTCCGGCCTATAACGAACTCAACTTACAAGTAAGTTAGCACAACACAATACGAACATAACAATATACCAAATAATAACAGACCTTCTTGGCTCTCAAAACCTGCTCCCTTCTGCTACTTTCAATTCCCGACCCTGTACACGAGACTAAGATGAAGTCTGTTTCTTGTCCCGTCTGCAATACAGGTTATTATCCAAATTAAAAAACCCGAATGAATAACTTACAAGATAGGGATGTCTGATGGAAACCTATCACAAAACAAATTTGCATGATCATAAAGAAAATAAGACCTGAATGGCTTTATTTTATGTAAACACTGTACGAACATGGACAAAACTCGTTGCCTTGCCAATTCCCGATAACCTACTTACGAGAGGTAAGATGGACTTATTCAATTAATTCAAGGATAATATTCTCAATTTCACATAATCCTACACTTATGGGTATTAAAAAATCAAATCAACAATAAACCCTAGCTACCATGGGCGAGGTGGGACAAACAAAATGTGTGTCTAGTTCCGAATGCAACTCTCTATCTAATTGTTACAAAAGTACTGGTTATAGCAAAAAAAAAAATTTCTCTAAATGCCTAGAGTTGTGAATATTAACAAAACATAATGCGGGATATGATGATAAATCTTCAAAATTTCACAACCCCACGGGATCCAAAATCATAGAATAACTTCTTGAAGTTCGTTTGTGAAAAATTTGAAAGGAGGATAACACTCGCATAAAGGTGGAGGTCCGAGGTCAAAGGTTCAAATCTAGGAGCCCCCCTTACAAAGGAGTGTTACCTGGTTTGTGGAAAGGGTGCAGCGGGCTAAAACTTGTGCATTAGAGACCCACAAAAGGAGGAGTAAATAACATGGTCTAAAGAAAAAGACATACCAATGAAATATATGGATATGATAAGAAATGGAAAAGGGGAAGACCCAGCTCTTTTAGAGAAATAAGAGCTTAGAGAAACTTCAAGAACTACTTACAGGTAATGCTTTTATATATTCCAATATCATTTGGAAGCTTCTCATGTCCTGGTTCGTTCCAACAGGTCCTTCAGCAGGTCTCTGTCAAAAAGAAAAGATAACTAGACCATCAGTATTCGTAGCATAATCTCAGTTCATCCAAACGATTTGATCACTATGATTCTAATTTTACCCTGAACTTTCTTAATTATAATTCCAATATTAAACATTCATCTAGTTAAGGAAAATTAAAAAAGAAGTTAATATCTAAAACATCATATCCAAAATGAAAATATTTAGGGGATGTGATGCGGGCCCAAGTATTGAAGAGAAGACTATGATATATTTAGAAGCCCAAGATAGAGCTTCTAAAGGTGCCTCACTAAAATGGGCATAACTTTTGCTACAGGACTTCGTTTTGACGTGCTATCCGTCAAAACGACTGTTTATACCAAACAACAGAATATATTCTCTTTCTAGATACTCATTCTCTTTCCCATTATTTTCATTCTCTATTACAAATCTGTTCTCTAATCTCTATGATTCCCTCCTACTAAACATCCCCCTAGGGTTTGTGTGAAAGAAGTATTTATATACGACATATACATAAAGATTATAAACGAACATATACAAACAAATGTTTATAAACGTTCACAAAAAGATTATCAAATGAACATATACAAACGAACGAGAACCTTATTCATGTTGTTCATTTAACTAAACAAACGAATTTTTGTGTTCATGTTCGTTCATTTAACTAAATGAAAGAACGCAGAACGAACTTCCCGCTCAACGGTACATGGACTGTTCGTTGAAGGTTCAGTTTGTTTACAGCCCTACAAGGCACATGGTTTTAGTGGGCTTCGCATGGATATCAAAAAACCCCAATAGTGCTTTCAGACCTAGAAGCACCCAAATCTACACTTTTCCCCAAAGTTTCATGGTATGAAAAAAATTTATACCGTTGTTGTAGCTACAAATCACCCATCACCTTCGTTATTATAGATGGCGATTATTACACTAAGTCTCCATTCCTCAAGACCTCAACGTGCTTATCAAGGTCTTGCTGAAAAGGTTTGTCAACAAACTTGGCCATTTCCTATACACCACAACACCTTTAACTAAAGACTACTTAGAAGAAGGATGATTCTAATAGAGGAACAATAGTACTAAATTGATCTTTAGCGTGTTAGGAATCAGATTCAGCAAAAGTAATAACAAGTATAGAACACGAGAATATAATGTGGTATCTCACACCATGTATGTCAACTGATCTACGACTACAACTAGGGATTTTTATTGCTCGGTACAAAATTACAATGCAAAGGCTAGGATATATATATATATATAGATAATAGTCTAGAGTTTCTTGTTTGGTGAGTAAGGAAACCTACTATGGGCCCCTAAACACTTAGCTAAAACCGGCCCTAGGCTAATAAGCCTAAGGCCTTAACAAAACCCGACAATCTCCCACTTGAAGGCCTTGCGAGAAAACAAGTCACCAATCAAGCACGCAACAATCCAAGTCTTCATAAATCGTAATCCTAAAACACACGGAACATTGGAACAAAAGTACAGGTTTAGCTCAACAAAGAAGCCAAACTTCAAACCATAGTACACCTAGTTGCAACGGATCCCACTCATGAGTAAACAGAGGGCCCCGTTGGAGCCTCATATCGCTCCAACATGCTCACAGGAGACCCCGACTTTACATCCTCAATCCTAACTAATTCTCGTAGACTCGAACCATTAGATATAGGGACTCTCAAAGGAACACTCTCCAATAATCGTAAACTAATGGTAGACATACATTTTCATTTGTCTAACTAACTTCATCAAGTAAAAATCTTAGAGATAAGCGGTTGCAAGCGTTGTGATTTGTGATATATGTGAACATCATATAAACGCATGCATATCTTAACTCCTTATTACCATCATAACTTTTGAATTCATATACCAAATGTAAGAATGAGATAACTTTTATAATATGTAGGATATCATGGCTTTTATGAGTCATCTGACATTGAATGGAAAATAAACCTGTCTTCTAGGTTCGAAGCGTATGGTCAGGGTGTGTATATGGAATGGATCCAATGGTGGATCAGCGGGATTCACTGCCCGAAACGAACTAAACGGTACTCTTACCTGGCAAGACAAACCCACATGTGAAAAGCAAAAAAGTTTAAAAACGTTGTTAATTGGTCTTGAACCCTAACATAGAATTCATACTAGTGAAGGATAAAAAAAAAACTCACCCTGCAAAACCCTACTTTTGTACTAATTCTAGAAAAGTACAGATTGCTCTGGCTTGTGTCTGCTGAAGAAGCGGACTCAACAATTAAGACATATGACCTTCCATTCCCTCCTATAGAAAGCACGAGACCTTCATACCTGAAGTTGGAAGACTAGATTTACAAATGCAACAGTACAAAATTTGGAAGATATATATTATGCAAATAGAATCTAGTAAGAGGCCCGGACCCAGCTATTTAAGAACTACCTGTCCAATGTGCTGCCAAGAGGAAGTGATAGTTTAGTTGACAGTTCCACATATCCTCCACGTGTAAAAACATAACCTGTTTATATTGTAAAATGTTAGGGTTGCGAACAAACTGCTGAATACTTATAACATCAATCGTTTATATGCGGAAAACATATATACTCAGCTAGAAAATGTTATGGGCCTAAAGTACCATTTAAAACAGACGAGCTATGTAAAGTGAACGTCACATTTTAAAGAGAGAAATATTATACAGAGGATCCATAGATAGAGATAAATATATAGTTGTAGGTTACTATGTGGCGTGTGTGAAGCACTAATAGGCAGCTTAAATGTTACTAAAATAGAGTGTCTATAGGAAAACATATAGCTTAACGATTTCTTTTCCTATAGACATTGTATGCTAGTGTTAAACAAGTTGTATGATAGTTATTGTCAGTGTTAACTAAGTTATATGTTAAAACTAAGTTGTATGTTAATATTAACATACAACTTATAATAGTTATTGTCAATGTTAACTAAGTTATGTGTTAATACTAACTTGTATGTTAATATTAACATATAGCTTAGGTTTTTTTTTTTTTGAAGGTGAATTTTGCTGGAAACTTCGTGTCCGATTCGACAACGGAAGGTCTAGCATAAGTTGTGTTAATCAGGTCCGCGCTAAATAGCTCCCTCGAACTCTCGAAGTAGAAATGTGATATGATCCCACATCGGCCAAGTATGGGATTGGTTGGTGGTTTATAAGCCTAGGTGTCCCCTCCTCCTTTGAGCTAGCTCTTGGGAGTGAGTTCTACACCTAGCTTAGGGCATGATGCGAGCCTATTATGGGATGGGTTCGCATCAAAATGCCTATTTCAAATACCTGATGGGGGAAAAAACCCCTACTAATCCACCCAAAGGCACGACAATTGATAGGGGTAAGCCCTGCCCCTTAGACTTAAACCTGAATATACCTAAGCCAATTCCTCATAAAGGGACTTAATTCCAATGTCCTCCTCAAGGCTTGAACACAATACCTCATGCAAGGGGATGACCTTTCAACCATTGAGCTAAAACTCAAGGACAACATACAGCTTAGTTAACACATACATTTTAGTGTATGTTACTAACATTTAAGGAGTACTCACACACACCTTAACTATTGCTACATACATCTTCGGAAAATCTACACTTCACTGAATAAGAAACTTCGCACCATAACCTCCCCCTATATGCAAGGTTTCTTATTATGAAGTGTAGATTTTCCTAAGATGTATGTAGCAATAGTTAAGGTGTGTATATGGATATATATGGGAAAAGTGAGTGTGGGGTTGTCACACACCTAAGTTGGGTGAAAAACCTCTCACATATTAATATTTTAATATTAATAAATAAATGATGGGTCCCCTGATTTTTATGGAATAAAAAATCAAGATGTGAGAGGTTTTTCACCCAAGTTGGGTGTGGGACAACCCCACCTTCACTTCCCCTATATATATATATATATATGTGGAAAATAATGAATATGGTGTTGTCATACACCCAACTTGGGTGAAAAACTCCTTATACTATTTTATTTTATTTTTGTATGGGGCCTCCATGATTTTATGTGTTAAAGAAATTAGTATGCGACAGGTTGTTCAACCAAGTTGAGTCTAAGACAACACTATATTCACTTCTCGATATAATATACATACGTGTGTGTGTATGAGCTTTTCTTATAAAAATCAATTTACACCTCCTTTTTTAACAACTTAATCACACAACCACTTTCTTTCCAACCAAATTAACAAAATACCCTATATCACAATGAACTGTCAAACCATTAACAATAACCAACTTTTTGGAATAGATATCAATGGAAATATATCACTTTTTCACCTAACTATAAAGTCTCTGTTTAACTAAAAAAATTCTCAAAATTTATAATAAACTTTTTTTTCAAACAAATAATAATATCTTTTTTTTTTTGTCTTTCAATGATAGTATAAAAAATGTATCAAACCAATATAATAAAGGCAACACTAATAAAAGTTAACGAATAAGTATATAAAAATATCATCTCACGAAATTAAGGATTTATAGACACTACATAGTACTTTATACATAAACAAAATCTTCAATAGTACTTACTAACCATTCAGATGTTTATAAATTGTTGCAATACACTCTCTACACAGAGCTAAAAGGCTAGCATATTTTCAGAATTAACTAACCTGAGAAAATTGCATCTCCACTCTCGCTGAACTCAAATTTAGCATCCATTCCTCCGTCATATTTAGCAGCAACTGCATCCTGAAAATAAGTGCCCTTGCGAACCTCCCATCCGTTCAAGGAATCTGCAGACTTGAACTTTGCAAGTGTAAGTTTGCTTTTGCTGCTTTTTCCAGCTCGCAACTGAGCTAGCTTATTGTTGTAGTCCTGAAACAAGGGCGTGTGTGTGTAAATGAATGAATGAATAAATAAGAGAGGTTATTTGTGTGGTAATGTGAGGAAAATGTGAACCTGGAAGGCTTTGCTGAGGTTGTATACACCCTGATAATCAACTCTGTTGAGATCCACAGTTATAGATGATCTAGCAGTGGCACAATAGATAATCTTGTTGCAGCCTTGTACAGCAACTCTAAGGGTGGCAGGATCCCCGACATCACCGATCACAATCTTAACAGAAGTTGGAAGCATGTCCACAACATCTTGTTCTGCATTCCTTACTAGAGCCTAACAGATCATTATGACTATAAGGTCAACTGTAATTGATTAATTGATTGATGAGATGAAATAGCATTGAAGAAGAAGAAGAAGAAAACAACCTTGACAGAGTATCCCCTGAGCATAAGCTTGCGTACAACAATACGACCAACACGGCTGGTAGCACCGACAACGAGAACAGTAGTGTTCTGAGCCCCAGGGATTGCAAATTCGCACATAGGGCCCCCTTGCTGAATAAGAAGAATATCGTCGTTGGTAAGGGTGGTTCTAGAGATTTGCCCCAATTCTGAAAACTTGCGCCATGCCTCGTCGAATAATTGCCTGGACCGTCTTCCTAATCCAACAGGATTTGCATCAACAAGCCTCTTCTTGATAACAGAGACTGACATCTGATTTTCATCATCATCCTCATCATCAATCTGTTGCTGTTTTTTGTTTTTATCGTTATCATTTCCAAGAGGATCAGGCGACGATGAGGAGGAGGAAGCCACTAGGCGTCGTCGCCGTCTTCTTCTTCTTTGGGGAGGAGGATTATAATAATAACAATAATACGAAGACGAAGAAGCACTACTCCCGCAGAAATTGAAACGTCCACCACCAACTGTTGCTGTGGAGGTCAGTGCAGCAGTTGTCATTTTTCTCTTATTTTTCTATTAAAAGGAAAAAAAAAAATTTAATTTTCCCAGTAATGAAATGAAATTAACAAGAACACTCCCTCCCTCTTCCATTCGTCCATTTGCAACAGCCGCCAGGTCAGCTGATCCCACCCCCAATCACCCATACACAAACTCCAGCCACAAAATACATTCGTCCAACAATTTGCCACGTAGACTAGATATGCTTTATGCTTAACGATATAAATAAAATTATTATTTTATAAAATTTAAAACATTAATTTAATGAAAATAAAATATACCGAGTATGATGATAACTAAATAAAAACGACATTACTTTAAACATACTTATTTGAAAATTAAAATATTTTTGAATACTAAAATATTTCAAAACACATTGTGAGATTGAGTTTCAAACAAATTTTAGTTTTCAAATAATTATATCCTTACTTATATAAGCATTACGCTAATTCATAAAGACAACTTTGCTTATAAAAACATTATGTTTCTAAATAATAATAAGGAGTAAAACATTATGTGGGTTTAGTTTTATTTTTTTATACTTCTTTATAAAAGAAACTGACCCTCCTTAAACTTTTAAAAATTTATTATGTCTAATTTATCTTCCATCTTAATATATTCATATTTTCATTTTTTACCGAGTGGGTAAAATACGTTTACAAAAGTTTACTTTATTTAAATTTTCTTTGTTCGTAAAATATTTTTTATCTTTGTTATTGTTAAAAACTATCATACATATAAAAAGTTCCGATTAAGTATTTAATTTAAAATTAACATTGTCACAACATCTCAAACGTTGTCTATTTTTGTCGCTGTAACTTGTGGGTACTCATCATCTAGTACTAAAATGCTTATTCTATAGCTAGATTGGTGCTCGCGTGTTGTTGCGGTAACATTAAAAAAACGATAGTTAAATGTGATGATGATAGATAAGGAAGAAGATGGTCGGGGTGTCGGTGATGATGTACACGGTCACACTGGAAAGTGATAGTATAATAGAAAGTGAGATAAAAAAAAATGTAGTGTGAAAGTGAAAGTGTGTTATTTATTTTAAAGTTAAGAGCAATTTAGAGATATTGTAAAAAGTGTTTTTTTTTTAAGTTTCGACCTAATTCTCGGTTTATAGATAAGGATGGATGGGGATGACGATAAGACCGAAAGGGGGTGGGTTTATTAAATTAGATGGAGATGGAGAGTATATGGTGGTTAAGGGGAGGATGGATGATTAGTTACAGTGTTGCTGTGGTAACACTCGTATCTGTGTGGCACTTGCTTAAATTAATTATTCAAATCATACCATCATACTCCTCCTTCTCAAGATTATGGAACTCCCCTTCCGCTTCCGCTTCTGCTGCCCAATCCAACCATCCCGTTCATACTACCACTAATACTAATAATAATAATAGGTGAGGTTTCTCTTTTATTTTATTTTATTGATATTAATTATTGATTGGATCGGATGTATCTTTATTCATTCATTCCATTTCCAAGGAAAGGGATCTATTTATTGATTGTAAAGGGAAGGAACTCAACCTACAACTCTTTTCATTTAGAATCAAACCATCGATCTTATACTTACCGATTTTGCTCAAAGCTAACTTCACTTCAAGTGTACGAAAATGCTTTTTTTTACATATCATGTGTAAATAAATAATTGGTGTACTGATGTTGGTGTACGTATCCTATTGAAAGCCATTTACATTTGGATATGTGTGCTGATGTTCAAACCATTAGGCATAATTGATTCTGAAATAGTTGGTTATGAGTTGAGTTGCCTCAGTGTGGGGTGCAGCTATCTGAATTACCTTATAAAGCTTTGACCTTCTTATTTTTTCAAAAAGAACTTACTACCCAAATTACCGGTCTCTTTTATTTGTTAATATAATATTCCTACTTAATATACCTATAATACTCTAATGAAATTATTTACAAAATACATCTCTCGAACCCTTATAATAACTACAATATCTTCTTTTACATCAATTATTTTTATATTAAAGATCACGCCATTATCAACACCGACACCACCACCCGTCGCCGCCGCCACCACCACCACTCGCCGCCACTACCATCACCGCACCGCTACATCACGTGGGCATATGACTAGTATTCATATATATATTAATATATATATATATATATAGGAGAAAGATAAATGTAGTACACATGATATATATATATATACACACACCCCTTCATACATACACATACATGATACATACATAAACAAGAAAGAAAGAATTAAAGAAAGAACCCCTAGAAGAATGAGGATGACATGATAAGAAGAAAGGGTTTCACTTTTCTATCTGTTTGTATATTTCTGCCTGCAGAATAATGATATCTTCATCACATAATGGAGGGCTCATTACTGATTTTGATCTTAAACTTCTCATGGATAATTTGGAAGATGATGCCGACACCTGGGAGACTGTTGTTGAAAGAAGAAATAATTCACTCTCTTACTCTGTAAAGTGTTGCAAACCCAAGGTAGCCCGGCCTCCACTCTCTTACTACTTACCTGGTGTCTCATTGATTCTTGTCTCTGTTCAGTGGATGATACCGATCAATTAATTGATTAATTGCGTGCAGGATGGTGGTCCCCTCAAGTATTTGAGTACAACAATCTTTAACTTTTGCTCTTCTGAGACACTTAGAGACTTTTACATGGCTAATTTTTATAGAATGGAGTGGGACAAGACCTTGATTGACCATCGGCAGTTGCAGGTGGATGAGAATAGTGGTACTGAAATTGGCCGTACAATTAAAAAATTCCCCCTTTTGACTCCTAGGGAATACATTCTAGCATGGAGGCTATGGGAAGGAAGAGATCAAACCTATTATTGTTACAGTAAGGTATTCAATGCGTATGTGTGTGTTTGTGTGTGTGTATATTTCCTTGGTATGTTTTCCCATTTTCTGAGTTTTAATGTGTGTGTTAATGGACCTGATTTTCTTGTTCGTTAGCGATTAGGGTTTCGAATGCAGGGTACATAGATTTCATGAGTTATAAAGAAAGAATACCATTTTTTCCTATATTGGGAAAGGGTATGGCCCTCCAAAAAAATATTTAAAGTTTTACATTTGTAAAAAATACTATGCACATGATAGACCTCACTTCGTTACCAATCCACAGATCAAAGATACTATCTGATAGAGGACCAAACCAAAAGTTAATACCAAGGTTTTTGTATAAATAGTGATATTGATTATGTCTATAAAAGGGTTACTATAGAATGCATTTATTGGAGAAGCGGGTTGCACATAGGTACCATGTAGAGCACATAGGCACCATGTAGAACTAATCTTTTTTCAATCAATGCGTACATGTTTCCCTTTAAGATAAGGACATGGTAAAAAGAGAATTATAGGAGTCGGCAACGACTTTATAAAGATATCGTCAATCTAATATGAGAGAAGGTGCATTGATAACTATACATGAAGACTACCTGTTGGTGCCCATTGGTAAGGTCTTTGATCTTGGGAGGGTCCACGTGGGTTCGAGTCTCATTTCCAACAATTGTAAGCTAGGCAAGTTAAGCTATGTAAGCTAGACTTTCGTATCTGGGCTCGGTAGAATTTGTGTGTTGTTCACAAGTGGACCATGAGACAAAAACCAAATAGATTGCAACTCCATTTGTGGAAGACCCACCCAACCAAACCGAATCAATAGGAACATGCTAAGCACTTAGGCCATGCATACGCCTCAGCCATTCAGAATTGCAGAGGTCTATCATTATTGATATGATTTATTGCTTAGGATTTCTATTGAGTCTATCGGGCGAGTCATTTTACCACTCGAAAGCAAATCATTGGGAGAGAAGGTTACCTTTCATAGGCTGTTGGACCGCTTAGTAAGATATTTACCAGTTAAAGGCAAATCAAATTGGCATCTAAGCAGTTTCCTGTACAAGGTTGGGGAACTCGTGACTTGGGATCAGATCGGCGAGGGGGGATGTCAGGATCTGAAAACGTGGGATCAGATCAGCGAGAAATCGGATTGGGTTTTTTATATATTAAAATAATAATCTATAAAATTATATGTACGAAACTTTAAACTTAAACAGTATTATTTAGAAACATCAAAATAATACTTCAAAGTTCAAGTTTAATCATTTAGAAACGTAAACTTGAACCAATCTAGGATTTTATTTGAAGTTGATTACAAAAAAAAATGTTGACACGAGTTTTGAGCTGATTCGGCTGATTTTAGTTGGACGATTGTTGACCGAGTCGCTGAATTAAAACAAGGTTGAATTGAGTTTTGATCCGTTGACCGATTTATAGTCGGATCCCGTTGAATCGAATCCTCGTACCCCCAATCCCTAATTATCGGCCGATCCGGCCGATTATCACAACCCTGATCCTGTGAATGAGAAAATTGGGCAATTGTTAAAAGCTTGTAATTATGAGCCAGAAGGGCAGCGAACTGGACAACTAGGACACTGGGGGTTGGAGCGCTGCCAGACTGCCAGAGGCGATGTGACACATGCCAACAATTATCGTCCTCGCCGTTTGTCACACATCACACTTATAGAGGCATTATAAGAAAGAACGGATACATGTTATTTTGTGAAAAAGGGGACGAAAGAAGTGTTATTGAGGTGCCTGGTTGTTTTAATATACAAATGGGTCTGGATTAGATAAATATTAATATGTCACCAAACGAAATGACAGTGATAGCAAGCGGGTGGAATTCTACGAACATCTGACACGTGTATATTTTTTGTATATTTCTTTGATAGCACAACTCTTTATATAGGAAATGAGTAAGGTTGATTATTATTCTTGATTAGATCCATTGTTTAGGGTTCGCATTGACTTTGTTAGGAGATTAAACCGTTAACCATTATTACTTGTTTTTTAGTCATTTAAAATCATCGAGTCCTAATACATTATTATTTTCAATGTTATCTCTTCTTTGATAATTTATCCCATGTTGTCAGGAATGTGACCATCCTTTAGCTCCAACACAAAAGAAGTATGTACGGGTTAGCCTTTTCAGGTCTGGTTGGAGAATCAAGGCAGGCAAGTTTCTAAGTTACCCTTTATATTGCCTTTTTGGATCATAGCCAGTTATTTAGCTTCCATCTCTTTTTCCAGATTTGTTTTTTTCGTGTGTCGATTGGACTATTTATCTTTCTCTCAAGTAGATAATGTTCTATCCATCTGAGAACGTTGAGTCACAGAGTGACTTTCGTTAGTTGTAGACAATATGATGATTTGCTTTATACGTGTTTCAAGGCCCAACAATAGGTTACCCTTTTTCATATACTTTTTCCTTCTCATTTTGTGCATGTTAAGGTGCTGTGTAAGTGTTTTTGTTTCAACATTAGCTTAAAGTATTTGTGTTGTACACAAACTAGATGAAGTGTATATATTAAAACCCGTACAAGCAATTTGCCAAGTTTTTATGTGTTACAGACTTACAGAACACCTTTTAATATCTATATTTTTTTAATGTGTAATTGGTACAATAGGTCACCTAAGCTCAATGAATACATCTTGCAAAATGTTGATGAAAGGTTTTGGAAAATGTTGATGAAAGGTTATGTACCAAGAGATCTTCACGCTACAACACATTAATCAGTATATGCATTTTTTTTTGTCAACATGCACACAGTTATAAATGGGTATATTTGTCAGCATGCATGCAACACGCTTATGTATCATGACACCTAAAAATGTGGAGAAACCGGCTAAAACTTCATTTATTTGAAGTGTTGTTTATCTACATCTTTTCTTCACACTTTCTGATCTCGATGCTTTTAAGTGGGGATCTTTTCTCTTGAATTTCAATGCTAAACTTTCAATAGTTAATTGTTGTATATATCTACATGAATAACAGACTTCTTAACCATCTAACATCATTAAAGTTTCTTTTGCTTGCTGTAGATTATTTTGGTTTTTTCCTGTTCTTCTATATTCTGCTGCAGTACCTGGAGGAAATTCATGTCAGATCAAAATGGTTCACCAAGAAGATGCTGGCTTGAATGTTGAAATGGCAAAAGTTATCTTTGCCAAAGGCATATGGAGCTATGTATGTAAGATGGATAATGCTCTTCGAATGTATTCTGCCATAAAACGTCTTCAACTGACTTCAACTATTAGTGCAATCACACTCGTGCAGAAGGTGAATATTCTTTTTTAAATGACTTGTAAATGTGGTTTAGGGGTTGTTTGGGGTTGCATCTGCAACCTATTATTAAAGCTGCAGATAATCACTGTAAGTGTTTGGATGAAGTAGTCTGATTCTGATCATCTGATTAGTGTAGGGTCAAGTAATCAGTTTTTGATAATCAGGTTGAGAATAGCTTATCCGCAACCAATATGTCAGTTTTGGTATATCACATTATGTCCCAAGGTAATTATAATTTGTCTAACACGTGGGGCATGCTCGGGATTGCTTATCTAAACTCCATCTATGTAGAGGTTTTCAAAACGTAACACTTTGGAATAACCAACTCCGGCCTGTTTAGATAGATAGCACTGCTTATTTCACTCACAAAAATAAGCTAAGTAATGCCAAACACGCCCAAAAGTCAGATATATAATTTCAATAGAGAGTTCCGAAGACCCCCACAAAAGCTAGTTATCTAAGATCAATGAGGAAATGCATCCAATGATCCAAACACTATCTCCTGCGTCCTCTATGGTTACACCGCTGATTATTTTGATAAGGATCATTCCGTAATCCATATGGTAAAAACAGTTTCAAGATGCAATGAAAAACACGTATTATACCATTTCAAACGTGAGGGGTCTATTCAAATAATTGTTCATTTTATTGATGTAGGTACCACTTCCATTGGAATCCACGAGCAACATTGATGCCATAGCTCATTCAGAAGTCTCTTATGATTGGAGTGAGAAAGAAATATCACGAAAGTCTTCAAAGAAATTGTTAGTGAATGGGTTGATCCTTGCTGGTGGCGTGATTTGTCTGGCTCGTGGACACACCAACTTCAGTGCGAAGGTAGCCATGTCATACGCACTAAGTAAGTTGACAAAGCGGCACAGAAGTAAAGACCCTTCTAATAGGTTTTTAAATTTTGTTATGTATTTTTAAATTTTTCATAAATTTTTAAAAGTTTTTTAATAGGTTTTTAACATTTTGTTCCCTTTTAGATTTATTTTTCATAAGTTTTTTAAGTTTGCCCCCCTTAGAAAATTTTTTCTGATACCACCTTTGGTTGCATGCCACGGTTAAATATAAAAACCGAATGGAAAATGAATAGGCAGAAACATATAAATATAAAAACCGAATGGAAAATGAATAGGTCAGAAACATATGAAGTGATGAGGTCCATTATTATCAATATATATAGTGTAGTACAGTATATATCAATATATGGTATTAATTTGTTATTATCTCACTTAATCAATTTCATGAATGCACTAATTAAGCAATTAATTACGTAGCCAATTCATTCTCGATCGATCAGTAACTAAAAAGTAGCCAACATGTTCGTAAAAGACAAAAGAGAAAGGAGCAGATATCTACCAATAAACATGATTGAGATGTTTTTAAAACGACGATACGTGGTGTAATCTTTTATCGACACGTGTCCTTTTAATTTATTTATTTTATTAAATTAGTATTTTTAGTTGTATATAGATTCAATTTTCTTATTAAACATGAAATTAAACTCTAACTAAAAAAAAAGGTAATTTGATGGGAACCCTTCTGATCCCATGTACCATGTGGTACTCACTAATCCTCCAGCTAGGCTAGTGCCTAGGTAATCCCTTGAATATCTCAAATTTGCCTTTAGTGATCAGTAACTAAAAAGTAGCCAGCATGTTCGTAAAAGTCAAAAGAGAAAGGAGCAGATATCTACCAATAAACATGATTGAGATGTTTTTAAAACAACGATACGTGGTGTAATCTTTTATCGACACGTGTCCTTTTAATTTATTTATTTTATTAAATTAGTATTTTTAGTTGTATATAGATTCAATTTTCTTATTAAACATGAATTAAACTCTAACTAAAAAAAAAGGTAATTTGATGGGAACCCTTCTGATCCCATGTACCATGTGGTACTCACTAATCCCCCAGCAAGACTCAAACCCAGGACCTCTCCTAGAAAGTGGCGACTGGTGGCCACTAAGCTATTACCTAGTGATTATTAAACTCCAACTTTGGGCTTATAGATAAAAACTTATTATAATCTTATATATTTGATTAATCGTGTTCTCATTAATATTTCTTTTTCTTTCTCATTTCTTCAATTCTTATTGCTTATATTAATATATAGTAATAAGTTATTAACATAAAGGTTTAAAAAATTTGAGTTTACGATTCGAATCACAAGGCTATTTGCCTTCATCCATTATGCTTCCAAGTTTTGGGTTATATAACTATTATCAAACAAATCACAAAGCACGCAACGGAAGACACGATCTATGTAGTTTAATTAATTAACCAAGATAGAAAACGTGTACCTTAGATTGGAGAGAATAAAACAAGAAACCTTAATAAGAAGGTTTGAATTAAACCTCTCTACGATTGCACACACAACATTAGAATGTATGTATGTTAGTACTTGATCACAAACTTCACAACCCTTTGTATAATTTCCTTCATTCGAAAACCCATTAGTCGAAATCTATAAAAGTCGACCAAACCAAAATCCCATAAATAATTTCAAGCATTAATTATGTACATGGATTTCGAATTGTTACAAACCAAACAATTAAAATCCTTTTTGATTGTATCTTACGACCGAACAAAAGAAGGAAGAGAAGAGGATATTTTCTTGTGTTCATTGGAATGAATAAACCCTATAGAATTAACCCACTATATATAGGGAATAATTAGGGTTTAATTACCTTGGAAAACAAGTCAAATCAAGGCTTAAAAGACCCTTGATAGAACCGGCCCCCAATAGGAAAATTAGGGTCCAAACACTAATTTCCTATTTTCACATTTAATCCTCCTCTTTAATTAATTAAATACAATTAACCCTTTAACTTATTTAAATTAATCATTTAGTGATCAAACTAATTAATATATTACTTTAATATATTAATTAATAATATAAATTACATTCATGTTGAGGTGTGACCCCGTAGGCTTAAATACTTTTCGGACATACGTTCAATTTACGTGATCATATTCTAACACCAAGTTCCGAGTTTGATTTGATTGTAAAAATTCAAGGTAAATTCAAAACTCTAACTAAACATGTATTATATTTATCATTACTGTTTATTATAATATAGCTTCAATGATAGGTTTACTTTAAGCATAATTTATTTCATACTCACGAATAAGGTTATGTGTCATATTCGAATTTCTTTATGACACAATCTATATAGCTACCGTACATCGTACGGGTATTAGGACTAGTGTGTGTATATATATATATGGAACAAGGTGAAAAATTAATTAAGCATCTCACAAATAATGAAATGATATAAATGAAGGAATTAGTTATCGACAGTACAAGGGAAGGTGACGTGTTGGAGTGTTTGGAGGGGTTTTCAATTGAGAATCAAAAGTAGTAGTAGTGGTGGTGGTGGTGGCCGGATGGTTAATAATAAGCAGCTGATCTGGTTGCGGTTGTTGTTGTTGTTCGTATAAGAAGAATGATGATGTTGAAGATGAAGATTTGAGGAGAGTTGTTGGACGTTGCTGCTGGTGGTGGTTTTTCTTATTATGATGATTGTGATCATGAGTCATCAGCTTTAAGATGTTTTCAAAGAGAGGGACATCACATGGTATCTTGAGGATTCCCTCTTGTTGGAAACCCTAAACCCCTAAACCCCTAAGCCCTAAGCCCTAAACCCTAAACAAAAAAACACATGAAAACACATGTGAATGATAAAACACGACCAAACAAAAAAAAAAAGGAAGAACCAGAAAATCCTAGCTAGTCAAGCATAATTCTATAGTCTATATAGGAATGTTAACATCATATTCATACCTAAACAAGACAACTTGCAACTCTCCTAGGGCCTAGAGAGAGTCTCCAAAAACATACAAACTCTTAAGGCAGAAAGATACAGAAAATTGCATTAGCTAGTAAGATCACACATGTTAAACCAAAACAAACATTCAACTTCATGACGAACAATAAACAACTTGGAGCACAAACTATGATTAAAAAGTTACGAATGCCTAGATGCAACTAGTTAAACAACCTGTATTTCTCCCTGTCTCGCACTCAAACAAATGCTGGTCCACCTAACCCAGCCATATATGCCTAATATGAACAACGAAGAAAAAACAAGATTAATATCATCAACCATTTTTAAAACAGATCTTAGCATACAATTTTAAACAAGACTTATCAAATAGCCAATTAAACAACTAGTAAACACATGAAACACGTACAAGAAATCTGGTTATAGGCCAAGTATGACTCAATGGGGGCAGTTGATCCCTGTAAGCACAGGAACTCCCACGAGCAGGTACTCGCTACCACACAGGAAGGAAAGAAACTTACAGAGTACTCCTCAACCTTATCACTTGAAGAGAAAACACTTGCAGCGGAAGACCAGAAGATACGAGCCCTAATAACTTTGTCAATCATGCAAACTGAAGTGTTTCAAAAGTATACAGCCAGTACTTGAACTACATAAACCAAGAACACCATGAATCTGACGAAACCTCCAATACGATTAAAAACAGAAACACCACCAGAGGAGACGCCGAAGATTTAACCAGCAAGAACTAAGGGTTTCTATCAGATATAATAGTATCACCAGAATGATCAGCCAAGAATAACCCAAGACCTTCAATAATTCTGAATCACAAGACTTGAACCATAAATCAACAGCCACAAATTGGTGTTTCAAAACAGACAAGCCTAAAGTCACAAACTCGGATTCGAAATAAAAAGAAAGATAGAAACCCCCAAAAAAATATAATGCCAGAAACTAGGGTTCGTTTGAGAGAAGAAGAGAAAAAAATATATACAAAAAAGAAGAAGAAGAGTACGATATAGAAGAAGCAATCAAGAATACAAAGACTGAAACCCTAAATCAGTAATCCCCAAATCAGAAATTGAAACCCTAAGAATCTGAAACCTTTATTGGAAAACAGATTAACTTAACCGCTTACAAAGATAACTCAATATAGGTTAACCAACATGTGCGTTTAAGTATAAAAACAGCTAGATCAAGAACAGTGTTGTTAAAGGCGAGCGCCTCTTGCGCCTAGGCGCAAAAGGCGGGCGAGGCGCACCTCCAGCGCCTGAAACACTATGCCTGGAGGTAGTCAAGACAATTATAAGAATAAAAAATAAATCATACCAAATATACCAACAGTTTTGACAAGTCACTGACTAACCTATTTTGCCACAAGAGAGGTAGTCAAGTTCTCTAACTTTAATCAGACAGCATTACAACATTAGCCTTAATAACTTTTAAAATCAAACAGAAACAACACTGAAAAAATAGCATGAAAAAACAGAAGCTGAATGTCAAGATTTAATCTCAAAGCACGGTAACAAATAACTAATTTCACTTTTGAAAAAACTTAAATGTAACTAAACCAAACTAAGATTGTCAGGAAAAAACTTACAAACCTTTGACTCCTCATCCCTGATTGAGTGCAGCCTGAATCTACCTTTGGTATCATAGAGAAGTCTGAAGCTTTCATTGGTCTTGGGAATTGATACAACATCTGTTACAAAAAAAAAAGCAACTTACATGAGACAGTTTACTCCCAACCCAGACAATCTCAAACTAAAAGCTATAATGTAAAAAGAAGTAGAATTCGTAGAATAAAACATTTAGAAAAGCTCAGTAGTAGACACCATAATCAGATTTTACAACTTCTGTTTGTAACGTGTTTAGGGTGTACAAAACTTAAAACAATCAAATTTCACTTTTGATCATAATACTTCAGAACAAATGGAAGCAGTTGTAGCAGATAATATAAACAAATCTAGCGCATACATAAGAGTGTCAAGTATAATGACACAGCTTTGTGAGTCACATGTTGCATGGATCCGTCCGTACAATATAGGACAAAACATGTAAATGTTGTTATGTATATATTTTAGTCTTGTGATGTTGCATTGTAACATGCAACATTAGACGTGCATACAAATCGATTCAAATAATGTGACAATTAACAAGTATTGAACAATAGAATTGATTTCGGTTATATTTTTGAATAAGATTTCACTTTTACGCGGATGATATGACGCGACAAGTGGAGGCGCACCACTACTGCGGCCACCTAAACGACGAAGTGAGGCAGTGTTTGATCTATGACCGTCCGGATGCGGACGCTCGGTTGATCGGTGTGGAATATATAGTGACCGAGGATCTGTTTTTAACATTGCCTGATTCGGAGAAACCTATGTGGCATAGTCATGAGTACGAGGTGAAGAGTGGTGTGCTTTTTCTCCCCGGTGTTCCTGGTCCGGTTGAACGGTCGGATTTGGAGAAAGTGGCGAAAACGTATGGCAAGACGATTCACTTTTGGCAGGTGGATAGAGGTGATGAACTGCCCTTGGGTTTGCCGCAGGTGATGATGGCTCTTACGCGAGATAGCCAACTTTATCCTAACCTCGCTAAAGGTATATGCACTTTTAATAATATGATAATCATGTACATAATTATGTCTCTCGAGCATTTTGACTGAGACGAGCTCGAGCTTTTAAAATCAAACCTTACTATACAAAGTAAGTGTGATCACTCTAATAACTGGGTATTGGTTACAGACGTGGAATCTCGCTACGGTATCTTCTACGACAAGGAAAGGCATAACAGAGAATACATGGAAGGTTTAGCCCATGGAATTCACCCAAAAGCAAACGCAGCTGGAATCGGGCTAAAGACTGTGCTAAGAGAGATTGAATGCAAGCCTTCTGGCCACCCTAGTCTGGAACCTGTTCCTCGGGTTTTTGTTTAAAAGTGCATTATCCGGGTCTTTTCAAGAGCATATATATCGTGTTATTAGTGTTCTTTGTTTTAGAATAAGGATACTGATGCTATGAATCGAGCCAGATTGTCATACATCAGTAAAAGAATAGTTACAGGTTTAATGTGATTTCTGTACAATAAGTAGGAAACTGTAATAACTTGCCTTATATATCAAGAACATAAGACAATAATTCGACTCATGGAACTCGTTCCAGGAGTCTCTGTAATGCGGTTTTTATCCCATCTTGATCAAGTGAAGTTACCAGCTGTATTTCCTGTGCCTGAATACATATTAGCCATGTGGTTACTCGCTAGCAATGCAGATATCTAGAGCTTTTATGTTATCAAATGTCACACACAAACATGTCGAGAAATGTATATGATAAAAACATATAACCATACATACTTTCTCATGCATGTCAAGCTCAAATCAAGCTTTTAAAAAAGTGTGGTATACATTTCTTTGACGCCTATTTAAACTGAGTTTTCAGAAAAAATTTTGCACTACTAAAGCTGGATTTGAAAATACTCTTGACCTACTTTGGTGTTGGGCTTGACTCTGCATAAAAAAACTGAGTTCAGACAGATCAGCTAGAATGCGAGATTAAGAAGATCGGTTGCTTGATTGGTAGGGTCAATCGGAGAAAATAATAAGAACGTGGAGGGTGTTGAGCACTCTCTTGCTCCGTCACTGGATCAATACTTACTAAAAGGGCTAGTTGAGTTGTCCCAACTAATTCAAAGAGCGCATACCTGTCTTCCGGCTCGAGCAAGGAGAGTGAACTGGTTTCCATTAGGTGGTGCCTGTAGCAGATGAAGATATGTAAAACTTGCTATAGAGCTTTCGATGGTTAGCAATAGTAATACACTAACTCTGTTTCAGAATATATGTCCTATCTTTTATACTATTTTAGTTTGTATTTCCAATAGCTTACCAAGTTTCTTATATCCTTTAGTTGCACCTTTTACAAATGTACATTCTTAAAAGTGTATGTACTTTATTAGTTTATTATATGAGTATATTAGGCTTTCAACTATATTTAACAGTGTAATTAAAGTACATTGCTAAAAGGGGCATATTTCTTGTCTAATGGACCAATTCTGGAAGTTAGTAACTAGTGCGAAACTTACATTGGACAAACAAAGCTGCAGATCTTGTGATACCACACGTTTCTCAAATCCTTGACGTGTTACTTTCACGTCAATTATCCTGGTTAGGGGAAGGGATAAGTTAGAAACTGTAAAAGGTTCAAGATTAAGAGATGTGCTAACAAAACATAATTCTCATTTTACCCCTCTTCTCGAAGTAGCTCTTCAAGTATCGTTTCGAGCCCTGAAAGTGGCTCAATGACATAATCGGTGGTGCCATCTGAACTAGAATTACTCGAATCATCCTGCATATAAAGACGGACCCGTTCATTAACAAATGAAGACAAATGATGGACTGCTATAAGATCAGATGTTAGGATTGACTGGTTTAATATGGGAAAGAAAAGATGAAAACTACACATCATACCTGAGGAATGACTTTTTCCAAAGTTTCCAGTAGTGGATCTTCCTCCAGTTGCTTTATTGACAATGTAATTCTTGATTTATTCCTACAAGATACTCACAAATCAGAAGACCACATGTTCGATAATGGAAAGTTTGCAGAAATAAGTGAAACTAGTTCATTAAAATCATTTTCTTTCATTAGTCTTTTTAAAATCGAGTCTATTTCCATGTTCAGTTAATTGGACTCAATATACGAGAAAATGATACGATGACCACACCTTCAACATCATATAGTGTCAACTATAAAAAAGTCACTACCTATCAACACCGATGACTTTGACCTTCACATCTTCACCCTCGTTCAGAATATCTCTAACATCTTGGACTAAATCCCATGACACCTCCGACACATGTACAAGCCCAGTTAGATGATAAGACACTGCATCAGATTTCCGATTGCATTAGTATAAGCTACAATATTTAAACTCTCAATGGAAAAACTCTGACCTAAGTGGCTAAGCCCAAACTCCTAACCGTCTGGGAACTGCAAGTGAGCAAAGGCACCGTAGTCTTCCACCGAGCCAACTTTGGCTTGATATATGTTTCCAATTTTTACAAAATTGGAATATTTTGACCAAGCAGCTTCTTTTTCAGAAAATATCAGTTTCCTCTTCTCCTCTTCAGCATGAATCACCTACTCATTCGTATTTCATATCTATCCATGTTAGTATCATGATGCAATTATCTGG
The DNA here is from genome assembly GCF_010389155.1 of Erigeron canadensis. Classification (NCBI taxonomy): domain Eukaryota; kingdom Viridiplantae; phylum Streptophyta; class Magnoliopsida; order Asterales; family Asteraceae; genus Erigeron; species Erigeron canadensis. The sequence goes on from NC_057761.1 coordinate 39,530, forward strand.
TATTACTTGCACATGGGAATTCAAAGTAGAAGAAAGCTTGTCTCGTGTTTTATTATGCAATGGGATATATCTTTTAAAAAAAGTACCTTCACAGAAATGAGAGAACCAGCTAAAGCTTTTGCTATCTCTTGTATGGGCTTGTCCGGTTCTGCATATTGACCACAAAGTGCTATTAGCAACTACAAATAAAGTTATTTGTGACAGCATATCCTTTTCCAAGTTGACATCCATGGGTTCAACCTTGACTTGGTAATTGACTGGGTTCTCCACATTACGAAACCTGGTTATTTTTCGGTCTCAAATCTCATCAAGGAAATAAAGATAGGCGATATCTCTGTCTAAGGAGATAAAGATGGACCCTTACCATACAAGAATTGAGCAAACACTGAATAAATCAAGTCGGAAGCCAGGAGGTTAGGGGTATTTCAATGTACGTTTTATAAGTGAAATTATAGTTTGAGATTTGGAATCAGATGATCAGTGGCTTAAACATAACTATAATTAGAAAAGTAATGACATTACGGTAACTATTTAATTTGGAAATTTCTTATTAAATAAACCTTTTTGTCTCTGTATAATGTTTTGTTGTTTTTGAGAATTCTACATAACAAGATCCGAGCAACGCAATCAAGATCACATGAAAATCTAGCTGCAATCATGTAAGTTAAAAAGTTTTTGTAAGCACTTGACCTTGGTTCTATGTATTATTTTGATCATCCATAACAATATAACATGAATATATATATATATGAATAGCAATGACTAAAATGTGAAAACACCGCATACCTTTGCAAGAATGAGATGGGCTCAATAGTGGACATGGAAGAAACCCAACGAGAGAATAAAACCGAATCAACAAACCACCACCATTGGATCCTTCAACTCTTCCTTGATACACAATTCCATAATCTAAATGAGCTCTTGCTGCCTTCCAATCCGCAGATCTCTACTTCTTTGCAGAAACAAAGTTTTAGATACAAATTTTGAATACAACCAAAATAATTTCTTCATGTTCATATAATTCTTCACACATAGGGTTTCTCTGTATCTCTTTCATTTTAATTTTTATAAGGGGTACTCATATGAGTTTTCCGATGTATGTTTTTCCATTTCCAATCTATTTGTCACACGATTAGAATCAGGAAAAACCTACAAACTTGTTCTCGAATTCTTATTAATATAGTCCTAAATGAAGTTCCCTACAAGTACTTGTTCTCTACTTCTTTGCAGAAACAAAGTTTTAGATACAAAATTTGAGGCCAGACATTTTATAATTTCTTCATGTTCATATAATTTTTCACGCATTGAGGGTTTCTCTGTATTTCTTCATTTTAAATTTTTTAAAGGGTATTCATATGAGTTTTCCAATGTATATTTTTCCATTTCCAATCTATTTGTCACGTGATTAGAATCAGGGAAAAGCTACAAATTTTATTAGAGACTGATTTGGTATGGTAATCTATCAAAGAGTCAAAGGTAATATGGACTAAAAACAATGTTTTATGGACTAAATTTCAGTCTCTAAACGTATATATTAGTAACTGATCTAACACAGTTTTTGCAACTAACTTTCATTTATATATTAAAGGCATTAGGGACTGAAATAATATGGTACCAGTCTATAGAAATAAGGACTGAATTTTTTTATTTAGAGACTGATCTTTTGTCCTTGTTGGTTCAATACAACAAGGACTGATTTTTAGTTGATAACGTCACTTTTCGTAACTAAGCTCTAGTAACTGATTAGTAACTAGCAAAATCAGTCTTTGTTACACCATTGGTAACTGATCATGGGGTATCCGAGACTGATTTTTCAGTCTCCAAAAGCCTGTTTTTTTGTAGTGATCCCATTATTGATATGATGTCAAATGAAGGCAGAATTCAATATTCTTCTTCGCAAATATCTTGTGAAAATTCTATCCCTAAACCCATTGCTCCTCAGCTAGAGACAGTGAAGCCTGCTGAACCTTTTAGGAGAAGCAGGGTCGCTGTCCCGTATGACTACAGTACTTCTCAGCGAGCAGTATCTGTTAGTCAGCCTGCTGACACACCTGTTCAAACAGAAGTTGCTGAAACTCCTGTATCTCAATCTTCTTTACCTTCATCCTCTTCTTCCTCATCTCATGATAAAAGTAAAGCTATTATGCATGAGAAATTATTAAAGAGGAGAATCAGGTTTGGTGATGCACGATTTTTGCATCCTTCTTCTGTTTATGTTCCAAGGGGAACATACCCTCCTCAGCAACTTGGACCTGCTCAGCAGGTTAGACCTTTTCAACATATGGGTCAGCAAGTTGCTCAGGTTCGTCCTCATCCTCAGCAAGCCAGACCTGTTTATCATGTCAGACCTGCTCAGCTTCCAGTATTTCCTCAGCAAGTAAGACCACCTCAGCAAGGTGGTCAGTGAGCTGCTCAAAATCCTTCTTCTAATGCTCAATCTAAGGGCAAATCTATTCTTGGTCCAATTCCTAAGTCTCTTCCTCGTCAGTCAAGGAAGAAAAAGGCTTCTTCTGGAGCTTCTACATCCACTTCTTATAACTCTGAAGTAAGTATGTTGACAAAACGGGTCAATGACTTATCTTCACAATTAAGGGATTTCTTGTTAAGTCAAAAACAAAATCCCAACAAGTGTTATCTCTGTGGAGAAAGGGGACATATTGTTGTTGAGTGCACTGAACAAGGTTCAATGAACTCACGTGATGTTGTCATTCACCCTAATCCACCATCTCCATCCGCTGCTACTTCTACTTCATCTACTGCTGAACAAGTTTCCTCAGCAGTATCTGATGACAACTCCACTTCTGCAACAATTCTCAGTGATACTGAAATCGCTGATCTTATTGCTGCTCAACGAATATCTATTCCCCAGTTTTAAGAGATCATTACAAATGGTCATGATCGTATTCTGGTTGAATATGATGATGATCATCAAGTCACCAACATGACTGTTCTTGACTCTGGAAGTTCTGTCACTAATGTATCTCCTAATGATCTGTATACATTTGAAATGCCTCGTGACATACCAGCTCATCAACTGGTAGATTATTCGGTCGATGAAAATGCTGATCCTAGAGCTCCTCTTCCTCTTGAACCTCTTTCTTCCTTTACTGATGATATTGTCAGTGAGGAGCCTTCTAACTCTACCTAAATCCTTCTTATGTTATCGTGCAGGCCTCGCTAGGAAAAGAAGTGTGGTATTTGGACAGTGGTTGTTCAAAACACATGACTGGATCCAAAGACCTGCTGGATAACTATGTGGAGACCAATGGTCCCACAGTTGTGTTTGGCGACAACTCTACTGGCCAAACAGAAGGATATGGTTCTCTCTCCAATAGGCTGATAAAATTCACTAAGATTGCTTATGTGAATGGGTTAAAACATAACCTTATCAACATTAGCCAACTGTGTGATGCTGATTACAAAGTCATTTTGGATAAGCATCAAGGCACAGTTATTAACATCAATAAAGAGATAGTGTTAGTCGCTCCTCAAAAAAGAGATGTCTACTTGGTAGACTTCACTCCTGTCAAAACTTTGCTTCTTCTCAAAAGCTGCTTCACAAATTAATTGGTTATGGCACAAGCGTATGTCGCATGTGAATTTCAAAACCATTAATTCATTGGCCAAGAAAAACCTTGTTCAAGGCCTTCCTCCTCTCACTTATGAGAAGGACAGGCTTTGTGGTGCCTGTGAAAAGGGTAAAAGCCACCGAGCCACTTTTAAAACGAAACAAGCAAACTCTATAAATGCTTGTTTTCATCTTCTTCACATGGACCTTTTTGGTCTTGTGAATGTCCAAAGTATAAAAGGTAGTAGATATACCTTGGTTATTGTGGATGAATATTCACGATATACTTGGACAATTTTCCTTCACTCTAAGAGTGATGCTGCTGAGGAAATTATAAAATTCATCAAAAAGATTGAAAACCTCAACAGCATTTGTGTTAAAGAACTCATAAGCGATCATGGTACTGAGTTCAGAAACCACACTCTTGAAAGCTTTTGTGCTGACCTAGGGATTGCACAAAACTTCTCATCTGTAAGAACTCCTGAGCAAAATGGAGTAGCTGAGAGGCGTAATCGTACTCTCATTGAAGCTGCAAGAACAATGCTCAGTGAGTGCACTCTTCCAAGCAAATTCTGGGCTGAAGCAGTGGCAACTGCTTGCCATACTCAAAATAGGTGTCTTATTGTCAAAAGACATGATAAGACTGCCTATGAAGTTCTAAAGGGCAAGAAACCCCAAATCGGATATTTCCACATCTTTGGTTGCCCTGTTTTCATTCTTAATAATAAAGATCATTTGGGTAAGTTTGATCCAAAAGCTGATGATGGATATTTTCTAGGATATTCATCCATCAGCAAGGCATTTAGAGTTTTAAATACTCGAACTCAAAAAGTTGATGAATCAATTCATGTTACTTTTGATGAGAGTAATTCATCTTTGAATGATATTTCCTCTCCTTCATCAGCTGAAACAATAAATGATCTCGCTGATCCTATGGGGGAACCGGCGACTCATTCTGATGTATCTCCAACTCCTGTTGCTGATACCTCTACTTCTTCAATACCTGATGAGTATGTGGCTGCTCACATTTACTCAATTGATCCAGTAGAGCCTCTTCTAAGAAACATTAATGCCACTTCCATTAATGTCCCTCATTCTGAACCTCAGGCCACTGACACTAGTGCTGATGTCGCTGATGACATCTTTCATGATACCTCAGTGACTCCAATTCCTGAAGTCGCTGATGATGACACTTCTCAGCAAGAAGTGCCTCCAGACCTCAGTGACACTCCTGTCAGCATCCCTGAACCAACTCTAACTATAGATCTCTCTTCTTACTCTCTTCCCCAAGCTGATTTTACTACCACATTATCCGCTGTCACTCACTCTTCTTCAATACATACACCAGCACTCCAATGGACTGCTGATCATCCTTTAGACCATGTGATTGGTGATCCACTCAATGGTGTTCAAACCAGGGCAGCGACAAGTAATACTTGTCTCTATGTGAACTTTCTGTCTCAAATTGTGCCAACTAATATTGGTGAAGCAATGGTTGATCCTTCTAGGGTTCAATCTATGGAAGAAGAACTTACACAATTTGAACGAAATCATGTTTGGTTTCTTGTTCCTCCTCCTCCTAAGGAACCCATTGGTACTCGATGGGTTTATAGGAACAAAATGGATGAAAATGGTGTAGTTATTAGAAATAATGCAAGACTGGTTGCACAAGGTTACACTCAAGCTAAAGACATTGACTATGATGAAACCTTTGCACCAGTCGCTCGTCTTGAGGCCATTCATCTCTTACTTGCTCATGCTGCTTATAAGGGCTTTATCGTCTATCAGATGGACGTTAAGAGTGCTTTTCTTAATGGTGCTCTTGAAGAAGAAGTCTATGTTAAGCAACTTTCTGGTTTCGAGGATCCTAAGCACCCTGACTATGTATACAAGCTTAATAAAGCTTTATATGGTCTTAAACAGGCTCCACGAGCCTGGTATGACACTCTTTCTACCTTTCTTTTTGATCATGGTTTTCAAAGGGGAACCATTGACAACACTTTCTTTATTTACAAAGAGTAAGCTCATGCACTATATGTCGATGACATTATTTTTGGTTCCCTTTTCACTAAACTATGCAAGAAGTTCAGTGCTCTCATGTCTAGCACTTTCGAAATGAGTATTATGGGTGAATTAACCTTTTTCTTAGGGTTACAAATTAAACAACTACCCTCGGGTATTTTTTTCAATCAAGAAAAGTACATTCGAGATATGTTGCAAAAATTTGACTTCACCAATATTACTCCTAAATCCACTCCTATGTCCCCTCCAAATAATTTGCATGCTGACCCTGATGGGAAGTATGTAAATCCCACTCACTACAGAGGCATGATCGTGTAAGTCCCTCGGGTCTTATACTCTTATCGAACCGAGATTGACTTAAGGATATGTCGAGGTGCGGAAATTCCTCGAGATAACCCACGGTTTATGTATCTTCCTTATAGATGATATATATAACACTATATATATATATATGTCTTTTACGTGATAATAAACACTCCGGGGAATGGCTCTCCGGATGCACCTTACCAACACGAGGTAACTTGCTATCTACGAGCCGTTTGGGGCCGGGTGTGTGTTTGCGGTTCGTGCGTGATTCGAGTACTACCCACAAGATCAACCGTGTGTGTTCTTGGTTTTCTCTCTCTAGGATTTGCTCGTTTTTCTCACTACACTCTTGTTCGAACACGCATGACACACACCCTCTATTTATAAGCAAAGGCTAGGAACACGCAAATGGCTATTTGCGTGTTCTAAAACTCGCAGGTCCATGCGTGTTTCCAAGCCCAGGCCCATTAGGGTTTTGGCCATGTTTGCATGTTTCTGTGGGCATTGCAATCTTATGCGTGTTTCCACAGAAACTCTCAAACTATTTGAGAGTTCTTAAGAGCAAGCATATTTTTGCTTGTTTCTTATCAACTCTCAAATGCACCATTGAGTGTTCTAACTTTGATCAAGCAAGACTTATGCTTGATCATGAGAACTCTCCAAGTGAACACTTAGGATATGTGAGTAACTGTCTATACTGCTGTTAATACGCAGAACTGACTTTGTACTCTGAGTTAATGTCTTCACTGCAGTTCCCGACCTGCTCAGGACGCAGAACTGACATTAACTCGACTAATGCTTTCACTGCAGCACGAATACGCAGTACTAGCATTAACCGGACACATTTCAACTGCTGTGAATACGCAGTAACTGTGTCAACAATATTACCTTATTGGAAGTGTGTATATAGGGCTAATGGTTTGACTGCTATAAATAAGCAGTGACACAAATGCCCTAACTTCCCTCTGTAAGTACATTAAGTTAATATCTCGACTGCTGTAAATACGCAGTCACAATATTAACTTAATGACTCATTACATGTGATGTCTAAAACCTGCAAAGTACAAATAATAAACATACATATAAACATAGGTTGTTGCCCGAAGGCTTACACAAGATATGCCAAGGTAATATTACGACAAACGATAATTACAAGATAATTACAAGACTTGAAATTATACACAAATATCAAACACATATCTAGAATGCTCATGTCACCGAGAATCATGCACTAACAGTCTCCCCCTTGACATTAGCATCTAGATATGGCCTTCAAGTCCTCGTTTGTCATCCTAAGTGTGGCCAAGAAACCCTCTTCAGGAACTTCAGGTTCTATACTTGCTAGACTTAGCTGATACCACCTGAGTAGATTGTTTCTGGAAACTGCTGCTTTATCAGATCCACAAATCTCTGAATCTCCTTAGGTTGTCTGGACTTGCTTGAGATGTTAATCCTTGCATCCAAACACTGGCATCATCTCCCCCTGAGATTCAGGATTTTCTGATCTTCTTGGGCAGCTCGTCCATGCCACCCATACACCCTCGGCATTACCCTGACAATGTTCAACCTGGTGTTATGGCACTGAACAAGTCATTGGTATTTCCGTCTCCGAGATCTGGTGATAGTGACACAGACGATGGTTTGTTGTTACAGTGGTTGTTGTAGTACTTGGTGTACATGACTCCTTCTTTTTGAGTCTTGTATCTAAACCAAGTATCTGGATCCAATCCTGAGAAGTGAATCGAATGACATGATCATCTACTGAAGCTCCAGTTCTCTGATTTTCTCCAGAAGTATATCTTGTAGATGCCCTGATATGTGCAGTGAGAACCCTTCGAATTCTGAAGATTTTTTTTTATTGATAGTATACATGAAAGTGCGAACCAAGATCCATGATACGAAAACCAAAAATAAGACAAGTAATAACAGGAGATCCTCATGTATTTCTAACCTCAACTCGTACACTAAATAATTAGAAAATAGAAAATACCATCTATAGAGCTTTAGCTCGATCAAAATAGCTAAAATAGTTGAAAACGCCATTGTGAACACTGTACTGAGACGCCTTTTTAGAGACACCATCCCTAAGCCCTATCGTTGAAAGATTTCCAGAATAAGAACAAACGCAGCTGCTTGTACTTTGAAGTCATCCAAGGCAATCGAACAGGGATGATTGCAATGGATGTATCCTTTAGTCATCTGCATAAAGATATACACAACAAATCATTAGTAACAACGAACCGTGTCGAACTTCAAAGTTCTTAAACACTTCTTGAATCCCAGAAACACAATGTTTCATTAGCTGCAGAAGTGCTAAAAACTTTAACAATCGACGAGGAGACAATCTTTAAGGGTCTTAAATATATTCGAAGCCCTTAGAACTCTTAGTTCTATCGGCTCTGAAAATATTATCTGCCTTAATCATTGACAGGCTAGGTTAAAATTAAGATTTTAGATTAATATTCTAAGCCCCTGAAACTTTTAGTTTCACTGGCTTCAAGAAAAATAATCAATCTTAATTTTAAAACTAGCAAAATCAAGGTCTAAAGCTCTTAAACACTATCTATGCCCCAGAAACTTATTGTTTCATTGGCACAGAAAGGGTTATCTACTTTAAACGATGATATTATAAGGCATATGTTCTTTCTGACTATGTAAACATTTTCTCTTTGATAAATTTACAAGTCCTAGAATAAACAACAACCTTATATACACACATGTGGTGATATTACACACACATGGTGTCAAGTTTGACAAGTCAATGCGAGTTGTGTTTCATGTTTTATTTTTCAAAAATTTTGTATTTAAAAATTTATAAGACATGAAACACGCATGTGCCCCACAACACGCAAATGGTGAAAAACACGCATATGAGTGTGTTTTGGCAACAAGAACTTGCAAAGGATGTTGACTGGTCAAATGCGTGTTCTTTTATCAAGAACACGCAAAACTGGATTTATTTGACGATTTGAAGATCTGGGTTCATAAGAACACGCAGATGATGAACACGCATATACTCAAGAACACGCATATGAGTATTCGTCCTTCACAAAAGTCAAACCAGTGATTTGAACCCTAAAAACTTACAAAAAGGACATCAAAAGTTTCCTAAATGCCCGATTCTTAAGTTTTTATGTTCCATTTCCTTGTCCATTATGAGAGATTAGTCCTTTTTAGTGTTTTTGTGACCGAACACAAAAGGTACTAAAACTTGACATTTTGACTCAAACTATGGATTTGGAAATCTTGTTAATCATATACCTTTGTTCAAAATGTGATAATGTTTGAGTTTCTGATCATCAGAAGATCAAACAACAAGTTTCGTGAATCACTTGAAAATGAGTATAGAGAATGCGCACGGTGTGTTTGTGTGTGTTTTATAAGAGACACGCATATGGCCAAATGCGTGTAGATCCCTTTATATAGACAAACAAACACGCGAAATTCTCATTTTCAAGAAACACGCATGTTTGGTACATAAAGTCAAACACGCAAATAAGTCAAACAACAAATGAAACACGCATTTGATGTAAATATGCAAAGTTAATCCAATTTGACTGCAATATACATGATTATCCCATTATGCTCAAAACTAGTATATGAGTCCAAATTGCATACTTTTCATATTATCAAGACTTATTTATCTTTGATTCACGGAACCTTGACTTTTAAACAGTCAACCTTCACAAACTTGATTATCACAACTAAAATCCACACAGAATTGTATTGAGCAAAGTATGATTAACAAAGAGAATTCTTTAAGGGACATAATAAAATTAATATAAACCGCTTTCTTATATTAACAATATTATATTTTTCCCAGTACAAAAAATCTCTAGATTTATTGTCACTTAACCATCTTGCAAAATAAAAATTATTAAATTATGACTTATCACGTCAATAAATCAATAAGATTTAATGCACCATCTTTAAGTTTTGACAACAACAGCCATTGGACACACACAATGCTGTGAAATAAATTCAAATACAACAAAGATAAATGATACAAAATTAACCACCCTTAGTTAATTTCTCCATCATTATCTTGTCTCCGTTTGAATTTAATTGAGTTGTTATTAGGTAAGTATACTCTGCCTCCACTATAAGCTTGAGCTTTCTCCATTCCGGACTGGATTATACTCAATTTTCATATACTTGGGAGATCTTTTATCTTATCGGCTGACACACCTCCGAATAAGATAAATCAAACTGCAACCATATCAACTAACTCATGAGATCAATGCAATTAATGCAACTATCTCAAAAGAGGAATAAGTGAATTTTCAATATACTTAAACAAAATTAACTGATAATATACAATAGATTCTCACACTTAAGATTAGAATCTAAACAATTATCAGATTAATTCATACAATAAGCATATTTAATTCAATTATTCTTAGGAAATTGCAAATCAAGAATTTGTCAAATACATCAATTAAATGATTCTGTTTGACCCATTTTGATCGAAACCTTAAGTTTTAAAACTTAACATTCCGTGCAATTTCATACCTTCTAATGTTACACTTTCTTCTTGTCACAGATCATATTGTGACTTGTGTTCTCCAGAGACACAACCAAGTTCCTTTGAATTCAGAAAATCTCTTATCATTGTCTCTTGAACCTTGTATTCTTCTTGATGAACAAGAACCTTACGGAGCATAAAGGTACAAGATCAATCACAGAGACTTTTAAATCAAAGTCGCTCCAATCAATCTTGTAATAGTCATGCTTAATACTGTTCTTGTGATATGCCTTACAAAGCATAATTCTTAGAAAGCTAATCACAGTAACTTTAGAGTCAAAGTTACTCTAATTTGCCTTAGAATAGTTATGCTTGGTCCGGCATAAGCAATATACCCTACTGAGCATGTAATTTAAAAGTCAATCACAGTATTCTTCATAGGTGAAGGTACTCTATCCAACCTTAGAATCAACATACTAAGTAAGATACATGCAATAGGTTCTAGAAGAAACAATTACTACTAAAGAGATCAGATATAGCAAATGAGTAAACTTAAATGCCATATTGAGCAGTCATTTCTCTTGCAGTAACGATTTCCCCATTAAACCCTTATTACATTATTGTAGTCCATCTTCTGAACTTTCAACAATAATGTTCTAGAAAGAGCAATTACTACTAAAGAGATCAGGTATAGCAAATGAGTAAACTTAAATGCCATATTGAATCATCATTTCTCTTGTAGTAACGACCCCCCCCCCCCCTTTATCTATTTTTGTGTTTTATTTCCTGAGAAGAATGATTCTTGAGAAATAACAGCTTGAGAAGTTCTTATTCCATTTGAATGGACCAGAAACATGAAATATGATTGATCAACGAACTAAGTGTAAACATTATATATAATTCAACAATGCATATTCATCATTGGATAACATTGATTATTTGACAAAATAATCCAATTATCACAAATGATTTATTAATAGATATAGTAAAAACTTTAACTACACCCATCTATCTCAAGATTGCTCCTTTATAACTAAATTATAAATCAACAATTATGAGACTTGCACTGAGAATCACAAAGGTAAATCATATAATTAGCTTAGTACGATAACCCATTATGTTATCTACAGAAATTGTGCCGAGAACTCAGTCACCGATAACCAACAAAACGTGATCTTCCTTGACTAGGTTCTTCGCACAAAAGAAGGGAATTAGTTTTCTTCATCAAGAACCCAGACCTTTTTTGTCCGGATTCTTCCTGAATCATCACGATATGCAAATTCTCCCCATCCACCTTTACCTAAAATCTGATTCAACTGACTAGAGTCATCCTTAATCCCTCTTTTCTGAGAGACCTTTGATGATTCTTCGACTTGAAAGCTTCAATGAGTTGATCTAAAATCGTTTCCACTTCTTCCAGCAAATCGATCATAATATGTACTATGATACTCAGAGTGCTTAGCATGAAGATTGTTGCTTGAAGAAGCATAGTTGGAAGAAACAGATTTTTTACCAATCTCCTTAGTCCTTTGAATAGATGAAGGATGCATAGGAATTTTTTGTGAAGAACCAACAAGATTTCCATTTGATCTCTTGTGTTGTTCATTCATCATATCTTTTCCCTTCAACTTTTGAGAATTAACTCTCAAACTTCTCTCATTTAGCCTGGATAAGTTGTCTGAAGATTGATCAACAATGCTGGTAGATGTATTTATGTTTGCTTCTTTGCTTGGACACATACTAGCAAAGTGACCTTTCTCACGACATATGAAGCATGAAATTCTCTTGATATTTCGTTTTCTGTTGAGCTTTTTGAGATTTTCTTCAGTGATGGGAATTCCATACTCTGTCATCTCTTCTATACAAGACAATCTTTCCAAAGCTTCTTCCATAGTTTTCACAGGCTTCAATGGAGTAGACTTTGAGTGTCTCAAATACAGTGTCTCATTTTCTTCCAAAATGACTCTTCCGCTTGCTGAATTATCATCAACCCTGGAAGACTCTGGAATTAACAAAGGAACATCTTCATGATCCTTGTCCCATTTGTGATACATATCATGTATTTGACTAACACTCACAGTGTCTTGACTAGTGTGTTCAACATGAAACACTTTGTCAAGACAAAGATTTGTGAGGTTCACTTTTCCGTGGCGTGTGGCATAGCCTTTTACAGATCCGGCAAAGTTCACCTGAACATCAGAAATCTTAACAAAGTCTGACGGAATATCACTAATTCCAGTCACATGTATGGAACTTCCAGTATCAATTTTCCACACCTTGTCAGTCCTTTCTACTAACACATGACTCTTTGAGACAGTCATATTTGTCATGAGATTCTTTAGACTTGATAATGTCTCTTGAACCTCGACTTTGTTAGAGTCTCTCACAACTAATGATTCTTCAGAAGTCTCAGATGCTTGAGTATCATCACTTTCCTTAATTTCTGATTCCGAACCTGAAGATACATCAGAACTAATCTCAGCAAGATAGGCATTGTCAGCCTCTTCCACAATTGAGCCCCAGTCATAAGATCCCTCTTGTTGTTGAACCACCAAAGCTCTTGACCCATTTTGGTTGCTCGAGTTTGGACTTTCAACTTTGGAACCTAGATGACTATGCTATTGAGAGGAGTTGTTAACATTTGAGCTAGATCCTTGAAAAAATCGTCGTTGTGGAGCACTGGGAGGAGTTACTGATCCACCTTGATTGAAGTTTTGACGAGTCACAAATGACTTTTCATCCTTCTTAGGTCTCTGGCATTCCCTAGTAAAGTGTCCAAATCCTTCACAATTGTAACACTTTATCTTTGACTTATCAAAGCCAAGCTTGGAACCCACAACCTTACGCCCCGTTCTTGATAAGAACCGTTTAGCCCGAAGAGTAAGCATAGCCATTTGCCATTGCAAGTCCATCTCTTCTAGGTCCAAAGGATCAATTTGCTCACAGTCTTCATCTATGAGACTAGGATCTTGAACCTTTCCTTGGATAAATTGTTCATATGATGTCACGAATGACGCAAGAACTGATAAGTGACTTTCCGCATTTTTGACACTTATAGGGTTGGTGGAAGGAGTACTGGAGGTAGGATATCCATGATTGCCCAAGTTATCATTCTGACTTGAAACAAGACATATGTTCCCCTCAGAGTCGACAGAGATCCTTTGTAAGTCAACATCTTCACTCATGAAGGCCTTAGTACCTTCATCAGGAGAACTAGAACTTACATTGATCGAAGGCCTACCATAATAAAGCTCTGGAGTTTGAGCATTATTATATCCGGTCTCCCTCCTCTTCTGTTTCATTTCTTGTCCCCTAAACTTAGCAACTATTTGAGTTAAAGACATGCCGTCGAAATCTGCTTTCTCTTGCAAAGTGGTAATGTAATGATTCCACTTTTCTGGCAAAGAGCTCAAAAATTTCTCGACCTTCTCTTCCTCAGAATACGTAATCTCAAATGCTTGCAACTCAGCTAGCAGATGATAATACCGTGTGATTAGTTGATCTAAGTTTTCACTTCTTAACCCGTTGAATACATTATACTGATGCTTTAGAAGGTCTTTTCTGTTCTTTTTAAGCATTTCATCCCCTTCACAGTGGTTTTTTAGTGCTAACCAAAGTTCTTTAGATGTATTGGATCCGTTGAACAAGTGTAGTATATCTTGTGGCAATGATATTTTTAAGCATGAAAGTGCCTTTTTCTCTGCCTCATATAATTTTTTATCGGATTCAGTCATATCTTGATAAACATATACTTTGGTCACACCGCTGTCCTCATAAGTTGGGGCTTTATATCCTTCAGTCATACAAGTCCACATTCTAATATCAGTGAATTGCATAAAGGATTCAAATCACCTGTTCCAAGAAAAGTATTGGTCTATGAACATAAGCTTGGGCGGTGAATTACCCTTGCCCGTTTCATGGTCCATTAGTATCAATTGGCTAAGATAATTTGCAGCCATCGTATATGTGGTTCAATAAACAAATGCACAAAACAAAAACACGCAAATTTGGGAACACGCAAATGAAACACGCAAAAGTGTAGGAGCACGCAGATTCAAGGAACACGCAAATGGTCCAGGAACGCGCAAATCAAAGAACACACAAACTAGAAGAAACGCGCACCGTTCAAGAAACACACAAAATTCAAGAAACACGCAAGGTTTCAAGAACTCTCAAAGTCTCAAGAACTCGCAAACCACAAGAACACACAAATGCCTTGGTAATATCGAAAACACGCACGATGGTACTATTGATCAAGAACACGCATAGTACACATCAAGAACACGCAAAACACCACTTTTTCACCAAATCTTAGATCCCAAGCCCGATATTGCTAAAGGAAACACAAGATTATGAGAAAATGTTACTAGGACCAAAATCAATCAATATTTGGCAGCAAGTTTGAACCTTTATGTCAAAAACGTGCCCAAAGATCAATTTTCCTCCTATTTCACGTAAAAAGGAGATACCTAAAACCGTTGTCAATCTCTAACCAAGGTTGTAAAAACCTGTGGCTCTTGATACCAGTTGCAAGTCCCTCGGGTCTTATACTCTTATCGAACCGAGATTGACTTAAGGATATGTCGAGGTGCGGAAATTCCTCGAGATAACCCACGGTTTATGTATCTTCCTTATAGATGATATATATAACACTATATATATATATCTTTTATGTGATAATAAACACTCAGGGGAACGGCTCTCCAGATGCACCTTACCAACACGAGGTAACTTGCTATCTACGAGCCGTTTGGAGCCGGGTGTGTGTTTGCTCGTTTCTCTCACTACACTCTTGTTCGAACACGCATGACACACACCCTCTATTTATAGGCAAAGGCTAGGAACACGCAAATGGCTATTTGCGTGTTCTGAAACACGCAGGCCCATGCGTGTTTCCAAGCCCAGGCCCATTAGGGTTTTGGCCACGTTTGCGTGTTTCTGTGGGCATTGCAATCTTATGCGCGTTTCCACAGAAAGTCTCAAACTATTTGAGAGTTCTTAAGAACAAGCATATTTTTGCTTGTTTCTTATCAACTCTCAAATGCACCATTGAGTGTTCTAACTTTGATCAAGCAAGACTTATGCTTGATCATGAGAACTCTCCAAGTGAACACTTAGGATATGTGAGTAACTGTCTATACTGCTGTTAATACGCAGAACTGACTTTGTACTCTGAGTTAATGTCTTCACTGCAGTTCCCGACCTGCTCAGGACGCAGAACTGACATTAACTCGACTAATGCTTTCACTGCAGCACGAATACGCAGTACTAGCATTAACCGGACACATTTCAACTGCTGTGAATACGCAGTAACTGTGTCAACAATATTACCTTATTGGAAGTGTGTATATAGGGCTAATGGTTTGACTGCTATAAATAAGCAGTGACACAAATGCCCTAACTTCCCTCTGTAAGTACATTAAGTTAATATCTCGACTGCTGTAAATACGCAGTCACAATATTAACTTAATGACTCATTACATGTGATGTCTAAAACCTGCAAAGTACAAATAATAAACATACATATAAACATAGGTTGTTGCCCGAAGGCTTACACAAGATATGCCAAGGTAATATTACGACAAACGATAATTACAAGATAATTACAAGACTTGAAATTATACACAAATATCAAACACATATCTAGAATGCTCATGTCACCGAGAATCATGCATTAACAGATTGGTTCGAGAATGTATCTCACAGCGAGTCGTCCTGAGATAATGTTTGCCACATGTCTCTGTGCTCGCTATCAAGCCTCTCCAAGAGAGTCTCACCTTCTCGCTGTAAAGTGAATCTTCAAATATCTCAAAGGTACACCCACTTTGGGACTTTGGTATCCAAGAGATTCAAATTTCGATCTTTTTGGCTATTCTGACTCTGACTTATGCTGGTTATATGCTTGATCGCAAAAGCACCACTGGAGGATGCCAACTGTTTGGGGGGGGGGGGGAAGCTGACTAGTTGGACTAGTAAGAAATAACACACAGTTTCCATCTCCACCGCTGAGGCAGAATATGTCTCTGCAGCGAGTTGTTGTGCACAAATCCTTTGGATGAAGCATCAACTCGCTGACTATGATTTGGAATACTCCAAAATTCCAATCATGTGTGATAATACAAGTGTTATTGCTATTACACACAACCCTGTCCAACATTCCAAGACAAAGCATATTGATATTCGATATCGCTTTATTCGTGATCATGTCATGAAAGGTGATGTTGAAATCTATTTCATTCCAACTGATGATCAACTTGCTGACATCTTTACTAAACCATTGGATGAAACTAGATTCAAATTGCTTGTTGGAAAACTTGGAATGTTTAATGGGGAATCAGCTACATGATTGATCATGTATGCTATCTCAGCGAGTTTAAGTCTGTCTTACTCGCTGAACCCTGTTGCTTTGGGTAAAAGCAAAATAAAAGCAATGGAAAGCTAAAAGTTTCCATCTAGTCCAGTATCAAACGGTTGCTGGTAAAGACTTATAAAATCTGTTGATCCCTGTTGCTTTGGGAAAAAGCAAAATAAAAGCAATAGAAAGCTAAAAGTTCTATCTAGTCCAACATCAAACGGTTGTTGGTAAAGACTTCTCAAAACCGTTGATCCTTGTTGCTTTAGGAAAAAGCAAAATAAAAGCAATGGAGAGCTGAAGGTCTTCATCTAGTCCATCAGCAAACGACTGTTGGTAAAGACTTATAAAATCCGTTAATGGCTTACAATTTGCCAAAAGTTGTATTCTCAGCGACCACATGTTTGTCATGAACTCGCTGACCTTATTTTAAATAAATGTCTCAGCGCCTAACCAACTTCATTTTAATAAAGGGGCGCTGAGTAATATAATACTAATTTATTCATTTAAATATCCTTTCTTAACATTCTTTTTTTAAATAAAACCTAGTACACTTCTGAAACTAAGTGTTTCAAAACTAACTAAAATAGATGACGTGGCAACAATTTTATCCACATGCTTTTAAAATTTAAACTGACAAGTTGTCCACTATCCATCTGTTTGATCACGTCATGGTTTGCGCACAACTGTTGATTGACAGGTATACGACGCATACTCAAGTATTTTGAAAAATAAGATACTTTTTCTTTAAATATACGTTACTCACATTTCAATTTTTAATTCAATATATACGTATATTTGAGGAGAGAGGAAGTCTTTCTGTCTTCCCTTGAGGCCCACCACCATACCCTATATAATCAATCTTCCTTCACACTTTTCAATTCACGCCTCCATATTTTCTTTCTCTCTCTTATTTCCAAAATCTCTCATATTCTTAAAATCCTTTCATTTTCTTTATTTGTTCATCCTAAATCATCTCAATGGCTTCCTCATCTGATATTCCTCAAAATGTTGAGATCCCTTCATCTTCCCAAACTCCACCGGTTCCTGAACCACAAGTTCAGGAACAAACTCCTATCACATATCTAAACTCTCCCTGTAACACCCCGCTGAAGCGGAATATACGGGATGCACAGATAAGCACAATTGCACACAGTACAAATTCCAACACAGCCATTAAGATTATCAAAGAACAGAAGTACGGTAGTTATTACAGAACATGAGTTGTACTCAAATAGTAAATGAACAAAAGACATAACAAATTGTCTTTAAGTATCAAGTCTTGAACAGAACTAGCAAGGGAAGTCTTCACAGCTACTGAACTTGAACGCTCGAACAATCGCCAAAAGAGATGAGCTAAGAGAGAAAGACTTCTATGCTAAAGAACTATGAACCTAGCCTGAAAAGCATGTAAGTTCAAAGGTCAACTACGAAAGTAGTTGGTGAGATTCACATAAAGTACTTTTAGTCTACATATAATTATATGTATAATAAGAACAAGAACATAAGAACAAGATATAAGTTTTGTACGTTGAACCAATACACTTTGTAATAATAAGAACTAGATCAAGATCTGCACGTTGAACATAAGTACTTTGTAATAGTATGAACTAGGTCAAGAACTGCACTTTGAACATAAGTACTTTATAATAATATGAACTAGGTCAAGAATTGCACTTGAACTTTATAATAATATGGACTAGGTCAAGAACATATAATGAACTTTTAGTTATAAGTTGTCACTGCTAACCGATTGGCCAGAACTGAACTTTAACGTAGTAGTATGCTCATATAGCTCAAGTACTTCAAATAAGATCTATGTCAGAACAGATGACAAGAACAAGAACAAGTAATATGCATCCTCCTGAACTGTGGAGAATGAGGGTGGGCCTACCCTAAACAGTGCTGTCCATAATTACCTACGGTTCATTCCCTGAACGGTGGGAGATAAATTGATAGCAGTGAACAAGTACTGAACAAGAACTAATATGAACTGGTACATTCATTCCTTGAACTGTGGGACATGAATTAATAGTAATGAACAAGAATTGAACAAGTACACGTACGAACTAGAACATGTCTGAAGATCAAGTACAATAATATAGATGTATTTAAGACCCTGCCCATTCAAGACTTGAATACTCTTTTAATCAGTTTAAGAATCATATCATAAGTAGTTCAAGTTCATAATATAGTACGTAAGATAGTTCAAGAACATATGTACTAGTACAAAATAGTTTTCATGCTTTTCAATCCCCGACAAAGAACTTTGAACAAAATGTACGAAAGGAGGATTAGTGAACTCACAGTGATCTGGTACAAGCACAAGTAGTATTAGCACAAAGAACAAGCACAGAGATAGACAAGGTATATCTATCACAATCGAAACACGTCTTGATGGATGCCTAAGTACATATCATTGATCATAAATAAGTACATATATTAGTTCATGTGATTATTCAATCTCTGAAATGCCCTTGATGAATTGATGATTTGGTCCTTTGAAGATCTTTGAACGTTTTGACTCAAAAGAGTTTTAAATGAACTTTATGTACATGAACTGGACTTGAATTGAACGTCTTTGAACTCACACATACGTACTTATCGTGTTAATGAATTGAACTTGTCTTTAATAATGAACTTTAGCCTTTAGAACTTCATTTAGTTGTTCATAGAACTCGTACTTTAGTAATCAAGATAGAACATGTCTTATATGTACTTAATTAGGGTTTGCACTTTGTACGTTGTCTTAGATCGAAATATGAACTAGCTTTGATGTTAGTAATTAGCCTTTAATGTGTTTAATCAAGTGATAATGATGTTATGAACTGATTTGATGATCAAGGATCAAGTGTGGTATGATATAGAACAAGTACAAATTGTTTTGTGGTTGAACAAAGTCGTCTAGGGTTTTGGACATCAAGATCGTCCCACTGGCTAGCCAAGATCGTCCCACTGGCTAGCCAGGATCGTCCTGGTTGTACTTCAAGACCGTCCTAGGATTCTGAATGTCAAGATCGTCCCAACTGCACAAGATCGTTTTAAGGGAACAAAGGTTCAAGATCATTTTAAGTACTTTGAACAAGATCCTCCTAATGGACAACTCAAGATCGTCCTAGGGTTCTCAAGCCTTAAGTTCGTCCCATTCCAAGGACAAGAACAAGATCATGATCGTCTCATGCACAAGTGTTTGAACTAAACCAATCCAAAGGATCGGTTACCCATTAACATTCCAACAACACTACAACACCACACAAGATCGAAAGAACATGAACTATGAACCAAGGGGGCTGGCTAGGATGATCTTGGGCTCAAGATCGTCCCACCAGGATCGTCCCAAGAGTCAAGACGGGCTGAACAAGACATCAAACATAACACAAAGATCTAGATCAATTCCGGGACATGTTAGAACATAGAACTTGTACATATATGCACAATAACATTAACCATTAACACTTTTAGCGATTTCAAGACCATCTATAACATGAACAAGGTGTGGCACATCAAGAACAAGTTTTCCTTAACTTTCAAAAATGGGTTTTGTAGATTAAATCATGTTATGACCCAAATTTGTTCACATAAATGATATTAAACATACTTAGACACAAACCCATTAATCATTAACACAATTTCATATCAAAATGGACCAAATCATCAAGAACATAAACTTGAAAAAGTTCACTTTTAATTTGATCAAAAACTCATAATTTGATGTTGTTACTTGAGATTTGATTCCAGAAATACGTTTTGATTATCACAAGGATGCTAAAAGTACAAGTGATTTTGGTTTAACAACACAAAATCAAAGGGTGAATTTGGAGGGTACAATCATAATCTGATTAATCCTCCAGTTGCCCCAAGCAATCCTTTAAAGAATAATCTTCGGGGGATCTGGAGGGTACTGTTCACTCATGTGATTTAGTGTATGGGTGGAAACTCTGGGTCATATAATCAGGCTTCCTCATCTTCTATGCCGATTATTCATGCCCTAGCTGAGGGAAGGTTTGTTGATTATGGGTTGTTGCTGTTTAAGGATATGAAGAACAAGATCCACATGAACCACCGATCTCACACAGTGCCCTTTGTTAGAATCTTCTCTCTAATCTTCAAGGAAGCAATGGGCGCTGAGTATGAGTTGCCACTCGGTGCCACAATTCCTATAGCGAGGGTGGGCAACAACATCTACAAGCAGCCTGCTGAACCATTGGTTGCTCGCCTCACAACATATATGAAAGAGGTACTCTTCTCCCTTTACTCTTCTTTATACCCGAAAGACAGCGACTGGGAGGCAACACTTCTTACTGATGAAGTGGCTATTACGGTCGATGTGGATGCTCAAATGCCTTCTGAGGCTGGCTCGCTGGTAAACCCCCCAGCGACCTCCAAAGCCTCCAAACAAGCCAAAAGAAAATCTAAGGCAGCATCCCCAACTCATGATATTCAATCTTCACCCTCCGCTGACGTCCCAAAACGAAAGCGGAGTAAATCAAAGGGCCAACCCAAGGTTAGGACGTCCACCACGCCCATGGACACTAGTACCCAAGCCACCCCATCAGCAACCTCCCAACAGGTTGTTGACGAGTTAAATGGGAACAGTTTGCAGCCACCTCAAACTTCTTTAGGCGAGGTTGGTGAAGATATCGGGTCACCCCAACCCACTAGAGGTCTAAGTCCAACTCCACCCCCAAATACTTCCCCTTCTTCTCAAATACCTTCTGAGTCGTTGACAGCAGCCAGACCACAGGTGATGCTAGAGTCAACACCCTCTACGGCCGATGAAACCTTGGTGGAACAACACACTGAGGTTGAGGCACCAGGTTTCTTTCCCCCTTCAACTTTAAATGTCTCGGAAACTGTTAGTGCAGGGACCGAGACAAACATTTTTGGTGATATGTTTGAAACAGATGATGAAAATGGCAGCGAGTTTGATCCACAAGATATCAATGCTGAAGTAACACTCGCTGCCGCTGATGAAAGTGAAGAAGAAGTCCTTGTTGGTGACTTCTTAGAAGGTGAAATGGGATATATTGTGGTAGCTGATCCACCACAACATGATGAAGATATGCTAGAGATGTTGGCTGATATGCCTCCTCCTCCTTCTTATTCTCCAAGGCCCACAGCAACGTTTGAACAAGTTGGGCACTTTGGAGACTATGAATCTGAACTCACTGAAGAAGAGTTGGTTCGAAGGAAGGACTTATGCATCAACCAACGCATCAAGCCAGAAGTCTATGTTGAAAGTGAAAATCTGCATTGCCATGTGTGAGGTACCCAGTCTCCTTAATGTGTCTTTGTATGCCTCTTGCTGATGAATCCCTTCAGAAAGCCTTTACTGCTGTCGAAGTGCCTGGACTTGATTATGTTGAAACAAGGGATTTACAAGAAATTTTGAGAAGGATACAGATTTGTCAAAGTCAAGGAAATAGACATGGGTACTTGTTTGGATGGTTGGTTGATCAAGTTGCCCAAGTTCACTTAGAAGCTCACTCCAACTTTCAATACTTGGTGCATGGCAGCGACCAACTAAATGATGGGCTTGCTGAGCAGAAAGATGTTATTCTTCGTATGCTTAAGGCTCAGCAGCAGCATACCACTTCAAATGAAGAACTCTTCAAGAGAAATCAAAATCTCCTTCATTCGAGTATGCAACGGGTAAGTGTTTTAAACTCTTCTATCTCTGCCTCGCTTGACAAACTAAAAGAACAAGAGGCGAAGTCAGCGGCGGCCACTGAAAGCACTGCTCTTCTCTCTTCTCTTCAACAACTCTCCCAATCAAATATTCTTTTCACTGCTCACCTAAATCAACTTCAATCCTCTATAAATTCCTTCTCTCGTAATCAAAACAACTTCCTCTCCACCCTTACAAAAGAAATTGACTATCTGAAATCTTCTTTCAATTTTTCTTCTTCGGCTGCTGATAAGTTGAGACTAGATGAGTCTATCAACAGCCAAAGAAAGTTAGAAAAAGAGGTTCATGACCTCAAAAATATGATGAAGGAAATGATGGGGCTCCTCAAAAAAGACAAAGTGGAAGTAGCAGGTACCTCGGCTACTTCCAAGGGGGAGAATATTACTGAGGAGTCCCCAATTGCTGAAAGTGTTCCCCTCGCTGAGAAGGTTAATGAACCGGCAACATCTGCTGAGGGGGAGCAAATTACAAATGTTGAAGTTCCCCCCGCTGAGAAGGTTAATGAACCGGCAGCACCTACTGAGGGGGAGCACATTATTGATGTTGACGCTGAGAAGGTTGTTAAACCGGCAGCTGATAAAGAAAAAGAAAAGAAGATTGCTGAAGAGAGACCAATTAATGTCTCATCTTACAAGCCTACTGATGCCTTCCATGCTTCCCTTGTAAAGAAATTTCAAGACAAAAATAAGGGCAAGGCTGAATTGGTCTCTCAAGGCAGGCCACCAAGAGTTCCCTCTTCAGCAAGGGAACAACAAGAAAAGCTCATGTCGGGAGCTTTTCCTAAGTCTTCATCTACCCCAAAGACTACTACTGGGTTAACTCCCACAGAGATTGTTCTTCAAGAAGAGCTAAGATTGAAGAAAATTCAAGAAGAACTCTCTCAAAAATTCATAAATGAACAAGTGGTGAATGAAGAACTTAAGGGTGGTGAATGAAGAAACCAAAAGACTAGCTCAGCAGTCTGGTGTTTTAGAAGCACTGAAAAAGATAGAAGAGGAGTTCTTTGCTGAGAAAGTGTCTGCACGTCAAACCTATTTGGACTCAAGGGAAAGAAGACAAAGACCAGAAGAGATCTTGTGGGTCAAGCCTTCTCTTACTCAGCAGGGAATGAACCTTCAAATTCAGAGAAAGGGTGTGCCCAGGTTGTTTACTCTGAAGAATGTCAAATCTGATACACTTGGGCCCACTGAATGGATTGAGATCTACAAGCTAGTCAAAGACAACAAGACTGCTGTGTATGATCCATTGCTGAAGATGGTTGGCGATCAAATCAAGCAGACAAGGAGATTAGAAAAGAAGTATAAAGTTGAAGACTCCTTGCTCAGCGCTGCCAGACATCCATATCCTCCTCCTCCTCCTCAACAACTTAGAAGCGGTGTCAAGAGGACAGCTTCTGGTCAGGTTTCTTCCTCCCTTCCCTCTATGATGAGAACTCTTCCAAAGTCTGATATAGGGGAGGAACCAACGGTGAATCTTCGCATGCCTTCAAGAATTTTGTTCATGGAAGGTTTGTATAGTGAAGATTTGGGAGGCTTCTGTTTTTGTAATGTTCATGGTCATGAACTTTTCTTCAGGACCAGTGAAATTCCTATCGCTCCCTCTGGATTCCTTGTCAAGTTAAGAAAATATTGCTCAAGGACTTCAAACAACCCAAGATTCATAAAGCTGATTGATCAAGAGTTGCTGAAGCCTGAGAGACAACAAGATAGGGCTTTCATTGAAGCGAAACAAGAATCTGTGTGGGAGTAGATACCTTTGTAATTTACTTTGCTGTATTTGTAAATTGTTTGTCAAATATAAAATAGAAGATCGATAACTATTAGGAGATCGATAACTATTAGAAAAAGCTCTCAGACACCTCAACAAACGAAAGGCCATCCGAGAATCAGGGAGAATACTGAACTTCGACGAAGAATGGGATGGAGAAGCAACCCATGGGATCCCGAAGATTTCTCTTATTCCCAACGCGCAGTCCCCTAGGAGAGGCATGCGGTATATCCCTAGGACTCTTGAATATCACTCAGGAATAAAAGGGGAAATCCCAATGACCTCTGATATGCAAGCCCTGTTTGATGCCTTCTGTAAGTGCACCTGTATGTCAATAGCAGTCTAGATTGTTTAGGCTTATATTGTAATATGTCTTTGTCATTGTAATTGTCATTAATGAACTTTGTATTATGCATAGAATACTAGATTAAGTTTGAGTATTGAATGTGTAATAATATTCTGCTATGTGATTACGACCTCGTAATTGCAGGGCCAATTACGAGGTGATTATAGGAAATACGAAGTCGTATTTGCAGGGTCAAATACGATGCAAAGACACAATTACGACCTCGTAAAGGTGTCGGGCTGGGGCTGAAATACGAGCTCAACTCGCTGAAGCCCATATCGAGTTTCCTATAAATACCAGAACCCTAACAGAGATTAGGGTTGAACATTTGTCAAATTATCATGCATATTACGTGCAGGTTAATAGGTTAAAGTCGTTCCGCTAGCCCGAAGAAGATCTACGAGGCAGCAGGTGATCTAGGGGCTTTCGTTGTGAATTACCACGTTATAGAGAGGGATTCCGCACCTCTGGATAACGGGATCAAACTATTAACGATCCGTGGCAAGGGGACTTACAAGTGGTATCAGAGCCTCTTGGTTTTATACCGGAAGGTTATAGTTTGTTGGTGATAGACAACATTGATTTAGGGTCGTTTAGACGTGATTCTTTCACGAGTTTACGACCGGAAATCTTGTTCGTGGTATATCTTGGTGTTTGCAGCAGTCGAATAGAGTTTTTGTGGCTTTTAGGGTTTCGAATTCAAGAGAATTGTCGAACCAGTAGCGTTTGCGACCTCGCGGGCTCGTATTACCTCGTCCAACTCGTATTTTCGACTTGGATAGTTAATTACGACCTCGCTAGCTCAATTGCGACCTCGTTTTCTTTTGCGACCTCGTGAGCTCAATTACGACCTCGCCAGTTCAATTACGACCCGAGTGTTAATTGCGACCTCGTATTCTTGGACCTCGTGAACTTTACGACCTCGTTTATTTTAAGCAGTTCGTAAACTTTACTAGCTTTAAGAAAATGACGTCTCAGTTACCGTCAAGCTATCAAACGTTGCTGAATCAAATGATTCTAATGGATCATGAAACCGGAAAGGCCAACTCTCCACCGAAGTTGATAAGCCTTGACAGATATTTCAGTTGGAAAGGCAGATTCGAGTCATACTACAGGCTAATGGATGTAAGGATGTGGATTTGCATCACAAACGGTTATACGCATCCAACGGTTCCAGCAGTACCAGGTGACGCTTCAAGTTTAGGCAGTGCTAGGCGTGCTTCATACGAGCAAATGGATGTCGACAAAAAGAAAGATTATGAAGCTGAAAGCAAGGCACTGGGTTCATTTCGAATGGCTCTCCAAGGGGAAGTTATGCATTTGTTTGAAAAGCACGACACAGCAAAAGGCTTATGGAATGCACTCAAAGAGCATTGTGAAGGTGATGCCGATCTCAAGAAGAGTAGGAAAGATTTGTTAAAGGAGCAGTATTATGTGTTCACTAGCTTCAAAGATGAAACTCTTGATGAGACGTTGGTTCGTTACAGTCATTTGCTGGTTGAGCTTGCTTACTTTGGGTACAATCCGGATCCTGAAGACGTTATCGAGAAGTTGTTGGAGGCACTTCCTGTAAAATGGGAAGGTTTCATCACATCTATCTAACAAAATCCCGATTTCAGTACTTGGACTCTGGAACAGATATTTTGAAAGCTGAGAAACCAAGATATGAAGAGAAAATCAAAGGAAGCAGGCAGCAGTGATTTTGTTCAGCGTCCTGAACTTTATCGTAGCAAAGCAAGCCTTCCTTCCTCAAGATCTTCAAATGGAGGGATTACCGCCTTCTACAGTGGAGATGATGACAAGATGAAGATGTCAATGGATTCTGACAGCAACTTGATGTATGTAACTTCTCCGGAATCAGCCATGATATTGCCTAATAGGGTTCAGAGTAGTAGTTCTCCAAGCTCGGGTTACACAGGGATGTCAATGGGCATACGATCTGCTGAGGGACATTTGGGCAATGTTGCTTCCTTTGTGTCTGCTCATGAGAAGGTGATTGGAGGAAAACTTACTGATCCTGATATGGTTAGGGAGAATTACAAGCAAGTTGATCCTGATGCTTTGGAAGAAAGGGATTTGAACTGGCAAATAGCTATGCCAATTGAGAGTTCAGCGTTTCACAGATAGAACCGGAAGGAAGGTTATGGATGGCAAAGTAGGGTTTATAAAGCCAAAGTAAGTGTTATAACTGTGATGGTTTTGGACATTTTGCTAGAGGGTGTCAGAGACCAAGACAGATTAACAATTCAGTTACAGGTCATCTAGATTTTAATCAAAGTGGTTCTTTAGTGAGTCAGAATTCCGGACATCTATATGCTAATACTGGGAACCGAAGCTTAGGAGTTGGGCAACTCAAGAGCTTTAATTGTTCAATCTGATGGTATGTATAATTGGGTTCGACTAGTGTCGATGTTCAGAATCATGCATTCATGGCAAAAATTTCAAGACCTTGATGAAGAAATGAATGATCATGCTGATAATTCATTTGATCATATGGTATGTGCCAATGTTCATGGTAGTGTTCATCAGAGGGTAGAAAAGGAACCTGAATCATCAGAACCAGTAAGAGCTGAATAAGAAGTTGTTGCTAAAGCTGAGACAAGCTTCATGGCATGTCTTGAAGGTCTTGAACAGAAGGAATCACTAAGGAGAACTACAGGGTTATGGTTTCTCGATAGTGGAGGTTCAAGACAACAACAGGTGACAAGAGGTTATTAACAGAGTTTAATTATCTTATGTCAACTTTGCAGGTCCCAAGGGCGAAGGTATTTCTGGTAGTGGAAAAGTCGTCAATCGGAAAATTAATATGGTTTATGATAGACCCAAAGTCAATAAGGCTAGGGGTCTTTTGAAAAACTAATTGTGTTATCAAGTCTAAACATATGTTATAAAGGAGCAAAGTTTGCTAACTATATCCATTCCCCAAAGTTATGTGGAACGGCAATGTCTGTTCCTGTCACTTTGGAGAATTGTAAATATGTATATATAGGGGGTAGGGAGGATGTTGAGGGCCCAGACCAGGACCAAGTCGCGAACCAAGGAAAAAAGCCCCCCGATCTCGCAAATCAGCCCCATTTCCTTGGTTGTAGCCGAGCAAAATGTCCCGATCTCGTGCACATCCAAAAATTATGATTATTCAAAAATTCAATGTCTGTTCCTGTCACTTGGGAAAATTGTAAATAAGTATATATAGGGGGAGGTGTGAGTTGAAAGGTGACGCTTGTAAATCATGAGTTGGCTTGCCTTCTTGTGTGTGGCTATCTTAGTATGCTAGTGCCGAACTCCGAGAGGGGGGCTAGGTTTTCGTCGTTTATGATACCGGTTTACGATATCATAAACGACGAAAACCGAATCCCCTGCGACGTGGGGAGACTAGGTAGCGGTCTCCTCACGGGACCGGCTCCGAGTACGTAATGATTGAACTGGAATGCTTGGCAACACATCGTGTGTTTCCATGTTTAGTACGACTTTCGTTACAATCTCGGAGTTGGGACATCGGTTTGGCGAAAAAATAAAGGAACCCAAACGACGAGATACATGTTGATTGATGTTGCCGGTGCCTTAGCGTGCGAGGCCTTTTCACGGTAAGTGGCATTGTGGGTTACAAAGTCATGATCGATCAAACAAGTCAAGGTATTTGTGACAAACATTCAAGTTTCTCCAAGAGAGGCTCCCAGCCAGCTGACAATACGATGACCGGGCAACGAAGATCAAGTGTCAGGCGGATGACGCCCCAAGACCCAAAACCTACACATGACATCTTTTGATATAAAAGTCACATAAACGGTTTTGACATAAACGGGCCAGATACGCCTTGGTCGGGAAACGGGCCACACGGACCGAAACGGGCCAAACCGACCCGAGACCTACAACGTGACGTTTTATATTCCAAAATGAGGTAGGTTCAATGACGTCGTAGACAGAAACGGGCCCGACGCGTCCTTTACGGGGAAACGGGCCACACGACCCGAAACGGGCCAAGCCGACCCGAAAGCAAGAACATGACGTTTTTGCAACACAAAAGTCCCTCGTACTAGGAAGCATCCAAGAGGTATCACGGTGTTGACACAAACAGGCCCGACGCGTCCTTACCGGGGAAACGGGCCGCACGGACCGAAACGGGCCAAACCGACCCGAGACCTACAACGTGACGTTTTATATTGCAAAACGAGGTAGGTTCAATGACGTCGTAGACGGAAACGGGCCCGGCGCTTCCTTTACGGGGAAACGGGCCACACCACCCGAAATGGGCCAAGCCGACCCGAAAGCAAGAACATGACGTTTTTGCGACACAAAAGTCCCTCGTACTAGGAAGCATCCAAGAGGTATCACGCTGTTGACACAAACAGGCCCGACGCGTCCTTACTGGGGAAACGGGCTGCACGGACCGAAACGGGCCAAACCGACCCGAGTTCTACAACGTGACGTTTTATATTGCAAAACGAGGTAGGTTCAATGATGTCGTAGACAGAAACGGGCCTGGCGCGTCCTTTACGGGGAAACGGGCCACACGACCCGAAACGGGCCAAGCCGACCCGAAAGCAAGAACATGACGTTTTTGCGACACAAAAGTCCCTCGTACTAGGTAGCATCCAAGAGGTATCACGCTCTTGACACAAACAGGCACGACGCGTCCTTACTGGGGAAACGGGCCCACGACCCGAAACGGGCCAAACGGACCTGAAACCTACACCGAGGGGTTTGTACTCAAGAACATGGTAAGTTGTTGACAAAAAAGGGTCCCGACGCGTCCTTACGGGTGAAACGGGCCACAAGACCCGAAACGGGCCATACGAACCGAAACGGGCCAAACCGACCCGAAACATACGACATGACGATTTTTTGATGATAAAAGTCCCACGGATAGGGTTGGTCGGACGAGGCGTCACGTCGTTGACATGAACGGGCCCGACAAGTCCTTACCCTGGAAACGGGCCAACTCCCGGGAACACGGGCCCGTTCGACCCAAAACAAGTGAAGTGGTTTCGGAAGTTCGTTTTCCCATGTTGGGCAAGATGTCCATCGTCTTAAGTTGTGTAAGACACGTTATAACGCCCGACACCACCCTTACGGGCAAAACGGGCCAAGCCGGCACGAAAACCGATTCTATGGGTCGGAAGTCACTCCGGGTGTGTTAGGGGAGTCCCGCGTAAAGTTTCGTGCCCACACGACGACGTGGGCTCTATTTATGAGAGAAACGGTCCCAATAGGTCCCGAAATGTCCCACCCCGAGAAACGGGCCGGGTCGGGCTCGAAACCGGAAAAATCTTTTTGGAAGTTCATTTTTACATGTTGGGGAAGTCACACGCCAAGTTTCGTCCAAATCCGAGTTGTCTAGCCATGGTTTCAAAAATTATGATTATTCGAGAAATCAATGTCTGTTCCTGTCACTTAGGAGATTTGTAAATATGTATATATAGGGGGTAGGGAGGCTGCTGGGCGCCCAGACCAGGTCGTGACCGAGCAAAACCCCCACGACACCGCACATGACATGGATCGCAGCCCCATGTCCGAGATCGCAGCCTCATGTCCGAGATCGCAGCCCCATGATCGAGATCGCAGCCCCATGATCGAGATCGCAGCCCCATGATGGAGATCGCAGCCCCATGTCCGAGATCGCAGCCCCATGATCGAGATCGCAGCCCCATGATCGAGATCGCAGCCCTATGATCGAGATCGCAGCCCCATGTCCGAGATCGCAACTCCCGTGTCCGAGATCGTGGCCTAGAAAAAGTTAGGATCTAGTGAATTCTCGAAAATTATGATTTTTCAGGAATACAATGTCCGTTCCTGTCACTTAGGAGATTTGTAAATATGTATATATATGGGGTAGGGAGGCTGCTGAGCCCAGACCAAGTCGTGACCGAGCAAAACCCCCCCGATGTCGCACATGTCCGAGATCGTGGCCTAGAAAAAGTTACGATCTAGTGAATTCTCGAAAATTATGATTTTTCAAGAATTCAATGTCCGTTCCTGTCACTTAGGAGATTTGTAAATATGTATATATAGGGGGCAGGGAGGCTGTTGAGCGCCTAGACCAGGACCAAGTCACGAACCAAGGAAAAAAGCCCCCGATCTCGCAAATCAGCCCCATTTCCTTGGTCGTAGTCGATCAAAAAGTTACGATCCAGTGAATTCTCGAAAATTATGATTTTTCAAGAATTCAATGTCTGTTCCTGTCACTTTGGAGAATTGTAAATATGTATATATAGGGGGTAGGGAGGTTGTTGAGCGCCCAGACCAGGACCAAGTCGCGGACCAAGGAAAAAAGCCCCCCGATCTCGCAAATCAGCCCCATTTTCTTGGTCGTAGCCGAGCAAAATGTCCCGATCTCGTGCACATCCAAAAATTATGATTATTCAAAAATTCAATGTCTGTTCCTGTCACTTGGGAAAATTGTAAATAAGTATATATAGGGGGGAGGTGTGAGTTGAAAAGTGATGCTTGTAAATCATGAGTTGGCTTGCCTTCTTGTGTGTGGCTAGCTTAGTATGCGAGTGCCGAACTCCGAGTGGGGGGCTAGGTTTTCGTCGTTTATGATATCGGTTTACGATATCATAAACGATGAAAACCGAATCCCCTGCGACGTGGGGAGACTAGGTAGCGGTCTCCTCACGGGACCGGCTTCGAGTGCGTAATGAAAGCACTGGAACGCTTGGAAACACAACATGTGTCTCCATGTTTAGTACGACTTTCATTACAATCTCGGAGTTGGGACATCGGTTTGGCTTTCCGGCCAAATCGTGCAACGTGGCTGCCTACAAGTGCGTAACTATTGAACTGGAAAGCTTGGCAACACATCATGTGTCCACTCCGATATCAAGAATGCCAAAGAAAGATCCCGTGAGGAGAAGAAAGATCCCAATCCAATCCAATAAACACTGCTTGGCCATTGTACAAGTGGGGGATTGACATTGTGAGTCCACTCCCACCTGGAGTTAGAGAGGTGAAGTAAAAGTAGCCGTCGACTACTTCTCAAAATGGGTTGAAGCTAACCCACTTGCAACATAGTCTGCTGGCATGTCTTGGTAAGTGACAATGGAAACAGATTGCTGAGAATCCTTTCAACACTTGGTGTGAATAAATAGATATTAGACAAGTATTTACCTCTGTCGCAATAGTAGGAGGGTTAATACAAGGCTTGGCAAGTGTATATTCGGTTGGGTGGATGAACTTTTAGGAGTACTTTGGGTCCACCGGACTACCCCAAGAGGAAGTACAATGGAAAAACCATTCAGTCTTGTCAATGGAACTACGGCAGTCATCCCACCCAAACTAAGCATTCCAAACCATCACATTGTAAACTTTAACCCAACCATAATGAAGAAGCTTTGAAAGAAAACTTGAATCTCATTGAAGAGAGGCAACCTCAATCAAAAAACTTGCACCAAGTGTTTTGTCGTTAACTTAATGTATTAAATTCTTATTAATTATTATTGTCTTGTTGATTGTATGGTTATGTTTTTAATGGTATTGGATGCATGATAATATGATCTTGATGGTTTGGTAAACGATTGCTTAATTCATGGTATGATAAACTACAAGATAATATTAATAGGAATCAACGTGTCGATAGATTGGTAAAGTAGTAGACATAATTACTTTTGTATTAATCTATGCAACCGAAACATGTTATGGATCTGATTCGAAGTACATGATGCTCTTATGAAACGACACGACTCAATTTTTGTTTATTTATTTATTTATTTTACCCAAGTGTGCCACACACATATCTGCATATGCCACATCTTTGAGTTAAAATCAGATTAGAAGCAAATATGTGCCACATGCATAATTTCATGTGCCACATATCCTGACTTTTAGTTTCCATGTGCCACACTCAAAGTGTGTGTGCCACACAAAAGACCCCAAATCCGAACAGGACCTAAAATGTGCCACATTACTCTCTGTACGTGCCACATATTTGGTGTTGAACAACAAAATGACCCAATTTGATACTTGACTCAACTTGTAACTTCTCCAACTCAAAACCAAATCTCATATTACAACATTTTTTAGTTCAAACAAGGATTTGACCATTTACAAGCATAGTTATGATATTTATTTGAAACAACATCCATAAACACAACCAAATGGGTCGTTTACCCAAGTTGACAATTTAAACAAAACAACCATACTTACTCTTGAAACCATAAGACCCAACATGACCATAATTCCAAAAATTTACCAAAAACAAGATTAGCAAAACATTCAAGAGTGTCAAGAGCCATAATGAGGTGGGATATCTAAGTGTCTACACAAAATACCATTCTTCCATGAATGGCAATACCTCCAAGTCTTCCAAAAGCAACTTCAACTTCAAATCAACAAGTTCTTAGTTCCTTCTTTCGGAACCACCTATAAAAAGGAAACAACTAAAACGTAAGCGAATGCTTAGTGAATATACTTGCATACATCTATGGATACGAAGGAGGTCAAAGCACAAGGACTTTCACATGTAACCTATGGCATCGTCATGTCACATTTACATATTCACCTTGCACACTAACAACACATATATGGATCCATATAAGCTAAACACATAATCATGATCATCTATCGTGGTTCTGAGGCCACCGGAGGTTCTTAGGCCTCAATAGATCAACTATCGGGGTTCTTAGGCCTCAACAAATACTATGCCCCACATGGGCTAATGTCGCATCAATTACCACACATGGACAAATAAACTTCGACATGGTGGTCGACACCACCATGGACAAAAGGCTTCAACATGTGTGATCAATTGATCCAACATATACATAAAGGTATGCAAATATACTCACCTTCTTCGCAACAAGGACAATAATGCTAAAATGATAATGCTCACAAGCTCAACCTATGATCATATCATAAAAATGCATAAGCCTTCATTCACACTTGACTAACTCAACCTAGTAATACTCAATCACTAGCCTTTTCTAAACCCAAAACCCAACCCATTTATCATTGAGTTACCTTCATCTTTAACAACAACATTAGGTAGTTTATCCTACCATTTTCATCAATATTCCAATAAATAGCAAAATTTCATCTTTTCTCACAAACTCAAATTATCGCATAGGACTTATCAATTTCATAATCAAACACATCATATAACTCAATGACAACTAGGTTAACTAAGGAATTGGGAAAAATTAACCATAATTCAATTTCTAGCAAAACCCCCAATTTGGTTCATTCATGAGCCCTAAATTCAGAAGAAAGAAGAAACTAAATTTAGGGAAATCAATACCTCAACAATGAAAGACGATAAATTAGGGTTTTCAAGCCACAATTTCTTCCCCTTTTTCCTCTCAATTTTCGGCCACCACCACCAAACCCACAAACCCTAGCTTTTGAATTCTTAAATGAAGATTACTTGATGGTGATGATTAATATGGATGTTCTTATTCTTGAATTAAAAAGAGAATTGCCTTAATTTTTTGAAATGAACTAGAAGAATTGCATGAATGAAATATTGAAGAACAAGGTGGAAGTGTGAGTCAAGGAAAAAGAAGTTGGCTGGCACCTTCCTGGCTTGCCACGACCCAACTAAAATTTGTGGGTATTATTACCCGCTATCTGCCAAAGTTCCAACTAAATAAACCTCATATTCAAAAATAAAATACTAGGAAATTAATTTAATGTCAAAACTATAAAAAGGGATTAATTTCTTTTACCTTAAAAATCTTGGGGTGTTACATCTTACTTTGATTATATTAAATTAAAATCTTTTCGTTGTTTCTTCCGAAACAGCCTGCCCCGGTAATATCGGATTCCTTTGTTTGAACTTCTCCAGTCCTGAAACTTGCAAATCTGTCTATTAGATCAATATAAGAATGTTCCAATTGTCATCTTTTTGAATTGTAGTACTATGACATTTAGCGAAAATTGGCTATTTTTTTCCTAAGTGTTGGAATTGGTCAATTAGAGTCAAGTTTAAAAAAATGGTCTTTTTTGGGTTGAGTCGTTTCACGTGGTTTTCCATTAGTGTGTAACAGATTACTCGTGGATATGGTTATGCCTATCTGTAACCACAACGATGGACCACCGTGAGGTCTACCCATCAAGTCGGGTGTGAGGTTTACTGTAGGGTCTTATGACCGCCTACACACAAAACCTTTGAAGTTGTAAATAATTGGCATAAAGTAAAGTGGATCAACGTGGATAAATGTGAAATTATTAAAAGGATTAAAGTGGATGTGTGAGTGATGTGGCTATACATATGTGTGAGACGATTTCTTATGAAACATTTTAATTGGCAAACCTTGTTTTCTATTAACCTGTTATATTACTCTGCTTTTTAAGCGGACACTTGTGTTTTGTGGAAAATGTGTTGTGCCCTCAGGTTAGGCGCTGATGGAGCTAGTATATTTGATTAATGGGGTAGCTATTGATGATACATAAAGATGGGTTTTAGTTACCCATTTTCTAGTAACTTTAAGTAAACTTATGTATTATGTTGCTCGGTATTTCTAATGTTGATTGTGGATTTCCTTAATTAATGTAATGATACAATGCTAGTAACACCATTTAAAGTTGATAAGTTTTTACTAGGAATCAATTGAGATTTTTAACGTCGCTTTCACATTTTGTTAACACACTCTACAATTAAATATAGTTGACAATTAGTCGGACAATGTCACATACATAATTTTTTTAATTTTTATATGTATATGAGAAGACATCATAATTTTACATTTATTGCATATAACAATGTTTTGTATCTCAAAGCAATGCTATGGTGGTAAAACTCGTGTGTATATATATATATATATAAAAGACGGCCAACGTTATGTCTTTGAAGCAACGTCCGAAAACGTAACTAATTTAATGTTAAAACTAAACTAAACTAAGGTTAAACCAAACCGTCGACATGCAACCATCTCAATATACTTAATCGAGTTAGCACTCTCATATCACCTAACACTGTCAACTGAATATTAAGAACAACCAATCGATAAGGTAATATAATACCACTACATGAAATTTATATCAAATATCCAACATATATGATAATCAATAGACAGACTATGCAAATCAAAAATTCTATGGGTACTTTGGCCTTACGTTAGCAAACAAAACTTTTCAAGATCGAATTTTTACTTTAGCAACCAAAACTTTTCAAGATCGAAGTTTACAATGACTTGCATGTTTTAGCAAGGAGAATCATGTTCATCTTCTACTAATGAGTTCTTTGAGTTGCTTTCTGGCAGGTGGTTGTTCATTTTGCAACGACCTTATACAAATCATCGTAGACATGTTAGTTGAAACTAAAATGTGATAGGGTAAGGTTAATGCGAGAACTATTTACACATGAATATATGTAATTTTAAGCAAAACATATAGTTCATATGTGAACGAGTATGTTCATATATAATCATTCGCATATGAATATCAAGTTATAATTTATAAATGTTAATGGTTCTTCCCGTTCAAATGATTCTCACATGAATATTTTCCAACTATGATATATATATATATATATCTCAAGAGAGAGAGAGAGAGAGGTTCTAAACTAAAAGAAGTATAAAAGTAAAACAAATAACACAATAAGTTTATCTTCGTTAAAAATCATCATGCATCAAGAAAATTATTGTGCATCAATATATAAATATATATAAATATAGGGGTTGGGTATTGTAAGTGGTTGGACACCTGACGTTTGTCCGTGAGGTCTCAGGTTCGATACTCTCGGACGTGAGATTTACAGGCTTTAGGTTTCATGGGACTTCGTGGAACCATTTACTGAGTGGGGCGGGTAGGGGGGAGGGAAACGGGTCTTAGGTCCATGGTAACCGGTCCGGATACTCGTGGCCCGACCTTTGATGTTCCAAAAAAAAGTAAAACAAATAGGACAAGATTCACGAAGATCTTGACCCTTAGATTATGGTTAAATTATTACACGAAGATTCACGAAGCAATTGATGCACATTTATTTTTAATGAAGAGAAACCTATTATTTTAATTTTTTTTTACCTTAATACTTGTTTTGTTTTACCTAAAACCTATATATATATATTTGAGATTCGTAAATTATAGATCTTGTCTTATTTGTTTTACTTTTAATACTTGTTTCACAATAACCAACCGTTATATATATAGATTAATATATACTTCCTCCGTCCCATAGTAAGTGTCCAAGTTTGACTTTTTGAGTCTTTTTCTTTCAACTTTGACTATAAATATGTTTGTTTGTGTTATATAACACTTGATATAACACATATGAATATATAAATTGATTGAGTTTTAAATGTACTTTTCATTGATATAACTTTTATCAACTAATATATAATACAAACAAATATATTTATGGTCAAATTCGGAAAAAAAAGACTTGACCAATCAAAATATAACAATTAAAATGGGCGGATGAAACATATATATAGTAAAAATTAATTTTAACATGATGATTGTTTTTTAAATATTTAGGTGCACTATTGGTTATTACAGTCATATGGAGACATACATTCTATAAGCATACTTGCATGAATTGTGATTTGAGCATATTTATATGCAAGTCGAGCATATGTATGCAAATATATTACAAGTTAATGTTTGATGAGATAGTTGGTGATCAAATGTATATAGATAGTTATATAAACATATGCATGCAATTATATATTAAATGATAAATGATTTTACTAAACTATCCTTCTAATTTTAATTTAAAGAAGGTGTATAACGGCTTCTGCAAGGGGTGGGTTAATTTGAAGACACCTTGATATGCCCATTTATATGCATATTCCCATATCGTATATAAGTCGTTTTAAGCTTAATAATGTGCAAATTATATGTATATTCGATGCTTTGATGGTATTGTTAGTGATTGCAGGCTTAGAACAGGTACAATGGTTAGAAATGACATTTGGAAGGTCAAAAGATGCATTAAGATGGTTCTTGGACGAATTCGAGTGAAGACCGAATGAAAAATACAAGTTTTGTGAGTTTTGAAGCTTTATGCGGCGCATAGAAGTGGTATTCGGCACATGGAAATATGTAATTTTGATCAGAAAATTTGGCAAAAGTTCCTGCGTGGGGCATAAAAATGGCATGCGGTGCATAACGGGCAATTACTGTTCATAAGTGAAGTGTATGCGGTGCACAACTCTTTTGTGCGGTGCATATCGGGTGCCCAAATTATGAAAACTCTAGTTTATGCGGTGCACATATTCTTTGTGCGGTGCATAAAGTAGGTCGGCAGATTTTCTTTTGTTTTTTCATTATAAATACAAGACCAAAACCCTCCCATTCGATATACAATCACCTCTAGTCGATCTTAGGGTTCTTTGGGGCAATACTCAGCAGCTTTTTCGTCTATCAAGGTCTAAGGGTTGTTCGTGAGCTTCAAGGCATTCGGTTATCGATTTTCTTAGCGTTTACTTGTTTTCTACACATTGGTACAATATGTTCTCTTATACTTTTACTCTTTGTGCTTTGTTTATGATTACGAGTAGCTAAATAATTCGTCATCCACTGAGATAAAGTGATACATTGAATAATGGTTGCATAATCTTTTGAATTCAAGTTGATTTGATTTAACGTTGTGTCATAATCTTAGCTTATTAATTCTTGGTTATTTAACTCTTAATTGCGGGTAGTTTTTGCATGATCTTAGTGGTAACTAGGCTGTGTAAAAGTTATTTTGATTGCTTGGTTAGAAGCGATTGTTTGTATGACGGGTACGGTAGAAAGTAATTAATAGTTAATAAGAGTTAACGAGTTAATTGTTGGGTACAATCAAGAGACACAATTGTTATCTAAATAACCAAAACAATTAGTTGACTAGAAAAGTTATGAAAGGCGTCTTGGGGTACCGGTCTTAGTAATGGAACTAGTTAATTAAGGGAATTGAATAAAGTAACGAACTTGACGGGTACGGGGTGAGTCTTTGTTTAGTTCTCGGTTATTAATCAACATATTCGAGTTGAAGTGGATGATCTTTTAATTCTATTTGATATACGACAATTCTCTTTTCGATAAATTCTTTGGAATTTCTAACTCTTCCAATAAACTAACGTTTTAATATAAAAACCAAGATGACGTGGTGTCTTTAAAAAACCAAACTCTTTTTAACTACTTAAAACTCGCTTACTCTTAATCAGTCCCTGTATTCGATCCTGGACTTGCCTTTTAGCTATACTATATACGAACGGGTCCACTGCCCGCAAATGTGTAGTAGTCGGTAATTAGGTAGTTCTTGTTTATAAATTTTATAAGTCGATTTTACACATTACACCTCTTCTAAAAGGGACCGGGGGACAACTCTCAGTCATTCATATTAAGTGTAAATGACGCGGGGACATTCTCATAAATATTGACTCATTTTATATACTTACACATGTGTATTGGATTTTGAATAATATTGTTTTATATATGTGTAAGAACCTTACACATATATAAGTTGTATATTTTCGAGAAAAACAAAAGATAAAATATTGCTAAAAGAAGGTATGGAAATGCCACGTAAAATAAATTTTACGTAACACTTTTTTGGCATAGCGTTGGGTTTGAAGAGTGTTTTACATTGCGCGTGAAATGTTCATTTAAAAACTATATATATGTGTGTGTGTGTGTGTGTGAAATGTTCATTTAAAAACATTTTTTTTTGTGAAAACTAAAAACTAGCCAAAACACATTGTGATCAGAATCTATCACAATGTGTTTTAACCAGTTTTTAGTTTTCTAAAAACACATTGTGTTTTAATAGTGTAATCTAACAACACATTTTGTTAAGTTTTAAATCACGATTTGTTTTTGATAACGCGTGAAAATCAGAAACTTGTTCAAACACACTGTGATATGAACTTAACACAATGTGTCTTCCAAAAAAAAAAACACTTTGTGTTAAATTCAGATTACAATGTGTTATGGCCAGTTTTCTAGTTTCACGAAAATTTTAGTTTTCAAATGATCACAACCTATATATATATATAGGGATAATGACCTGTGGATGTAGTGAACTACGACAAAATGTCTATGTTATGTATTAATCTAATTGGTGGTCTATGTTATGTAAAGAACTTACCAAAACTGTCTAAATGATGCATATTACCGGGTAATCTAGAGATAGCCGGTTACCATCCATTTTTTTAAATTTAGGATAATGATCTGTGAATGTAGTGAACTATAACAAAATGTCTATGTTATGTATTGGTCTAATCGGGGTCTATGTTATGTAACGAACTTACCTAAATTGTATAAGTGATGCATGTTATTTATTGTTTTCAAATCCTCCCGAGTATTTGAGAACTGGTATTTTCTTGTTTACATTTAGTTATTTATTAATATTTCGAAAATAGAAATGATAAATTATGAGGTCAAGGGGATTTGATCTTTTCAGCCTTAGTCTTGTAATGCATTCTTCTAAGTTTGTTGTTTTATTGCTTTATCTTAAATCTAGCAATTAGTTATTCTTTCTCATTTCAATACAAAGTTATGCCTCAAGAAGCCATGTAAGAATACGTTGATATGTCGTATTTTATACCATTTCCCACGATTTATATTGTTAAGTTAGCATGTTTGTTGAGTCGTTTTTGTATACAATTGTTGCGTTTATGGTATTTGTTAGTGTTATAGGTGACTGACAGGTATGTAAGCGTAAATCTAGAGAAAATGACTTTCTGGAGCTTAAACGATTGCTAACGGATGAATTCTGTAACGTTTGGATGAAGAAATAAGAAAGCCAACAAAAGTCAACGGCCATTGCGCCGCAATCACATGTTGCACCGCAACAGAAATCTCAGAAAATCTAGTTGCCACGCAATGAAGTCTATTGCGCCGCAATGAGTGTCGAATCTTCAAATTTTTGGAAACATATATAAAGCATTTTTCATTATTTTAAAACCCTAACTTTTACTTCCAGTCGATTTTTAAGCACTTTTTGAAGGTTTTTCTTGTATTCAACCATTCTTAAGGATCTCAAGCTCGATTGATCAATTCCGTTATTCGTTTTCAATTCCTTGTATTCAGTAACGATGAATTCTCTATATTTGATTTGTTATTCGTATTTTAATATGAGTGGCTAATCGCCTTTTCATCCATCTTGATGGAGTGAGACAATATGTAAGGATTGCACAATATTTTATAATTCAAGTGATTTGATTTAACGTTGTGTCGTGATCTTGATCTATTAATTCTTTGTTATTTAATTATTGATTGCGGATAATTTTTATACAAAACTTAGTGATGACTAGGGTTTGGGTAGAAGTTATTTTGATTGCTTGGTTAGAAGCGATTGGTTCTATGACGGGTACGGTAGAAGGTAATTAGTGATTAATAAGAATTAACGGGTTAATGGTTGGGTACAATCAATAGACACAATTGTTATCTGAAATGACCAAAGCCATTGTTGAACTAGAGAAGTTATAAAAAGGCGTCTCGGGGTACCGGTCTTAATAATGGAACTAGTTTATACAAGAGAGTCAAATAAGTTGTTAACTTGACGGGTACGGGGTTGGCGATTAATTTGAGTCTCGGTTATTTAATCACTAAATTGAGTTTGAACTTCATCAAATGTGCAAAATCTTAACATGTTGTCGAGCGAAATCAAGATGGGTGACCTTTAAATCCTTGTTTTAAACAACAAACTCTTCTTTAGATTAATCCTAAGGGATTACTAACAAATTTTACTAACTACTTGCAAAGTGGCAATTCGTGACAAAACACCCCATTTTACTTGAATCAGTTAACAGTTACAAATGCTTATAAAAGTCCTTGTGAACGATCTCGGCTTACCAGTTTTTACCATATTGCATGCGATCAGGTACACTGCCTGTGAGTGTGTAGTAGTCAGTCTTTCGGTAAATCGTGTTTATAAATTTAAAGCTAGATTTCACACATCAAGTTTTTGGCGCCGCTGCCGGGGATGAGTATTTTTGTTTTTTGGATGGGTTTTCTGGGTATTTCAAATACCCATTGACCCGAAAGATCAAGAGAAGACCACTTTTACTTGCCCCTTTGGCACTTATGCCTATAGGAGGATGCCATTCGGTCTTTGTAATGCCCCGGGGACTTTCCAACGTTGTATGATAGCTATTTTTTAGGATATGATTGAAACATCCATGGAAGTTTTTATGGATTATTTTTCTGTGTTTGGAAATTCTTTTGAAAATTGTCTAGTTAGTCTTGATAAGATGTTGGAAAGGTGTGAACGGGAACACTTGGTTTTAAACTGGGAAAAGTGCCACTTTATGGTTAAAGAAGGCATTGTTTTGGGACACAAAGTTTCTAAGGAAGGGTTAGAGGTTGATAAAGCTAAAATTGATGTGATAAGTAAATTGCCTCCACCCACAAATGTTAAATCTGTTAGAAGCTTTCTTGGTCATGCCGGTTTTTATCGTAGGTTCATAAAAGATTTTTCTAAAATCACCCGGCCTATGACCAAGCTGTTCGAGAAGGATGTCCCGTTTTTGTTTGATAAAGAGTGTCTTGATGCATTCAACTTGTTGAAAGAAAATTTGACCAATGCTCCCATTATGACTCCCCCTAATTGGTCATTACCGTTCGAGTTGATGTGTGATGCTAGCGACTTTGCCTTAGGGGCCGTTTTAGGCCAAAGGAAGGATAAACATTTCCGCCCTATTTCTTATGCTAGCAAGACCTTGAATCTGGCCCAACAAAATTACACTGTGACTGAGAAAGAGTTGTTGGCCGTTGTGTATGCTTTTGACAAATTTCGTCCCTACTTGGTTTTGAATAAGACCATAGTTTACACCGACCATTCCGCATTGAGGTACTTGTTTTCCAAACAAGATGCCAAACCCCGTCTCATCCGTTGGGTCTTGCTTTTGCAAGAATTTGACATAGAAATCAAGGATAAAAAGGGAGCGGAAAATGTGGCGGCCGATCACTTAAGTAGGCTCGAAAACCCTCACCTTGAGGAGTTACAAGAGCATGAAATTAATGATGATTTTCCTGATGAGTTTTTGA
This sequence comes from Erigeron canadensis, assembly GCF_010389155.1. Lineage (NCBI taxonomy): Eukaryota > Viridiplantae > Streptophyta > Magnoliopsida > Asterales > Asteraceae > Erigeron > Erigeron canadensis. The sequence continues at coordinate 81,955 of NC_057761.1, forward strand.
TGAAGCTTGAAACAGGACCTTGGTTTGCCGATATTGCTAACTATCTTAGTTCAGGTGCAATTCCAGAAGATATGTCAAAGCAAGAAAGGAGGAAACTTTTTACCGAGGCTAAGCATTATTTTTGGGAAAATCCATTTTTGTTTAAAATTTGTGCAGATGGGAAAACCCGACAAATTCTTGATACTTGTCACCACGGGCCATCCGGTGGACACTATGGACCGTCAGTCACCGGTAAGAAAGTGTATGATGCTGGATTCTATTGCCCTACCGTGTTCAAGGAAGCACAAACCTTGGTAGAGGTTTGTGATGTTTGTCAAAGACAAGGTAACATTTCCAAACATGATGAAATGCCTCAAAACTTTATTCAGGTTTGAGAAGTTTTTGATGATTGGGGTATTGACTTTATGGGACCTTTTCCCCCGTCACATAGGAATTTGTATATCCTTGTAGCTGTTGATTATGTTTCAAAATGGGCTGAGGCTAAAGCCTTGCCAATGAATGATGCACGTGTTGTCATTCACTTTTTAAAACAACTTTTCTGTAGGTTTGGAATGCCCAAGGCATTAATCAGTGATCGCGGAAGTCATTTCGCGAATCACCAACTTGCTAAGGTGCTAAAGAGGTATGGTGTCAATCACCGTTTTTCAAACTCCTACCACCCGCAAATGAGTGGCCAAGTTGAAAATACGAATTGGGCATTGAAAAGAATTCTTGAGAAGACCGTAGGGAATAACCCGAAGTCTTGGTCCACCAAGCTTGATGATGCTCTATGGGCATTTAGGACCGCCTACAAGACACCGATTGGGATTACCCCATTCCGGTTGCTTTATGACAAGACTTGTCATCTTCCTATTGAGATTGAGCATAAGGCCTATTGGGCGCTCAAGAATTGTAACATGGATCTAGTTGAAGCAGGTGAGTTAAGATCTATGCAATTGAATGAATTGGATGAACTTAGGTTGTATGCTTATCATAACTCTTTGCTTTATAAGGAACGCACTAAAGTGTGGCATGACCGTAGGCTTAGAAAGAAGGATTTTAAAGCCAGAGATAAAGTCTTGTTGTTCCTTTCCAAGTACAAGTTTAAGCAACCCAAGTTGACATCTAGGTGGACGGGCCCTTTTGTGATCAAACATGTTTATCCGTCTGGTTATGTTGAATTGTTTAAATCGGATGGAACTACTTTTATTGTTAATGGTCACAGGTTGAAGCTTTACAATGTGGAAGAAGAAAGTGTGGGAGTCGTCGTTGACGAACTTCCCTTTTTCGAAATGAAGCAATGATGGAGAACTTCGAGTCTAGCTAAAGACTCGTAAATAAATTAAGCGCTTCGCGGGAGGCAACCCGTGTTTTATGTTTTGTTATTTATGAACGTTTTTGTTTGTTTGTCAATGGTATTGTGTTTCAATAAGAATTGCAGATGAAATCCGCTCTCACGCGCGCAGGTAAGTCGTTTTCTAGGGAGAAAACAAAAGGTAAGTGTGGGGGGGGAGTGCTACGCCGCAATGAAATGTTGTTGTGCCGCAGCAGTCTTCCATTGAGCCGCAACTAGAATCTCTGTGATTTTCATTGCGCCGCAACAAGTTATTGCGCCGCAATGAGTATTGTTTCCAGAAAATCAGAAAATCCAAAAAAAAAAATTAAATTTAAATTCGGAGGATCATTGCGCCGCAATGGGGGGTTGCGCCGCAACCCAGGTCAATGCTGGTAATTTTGTTTTAAAATCAAAAAGGGGATCGGGAGAATTTAACTATTTACACATAGTAAATTGTGGAAACCCTTTTTGCCTTCTTCCCTCTCTGCGATCGAACCCTCACCCTCAGATCCATTTCCCTTATTTCTTTAAGTTCTATTTTTTTTGTCATCCTCAAATCCACCATGACTAGAAAAGGCAAGGTATGTATCTTCTTTTTAATCTCTCATTATTTCCACTTGGTAAGTTTGCTTTCTTTTAATTCGAATTTGCTAGAGTTCATGCTTGAGTTATTTTTATAAATTTGAATAGTGGGTATGTGGGATGAACAAGGAGGGATGGATTAATTTATTGGAAGTTTGATTTGATTTGTTGGATTAAAAATAAATATGGTTTGATTACAAGGTTGTGTTAATTGATCAAGGTGTTTGATTTACTTGATTTATGAATAAACCCTCAAGTTAGGATGATTGTTTGAATATTGGGATTGTTGTTGTTCATCCCTGCTGCTGTTCGACCTTCCCAGAAAACCAAACTCATTGCGCCGCAACGTCTTGTTGCGCCACAATGAGGCAGACAGAAAACGAGGTTGCGCCGCAACCAGTTTGTTGCGCCGCAACAACTCTCTTTGCAGCCCCGACCCCTTTAAGCTTAGATATATGTAATATCAGGGGTTGATTCGTTTTGATGTTTTCTTGTATGTGTAGGACTCCGCTACTTCTATCCATGCGGACGAGGTGGCTCTCGCGCCTCATCGGCTGCTGCACCTGTTGGAGGAGCTGCTGCTGATCCTAATGATGGTCTCACACCTGAGGCTATTGCCATGGGCACTCCTTCTCATGCTTGGTTGACTTTTTCTCGAGTCGGAGCTGCCAAGAGAGTTGAATTTACCAACAGGTTGGCCACTCTTTATCGAAAAGATATTGTTGAACCAAGGTACATGAAACGTAATATGCTGGAAGCCCTTGACATTCTTGATGATATTCGTAATTATTTGCGTGTTGTGGGAACTTCTAATGATCCTGATGGAAATGCAATTGAAAAGGTGTTTACTATTTGGGGTGATGTGCTTAAGAATAGGGAATTTATTTGCAAGGAGTGGTGTTTGGAATTCTACTCCACAATTTCTATGGAGGATATTGATAATGTGAATAACTTGTTTGTTGAGAAGTGTATCAACTTTTGTTGTGGGGGACTTAATAGGAGTCTTACTATTCCCGAGTTTGGTGTGGCTACTGGTATGTATACTCAGGAGATGTTAGAGGATCCAGCTTTTGAACAGCTATTGTCTAATTCTGTTAGGAATAGTTCTGGATTTCATGTAGACACCGGGAATGAGAGGGCTTATTATTCTCGTATTTCAGGGAAAGTATGGAAAGGAGCTTGTGCGGCTAGTACAATTCAGTCGCCTATCCTTCGGATATCTCATAAGATGTTAGTTCACTTTTTTGTCCAGCGGACTAAGCATCCGGACAAATTATACATGGATGACTTATGGTTGAGGTTATTTGATGAGGGAAATGTTTATAGGAAAGCTTGTGCTCCTTATGTGTTAGCAAGGCATATGGGTTTGAAAGGTGTTCGTGATAGTGGGTTGGTATGTGGACATTTTATTACTAGGATTGTGAAATACTTTGGAGTTGGTGAAGAAGGAGTTAGTTTGAATTGTAAGGCTATGAAGCCGTTCGTTTGGAATGATTTGAAGCGGTGGAAGTTGATTAAGCATATGAAGAAGGATGGTATTCCCCAGTTGATTGATTTTGGTGGAGAAGATTCTGATGATGATGAGGAGGAGGAAGCCGCTGGTGATGATGATGAGGAGATGGTCGATGCGCCTGAGCAGCAGCCCGAGCCTGCACGACGCCCTAAGTGTCGTGCAACTTTTGATGCGGGGACATCATCTTCTACAGCCCCCGCAGGCTCATTTGATCTATCTCCTCTGACTACTTTAGTTAATCAGATGTTGTATTCCCAGCAGCAGTTTCAGGAGAACGTGGCTGGTTTCCAATCCCGTATGGATGATTTTCGCGAATAGGTGAGGAGTGATATGACTATGGTCGGTTCTGGCCTAGGACGAGTGGTTTACGATTCGCGCCATTATCAGCCTATGTGGGAGGCACAGTTGAGAGGGCAGGATTTTAGCCCACCCACCGATCTTCCTGAGTATCGTCCATCCTCCATGTTTATCCCTCATCAGAGAGTTGGTGGAGGTTTTTTACTTTCCTCCCGAGCATCAGGTTGAGGAGCCTCCCCGTCATGATCCAGGAGCATTGGGACCGGATATGCCGGTTCGATTTGGTTCTTCTACAGGTACTTATGCAGGTATGGACATGACCCAGGCAGGAGCTGCTGACCCGACTTTTGCAGAGCAGGTGGTAGGATCCTTCTTTGATTATGGTAACATTCCTGGTTACCAACATTACCCACCTCATCCTCCACCACTGTGATCAGTTTGCAGGTTGAAGAATGGACGCCATCTGTCAGCTGTATTGGATGGCTTGTATTGTTTGAACATTTTCCATTTCTGAACTTTTTAATTTTCTTTTGGTTGGTTTGTATCCACTCTGCGGGGTGATGGACATCGTATTTTCTTTCTATTTCCATTGAATAATTAGGGTAGGATGATGTTATGCTTGATGATATTATTATGTTGCTTTTATTATGTGTTCATGTGTGATAGAAAGGTTATTTTGCATATGCTGGCAGTAAGTTCAGCGCTCATATTCTTGTTGGCATCATTCGCGCATGGAACACCACATATACCCGGCAAGTTTTTCTTGTTCTTATTTTGCTTTTTGGTTTACTTTTCACTATTTCCCTTAGATTGACTTAGTTTATTGGACATTGAGGGCATTGTCCAACTCAAGTGTGGGGGGGAGGTAAATAGGAAAAAGTCGGGTATTTTTGAAGATTTTGCATGCTTGTCCTTGTAGTTAATTGCTTTTGTCACCTAATTATAGATATAAATGAGCAATGTAACTACACCTTGGTACAAAATTTTAATATGTGGAATGTGTTTTGACTGATTAACGTGGCAATCCCTTCTGGATTAATAACATTGCTAGCACGCTCAAAGCACCAAAACACCAAAATTGTGAGATATTATTGATTCATTGCTAGTTATGATAGGTGTTGCGGTTTTGGAACTATTAGCCTTGTAAATTTGTCCCTCTCTTAGGCTTTTGGATTTATCCGGAAGTAAGGGTCTCTTTTTGAGCTCTAAACTAGGATGTGCAAGTTTGAGGTTGATTTTCCATTTCCGAATTATTTCATTTGCTATGAGTGTGCCGGTGATAGCGTTGATTCTAGAACTTGTCCTGGTTGATCGTTCCGTGGTTTGCTATATGATGAAGAGGCAAATGTAGGATAAAACCTTTGTTCTTTGTTTATTCACCCTTTGTTTCGTAAAATTTGTTATGTGCATGTTTTGTAATGTGCTTAGTAGCTAACTACACTGGTTAGTGAACCTCCCATCTAAAACCCTTATGTTGCACTCACTTTTAGTGCAAGAAACAATAGAAAACATGTTGTCATTAGCCTGTTCTTTGTTGAATCTACCTAAACATAAACCTTTCCTCGCCATACCGATAGTCGAAGTCGTGGTGGGTCATTGGTTGCCTATGCTTGTGAATAGTTTGGGTTTGTCTTATTATGTCGGGTTGGGATATTCTCATCCAATGGGGTAGTTTGATTTCGACATGGTATTTAGAACAAGTTTGGATTGTTCATGTTAGCATTTTTGTAAATGATTTGTCACTGTTTCAATATTATAATGAGAATACCAATTAGTCGGAGTAAAAGTAGCTCATAAAAAAATGAATAAAAAGAATAAGAAAAAATAGAAAAAAATGAAAAATGAGCTTGGGCTGTCAGTTGGTATTTCTCCTTTTTGTCAAATCATTTTATGTAAGTTGGTGCATTGTTGTAACCAACAAAGTGTTCTTGAATTGATATATTTGATTAAAATGTTTTAAGTTGGCAAGATTGTTTAAGCCAATATTGGTTGGGTTTGGTTGAATAAGTTGTTTTATGGAAAACTTTTTGGGATGTGGACCGTTGGCAACTAATGACATGGGTTTATTTGGACTAGACTATATGTGAAAAATTTGTTAAATGTTGTGTTACTTCTTTGTTAACACTAATTGTTCACCCCAAATTTCCATATCCTGTTTAAATACCCTGTTTAGCCTAATGCTAAAACCCTTAAAGTCCTCTTCTAATAGACGTTATAGGGCGCTAGCGCCTTGGTGATGAAGGAACGAACCTAGTACAAGCCTAGGGTTAAAAGAGTATGCATCACGACTTGGCTATCGAGTGATTATTTAAATATTCAACCCCAAGAGTAAGTTAGTTGGAGTAGGATAGGCGAAATATCACTTATTCGTTTCATTTGTGCTTAGTCGTGTTATTAAGGCTTATGTATCAGTCAAATATTGTCAAACATTCTGGTTTTCATTTAAGATTAAAACTGCCTAACCATCTATTTCCATTCTTGATTATGGTTGAGCTTCTTTTTGATTACTGAAATGTAGTTCCAAAATGTACCAAGGTTTGATTTGTTTTCAGCTTGAGGACAAGCAACGCTTAAGTGTGGGGGGATTTGATATGTCGTATTTTATATCCATTTCCCACGATTTATATTGTTAAGTTAGAATGTTTGTTGAGTCGTTTTTGTATACAATTGTTGTGTTTATGGTATTTGTTAGTGTTACAGGTGACTGACAGGTATGTAAGCGTAAATCTGGAGAAAATGACTTTCTGGAGCTTAAACGATTGCTAACGGGTGAATTCTGGAACGTTTGGATGAAGAAATAAGAAAGTCAACAAAAGTCAACGACCATTGCGCCGCAATCACATGTTGCGCCGCAAACAGAAATCTCAGAAAATCTAGTTGCCACGCAATGAAGTCTATTGTGCCGCAATGAGTGTCGAATCTTCAAATTTTTGGAAACATATATAAAGCATTTTTCATTATTCTAAAACCCTAACTTTTACTTTCAATCGATTTTTAAGCACTTTTTGAAGGTTTTTCTTGTATTCAACCATTCTTAAGGATCTCAAGCTCGATTGATCAATTCCGTTATTCGTTTTCAATTCCTTGTATTCAGTAACGATGAATTCTCTATATTTGATTTGTTATTCGTATTTTAATATGAGTGGCTAATCGCCTTTTCATCCATCTTGATGGAGTGAGACAATATGTAAGGATTGCACAATATTTTATAATTCAAGTGATTTGATTTAACGTTGTGTCGTGATCTTGATCTATTAATTCTTTGTTATTTAATTATTGATTGCGGATAATTTTTATACAAAACTTAGTGACGACTAGGGTTTGGGTAAAAGTTATTTTGATTGCTTGGTTAGAAGCGATTGGTTTTATGACGGGTACGGTAGAAGGTAATTAGTGATTAATAAGAATTAACGAGTTAATGGTGGGTACAATCAATAGACACAATTGTTATCTGAAATGACCAAAGCCATTGTTGAACTAGAGAAGTTATAAAAAGGCGTCTCGGGGTACCGGTCTTAATAATGGAACTAGTTTATACAAGAGAGTCAAATAAGTTGTTAACTTGACGGGTACGAGGTTGGCGATTAATTTGAGTCTCGGTTATTTAATCACTAAATTGAATTTGAACTTCATCAAATGTGCAATGTTAACATGTTGTCGAGCGAAATCAATATGGGTGACCTTTAAATCCTTGTTTTAAACAACAAACTCTTCTTTAGATTAATCCTAAGGGATTACTAACAAATTTTACTAACTACTTGCAAAGTGGCAATTCGGTCAAAACCCCCCATTTTACTTGAATCACTTAACAGTTACAATTGCTTATAAAAGTCCTTGTGAACGATCTCGGCTTACCAGTTTTTACTATACTGCATGCGATCAGGTACACTGCCTGTGAGTATGTAGTAGTTAGTCTTTCGGTAAATCGTGTTTATAAATTTAAAGCTAGATTTCACACATCATACATCATCTAGTCTTTCATTGTTTGTTTGTGTGAGTTGTATATATGTACCCTTAGATTTGTGTGTGTCAATGTGTATATGTTTGAGAATATAGGTAATGATTGGTTTCAGGCTCTTGACCTTAATCTTCAAATGCGATTTTAATTTTTGAAATCTTTGATTTTTTGGTATGTGATTGTGTTAAGGTTGATCGGAAAAATGGGGAGGTAGGTATCGGTCGGAAGATCTGAAGGTATTTACAATTTTAATATAATTACAGAACTTATATATATATGTTTCTATAACTCTTTATCATTAGCCAATGGGGTTGGTGGCCCATTGGTAAGATCTTGTGAGGGTGGGAATAGCATTTGTGAGGGTGGGAATAGCATTTGTGATGGTGGGAATAGCATTTGGTAAGGTTTTGTGAGGGTTTGAGTCCCACTTTTCACATTTGTGAGAGTGGGAATAGCATTTGGTAAGGTCTTGTGAGGGTTCGAGTCCCACTTTTCACATTTGTGAGGGTGGGAATAGTATATAATGTTGTTAAAAAAAAACTCTTTATCATTAAACTTTGCCCATATTATCCCTAACGTTATGAGTTTTTTAAATCCACTGAACCCCCACCGTACCCCCCACCCCCAACTTTATCCTTAGGTAACCTTATGATATTTGGATTCTTGATCACATGTCCATGAATATTGCTATGATCAAATGTATGCAAGTCGATCACACGTAATCATAGCAATATTCGTGCACATGTGATCAAGAATCCAAATCTCCACATAACTGTATAACGGATGATAATCCATGCCTCCACACAATTATAAACTTCAAAATTACATAAAAGTTATTCAGAAAACAATCAAAAAAAAAAATTCATGTAAAGAATAATCGTCGATTGGGCTTGATTTGAAAAGTTCTCAAAGGTTCTCGCAAAAAAAATGGTTCTTAAAATAACTTTTCACTATATATATAAATAATATGTTCACATTACAATAGCGATATTTAATTTTTGCATCTTGAGTAAGATATAAAGACGTGATATGTAGATAATTTTATCTTTATTTAAAGGTAAAAAGACTTTTTTTTTATAAAGATCTCCAAACGGCAAAATAATAGTTAATAAAAAAATTAGGAAAGCAAAAAAGAAAACCCACGTACTCGCTAATCTGTTCGCTGAAGGTATTGGTAACTTCTTCGGGATGTGGTTGATATGATTTCATAGCCTCAATAACTGCTTTGTCTGCCCGTTCTTTTAAAAAGTCATCTAATTTTGCTATATGTGCTGGATTTTTATTTTCTCCGCCTGCCAATATAACTACCGTCGGCTGGATCATCATTATCATCAGGACAAACAACCAAATACGGTTATTCATCAATATTACTTGAGATATCATTTTGTTAATCAATCAATTTCTACCTATACCTTTTCACCATGCCTTCATGATAGTTAATTTAAGAAACCTTTGTATTACCTACTTAATCAAATTTTTAACCCAAAAAATACATGGACATAAAAAAATTTAGGTGAGAAGATTTTGGAAAAAGAACTAGATCTCTATTTTAATTATAGGATAGAATGCATTCTAAATAATCATGTTCTATTTTTGGATCATATGTAAATATTAGTTAGTTATGATGTGGCGATTTCCGATTCGACGATGTAACATTCCATTCCGTCATTTGGATTTTGTCACACTTTAGTCTATTTGCGTTTTTCGTTTCCAGGTTTTGTTGTTTTCTTACACGAATTTTTCCCATCTTGGTTTTCAAGACAACTTATTGTCGTTGGACTTTCATAATATCGCATATCCCTTTGGTTTTTTTGCTATGGGTTTTTCTTTGCTTTTCCATATTTTTTCCCTTTTTTGTTTCAAACTACTATCTTGAATACTTTCATTCAACTTTTTGTGTACGCGTCGTTATTATTTTTCGTGTTCTTGAATCTGTTCCACCGCATGGATTTTGCCCCGTTGTACACCGTTTGGGGTTTTTTTGGGGGGGTTTTCTTTGTTTTTTACACATATATTATTTTCATTTTGGTTTTCAAATAATATATTGAATACTTTCAATCTAACTTTATTCCCTTCGTTTTAGTTCTAGGTTTAAAAAAAATATATATATCTATTTGAGTATTGCAAACTTTTGGGATGATATTGTATAATTTTTGGAATAATTTAATGGTCTAAAGTTGAGTCTTGGTCTAAATTGAGTGTTTGGTCCATATTTGGTAAAAGGTCAAAATGTAACTCTCTGGCCTACTTTGAGGGCTCGTAGATTGAAATGGGCTAGGCTTTGGTAAACAATAGTTGTTGAGTTGGAAAATGGAGTTCGAGAGCTTCTCGATGATATATGATATATCTAGTTTTGTCAAACAGAAAGTGGTCAAAAAGCTGTCCCAAAAGTGGTCCTAAGCTACTGGTTTGCTGCATGCATTAACGGCCGTTAGGCCTTGTTAACGGCCATTAGGCCCTGCCACTCAGCTTACAGTCTGTAACCCCCGTTAGTCCATCTTTAACGGTGGTTAGGGCCTGAATACTCATTTTTGGTCTTTTATAGTCCTTTCTAGTCATTTTGTTTATGAATAAGTTTTGTTTAGCTATCTTAAGTTTAAAGTAAGTTTCAACATAAAGTAATTTCATTATCAATGTGTTATAGTTGTAAAATAGAAAAAATAAATAATAAAAAAACATTTTGTATATTTAAAAGAAAAAAGGGGCGTTTTATGCCACGACTTAAGGGACGTAAAGTGTAAAAAATCTGACTAGTTCGGAAATATTTGCTTAAAATTTTTAAGCAGGGATGTAAACCACGAAAATCGATAAATCATAAATTTTGTCAAAAATGAATCTATAATCCTTATTACTACCTTTCAAATCATAAGTTTTGTCAACCCATATAACAGTTTTCATTAGTGATTGGTCATGATTGATTTTTTAACACCTTTTAGTTTATAAGCCATAGTTGATGTGATTTTAAAACTTATTATTCGACATTATATATTCATCAATTTAAAATCATCTACATTGAACTATCTTAAATTTAAAATAATGAACTTGACAAGTTTATTTAATGTGTGAATTTAAATTGGACATGAAAATTTTAAATGTCATATATGGACCTCTTTGAGTTAATAATTTATTAATTTATCGATATAATAATATCTGGCTAATTGAAAAAGAAAAACTCTGATACCAACATTATTAGCGTCAATACATGAAGTGCTCATTGTGTACACCTATTAAAAAGATATTACTGATCGATGTCGTTGGACCAATCAAAAATATAAACTAAATACCTATAACTAGTATGGATAAGTCGAGTATCGCATCCTCAGATAATCATCGGAAAGTGTTAAACAATTTGACAAAATAATTACAGTAGGCATAAACTTAAAACTACAATTGATAATTGAATTAACAAACTTAAACAATAATAATAAAGGGGATCATTCTCATGCTTCTAATTATGTTTTCAAAAGTATAACTTAACTTATGTTCGTTAGAAATCACATAGACATGATTTGTTATAAAGTTTGGTGTAAGAACCGAAACCTTTTTAACAAAATCGAATAAATTTTTTTTTTTTACCAGTACCCCACTGCGACGCAGTGAGCTACAACACAACCACTGCGGCGTAGTGGATAAACTCGGCAACAAAAACCAATAGCCCACTGCAGCGCAGTGAGCTAGGACATGCTTCCACTGCGACGCAGTGGGGCTACCTGCAGAAAACTACTTGTTCAAAAATCAGATTTTTCCCTGCACTTGACTCAATTTGGTAAAACTAAAACACCATTTCAAATTCAACATTTCCAAATACCAAAACATGACTTTAAAACATATAAATCACCAATACATTGAAAACCTTCCTTTTACAAGACTTTTGACTACAAAATTCCACAAGCAGGCCGATAACCCTACTTGGGTAATTGTCAAGTTAATCACAAATTCTACCATTACTAGCGTTTCCAACGCAACCACAACTTTTCAGAAGTTCATCCAAAAATAATTTGACCAAGGAACACGTATCAAGAGCCAATGGGTACCAAAAAGGGACTAACTACCCTCAAGATTATCCAACTTGCCAACCTTAGCGATAACAAGAACCTTCACTTGAACTTCACTCTAAAGCTTCCTTGCCTTTACTACTACTAACTCCTATAAAAAAAAGTTAAAGAAATAAAACGTAAGCTACGCTTAGTGAATGCATACACATATAATCATAATCATGTCATTTCAACATTGTGCATCAAGCACCATATAAGCGTAGCAAGCTAGCCTTTTCATATAATTCAAACAACACACATTCATTTTCAACATGGCCATGGACAATTTGGCTAATAGGAATTTACCCAGTTACTAGCTCTTACAAACAAATTGACTAGTGTAAGAACCCAAACCTTTTAATCAAAATAAAAAAAAAAAATTTTTTTACAGTGCCCACTGCGGCGCAGTGAGGCAAAACACCTCCACTACGGCTCAGTGGAAAACCTCGGAAAATAATGAAAGAAAGCTCACTGCGGCGCAATGAGGCACGACACACCCACTGCGACGCAGTGGATAAACTCGGCAACAAAAATCCATTAGCCCACTACGGCGCAGTGATTTAGAACAGGCTCCCACTGCGGCGCAGTGGGACTACCTGTAGTAACTGCTTGATCAAAAATCAGGTTTTTCCCTACACTTGACTCAATTTACTAAAACCAAAACACCATTTCAACTTCAACATTTCCAAATACCAAAACACGACATTTAAAACATATAAATCACCAATACATTGAAATCCTTCCTTTTTACAAGACTTTCGACTACAAAATTCCACAAGCGGGTCGATAACCCTACTTGGGTAATTGTTAATTTAGTCACAAATTCTATGATTACTGTTGAAACACGTCAGACCGTTCAAATCGTGACCAATTCGACTATGAAAGTGCGGAATCCATTCAGAATCGACTTTGAGGTTTCTGTATAATTAATGGACATATAAACACGAATTACATGAAGAATAAGAGATAAGAACAAATGTAAAACTCGTGAATATCATTAATCATATGAATATTACACCAAATCAGTATACATCTGACCGGCACGGGGTATAGATCTCTACCCCGTGAGCTATGAATGAAATTTGTTGCAACTCAAATCGTTAACCCTAAATTGTAACCGAAGTCTTCTTTATATAGGCTGCTTCATGGGTTGGGCTTTGAACTTCTCCACACGAACTTGACTTCGTGATGACGTCATCACGAGGTGATGATGACGTCATGTGACAACTGTCATCTGAGCGTTTTCCCTGAACTACCTTTCCGGTCGTCTTTAGTTGATTCGTTTATGTTCGTCGTTAGACTTCAAGGTACATCATGGAATAAGTGGGTTTTTATTTTATTTGTGCTTTATGAGCCTCTAGACTTTAGAAAAATTATGCGTGGACTCGAGAATAGGAAGAATACTAGTTGTCTTGTGGAAATGCCAAATTAGATAAAATACCTTAATTTTAATCAAATAAAGATTAAATAAACAAATATAGGCATGTTTTTATTCGTTTAAAAGCTATTGAAAAGTTACACTAAAATATGTTGACGAAATGTTTAACGGATCTTGAGTTTTCTTAAATGGTCGAGTCAAACGAGTTGTTGGTAGAGTCAAAGGTGGGTCAATTTTCGGTCAAAGCTAGGGAAGAACTAACAAAACCCTAGTTCTCCTAAACCTAGTCTCATTTCCCACACTCCTCCCCCCTTTCTTTTTCTCTCATAGCCGTCCCCCCCCCCTTCCCCTCTTCTCCCTCTCTTTTGGGCAGCCACGAGCCACGAGCTACACGAACCAACACCACGAATCACCTTCTATCACCACGAACCAACACCACGAATCACCTTCTATCACCACGAACCACCCCCACGAATCACACGAACCACCACGAAACACCATCCAATCTTTACCTCCTTCTTTTATTTTCTTTGTTTTGGGTAAGTTTTGTTTAGCTAATGAATCTAATCGGTTATTTTTCTTAATAACCACGATTTTCTTCTACTTATACATATAGATTCGGTTATGTATATAAATATCTATTTAGATCCGAAAAATTTATCTTTGGGTATATATACAAATCGGTTTTCTTCTTCCTTTTCTCTTCTCAAAACCGAAAGGTATAGATTAATATATATAGATATATATGTTTTCAGATTTGGGGGGAATGTGTATGATTTGGTCCGAAAAATCTTGTATATATATATATTTAGATCCGAACACTTTGAATCCGGAATACATGTTATTGTCTAAGATTAAAATGTGTTGTCTTGGATGATGTCGGTTAGAACTTGAATAAATTCGAAGGTTAATCACGTTTTTGGTCTTGAAAGTCGATTACGGTTCATAGATCCTCCAGAAACCTTGAATTTCGTTCGGTCAAAGTCGGTCAAACGGCCGGTCAACGCCGGTCAATGCCGGTCAAACTTGGTCAAACCGGCCGGTTTAGGGTTTGGCATTGTTTTGGGCATTAGGTCAAAATTTTAAAGTGTTTGAACAAGTCAAATTGTATTTCAATTAATTAATCTATCATTAAAAATTAAATCTCACATTTTTATAATAATGAAATTAATATGGATATATATATATAAATATATATATATAAGAGTTATATTGACATGGACATATGTACGTATATATATATAAGGATTAAAAATCTAATATGGACATATGATTAAATCTATATATATATATATTAAAAAGATTTTGTAAAGACTAAATAAATTATACATTTGTATAATAATAAATCAATGACTCATCGGACTTAACATATTTTATGATGACATTCCATACAAATACTTGACGAGATATAAACATAAGACGTGACGTTATTATTGGACAATTTATAAGGACAACAAGACTATTATATATATTAAGACATTGACGAGACATAATGGCATTTCCTAAGACACTAGTATAGGACATATACGAGTACAATTAAATCCAAGTTCTTACTGGGTGACTTGTGGACAATGTAGGACTTTCGGACAGTTAGTGTACGTGCTTCAGGTGTATTTGACTACTCGTATTCTTGTTCGTTCATCTAGGATAATTGTGCTTGTGTTGCTTTCATGTGAGTTTCGTAGCCCCTCTTTTTATATGTTTTTGGGGTGAAAAGTATACTTGTTCTTTTAAACAGTTTTGTCGATTTCTGTTTATGTTCAATACTGAGCCTGTGCGTATAGAGTTACTTGTGCCATTTGACGTGCTTTGATCTTGTTGTTTGTGTGTGATCATGTGTTTGTTTGTTGTGCTTGGACGTACTTATTGTATGAGTTGAGACTTGAGACTTTGGACTAAGGCAGGTACCGTAAGGCCGAACTTTGAGACATTGAGACATTTGGACTTATTATGGCGTAACTCTGCTCGTTATATATTGAACTATTACTTGTTTAGACTTAAAAGAATCGACAAAAGACTTATATTCTTTGACTAGACTTTTTACATAAAACCTACGAACTCACCAACCTTTGTGTTGACACGTTTTAGTATACTTTTCAGGTACTCAGGCTAATCAGGGATAAGGACTGCTATGCTAGGCTGGACTTCGGAGATTAGTACTCCTTAATAATTGCCAGACTTTAAGGCTACATGCCTTGATTTATTTCTTTATGGACTTGGTTGTAATAAACTATTTTAGCACTGTTATGACTTTGAACCTATGTTTGTGGGAATATATTTACTATATTCTATTTCATTTAGCAGTATCTATGTAATTCCATGTCGTGCTGTACTTTTCATGACACCTTATGTTTCCGCCAACGGTGGGGTGTTACACGTCATCACGACCTTGATGTCGTCTTCACTTCATCACACAAAAGCCCATAGAATTGTATTTCGACGGACAATAATCTATGAACAAAACCTGCATCTATAGACTCCCCCTTTTCCGTTGCAATCAATTCTAGATAAACTCCGATATTCAATAGCTACCGAAATACCTGAATCCACTGGCTTCCTGTTGAAACTCGATCTTTTAACATCGCATCCTGATCTTCAAACTACAAAGTCCCTGTCCCTCTATGACAACCAACTAACCCAACACATCTCATTGTAGTACCCCCCCCCCCCCTCAAAAGTTAACCACCTCCGAATTAAGCGTTGCCACCTTCCACTTAGGATCGTCGCTCTTCTTGCCTAATTGGCATATAATAGAGAAGTTGAATTTCCAACAATCAGCATCAAATCAATCAGCTATCACAAAGATAAGAAACTCTACAACCTGCATCACAAAATGTAATACCATAGACCCTGTCTCAACCATAGCAGCATCAAACTCCGTTTTGTATCTCCACAACTCTACTAATCACCTGAAGTCTTTCTTATCAGATCTCCCCTTCAGTTATATAAACCGCCAATCACATAAAGATCTTAATCTGGCAATGAAACTTATATATCGCCTGATTATTATCCTTACATCATGGAATATAGATAGGTTCAATCTTCAAATATTTAAACAACAAATAACCAGCTTCATCATTTCAACACTTCAACAAAGTTTCAGCTATGTCTCGTATCTTCATTGCTCCAATACTTCGACAAAAGCTTCCATAACTGCTATATAGAAGATCCTTTGTTGAACAGTATCAATCAAGACTGAAAACACTATGATCTTCATTACTCAAGCATTTTAAAAGTGTAAACGCCGTCAATTGTAATTCTAACAGAATAACACTTTGATCACCACTTTGTCTCGAGTATATCAGAGTTTTGCTGAGAAAACCGAAGAACATTCTTGAAATTTTTATTCCCCCCTTTTCTCTGCAAATACTCTAAAAATCAGCCTATAATAGGTTACTGTATCTCCTATTCTTGAGGTTCTTCAAAATGCTTAGAGCTCACGACGATTAAAGCTCTATGCCAAACAGGGTATACCCGTTTTCCCTCCAAGTTTTGATGGAAAAACCTATTTACGTGAAACATTGGTATTCACGTAAATTTTTATTAATAAGGCCGTGGGAAAATTTTGATAATTGCCGAAATTTTTCATCCAAAACGTGCGGAAAACGCACAAAAACAGACCGAAAATTTTTCGAATGCTACCAAACTTCAAATCTCCATGAATCATACCATTTTAAGACCATGGGCAAAAATTATTTGTGACTATCTTTGTGATGATGTCAGCACGAAGGAAAACCTCCTCGTGTTGACGTATACACGAACTTAATCAGATTCGTGATATCTTGTCCATGAACTCGTGGTTGTGAACTTGATCCACTTCGTGCTGATGTAAGCACGAAGTCAAACGAAATATCATGCAAATAATAGCCACTTCGTGCTGACGTAAGCACGAGGCTAAATCCTCTTCGTGCTGATGTATGCACGAAGTTACATGAATTTCTCTATCTTCAAGAATATACACACGAATTGGACAGAAAATCCTCAATACAGATCACGATTGAAGACTGAAAACGTCTTCCCTGCTTTGATACCATGTTGAAACACGTCGGACCGTTCAAATCGTGACCAATTCGACTATGAAAGTGCGGAATCCATTCATAATCGACTTTGAGGTTTTTGTATAATTAATGGACATATAAACACGAATTACATGAAAAATAAGAGATAAGAATAGATGTAAAACTCGTGAATATCATTAGCTTTCTTCTTCTCACCATGCTTTGATCCACTTGCTTCACCTTGCCCATAACTCTTAGGATGATAGTGATATTTCTTGGGAAATGCACTTGTAGAAGAAGTGCAAAGATTGTTGTTTGTTGGCTTTGCTTTGAAAAATTTCTTCTTGAAATGCTTTGTTACTGCGGCAAGAGCTTGATATAGTTCATCTGAAACACCATCTCTTAAAGCCATTACATCATCTCCCTCCTCATCAGATGAAGAAACAACTACCATTTGCCTCTTAAGAGCTTCAGAAACCTTCTTTTCAACAATCAAAGCCAAAGGATCAGCAGATACAACTTCTGGCATTTTGCTTGATGAAGTTTTGTTTAGAACTTGATGTTCATTGAGTTTGAAAGATTCATGAAGATTCTGGATGGTGAACTTGGTCAGATTTTGATGTTGCTTAATCTGTGTTTCAAAATCTTCCCATTCTGGACCAAGAGCTTTGATGAATTTGATGTTTAACTCAATTTCTGATTTTTTGACATTGCAGAACCTACAGTAGACAACCTCTAGAGATTCATTTGGCAATTTGCTGAAGTTGTCAAACTCAGTCAACACATTTGTCAATCTTATTGTTGAAGTCACATCAGATCCTTCCATTTGTCTTGCCACCTCATCCCATATCTCCTGGGCTGTATCATAAGAATCAACAAAGCCATAGATTTCATCTGGTAGTGCTTTGTATAAGCATGATCTAGCTCTGTTATCTGCAGTTGTTCGATCTTTTTGTTCAGCATTCAAAAGATCAAGAGTGAGTATTGCACCGGTAGTGGGATGGCGATGAATTGCAAGTCCATTAAGGATGGAATCTTTAAGCAGGTGACCATTTGGTTGACATTCCACATAGTCCATAAATCTTTTCTTCCATAGTCCATAGGAACCACGGTAGAGAACTGGAGGTCTTGTATCTGAACCCAATGCCAATGCTTGACGAGAAGCCATGAGAATGATTTGATTTGAAACTTGAATTGAATTAAGAGTTGAAGAAAACAGGGAATGAAACGATCTTTATTGAAGATCGTCCTAGGTAAGATCGTTTTAGAATGTAAGAACAATTAAGACGATTTTGAAGATGATTGTCTTGGAAGATTTAGTGAAATTTGGCTAAGTATGAAATGAAATTGAAATTGAGGTATGATTTCGGATTTTTCAGAAATGGAAATTGAAATGAATTAATGAAAATTGTTTTGGAATTCTGAGAAATGAGATTTTGGAAATGAAACGATCTTGTAGAAGATCGTTTTGAATTTTGGAAATGAGACGGTCTTGGAGGAAGATCGTCCTAGGTTCTTGAGATTTTGAAGAAAAATTCTAAGTATTTTGAAGAAAAATGGATAGAGTGTTAGTATGTATTGGAAGGAATGAAATTGAGCAAAACCAATCTAGAAGATCAGTTACCCAAGAAGTGTGTGATTCCCAATCACAACAACTTCGAATGATCAACCAAAACATACCAACTTTCAAAGGGCACTGAGAGGATCTTGTTCAAGATCGTCCTAGGGTCAGTGAGCTCAGACGATCTTGTCAAGATCGTCCTAGCTTTCTGTCTTAATATTTTCAAAGTTAAAACACTTTGAATTGACCAAACCAATCTGTAAGGATTAGTTAGCCACAATAAACACTTCTCCAAACACAAACACTTGTTAGAACGATCTTGTGAGGATCGTCCTACAAGCCACAAAACATTAGAAGGAAAAATGAAATGTTCAGAGACTAGGACGATCTTGGATCTTGGCAAGATCGTCCTAGGGCAGAATCATCCTTGGGTCTTCATCTTCTTCAACAAAACAGTTTTTCACATGAACTCCATTAACAACTTCAAAAAGCTTCGATAACTTTTGATTTACTAGGAGTTAGAACTTGAAATCACTTGCAAAATGTTTGTTTTTACCTTAGCAACACACCGATTAACAAAATTCAACACAAAACACAACAAATTCGAATTGGAACTTGAAACTTGACAGGATTATGTTCTAAACTATCACGAATCTATTGGTGAACAAAAAACTATGATTTTATGAGATTTGATAGGCGAAAAATGGAAAAAAAATGACGTGAAGAAAAACGGTTTTCATTTTGAATTTTTTAAGAATCTGTAATCGAATTCAGTAATGGATCGATATCAAAATGATGGTTTTCTCTGATACCACATGTGTGTAACAACCCTCAATTTCCAATTAAGACTATTTACTTATACTTATCTAGGTATCGATCCGTAGAGGTTTATTAAGAGAATTGTCGTCTAGACATTTGGGGCTTAGTGCTAATTGCCCTCTAGTATAGTGAAATGCCTTAGAAATGCTATAAACAGAAACTATAATCATTCAAGACAATCTCATACTATATTTAGTTCTAATTGAACTTCATGAAAATGTCAGTGAACCAAAAATTTAATTTCAAGGAGTTAAATCATAAGAATAACTATGCAAGACTCACAAGATGAGATAACAACCCAAAAATTTCTTATGGATATCCAACAGTTCAAACACCAAGTTAATTAAAGTACATATGAGCACAAAAATATAATGACCATCTCAAAAAATTTTATTTATAAATCTTATTCATGCAAAAGAGTGGAATAATAATAAGTAAATATATGTATGTCTAATAAAAATGCAAGATTATAACTAAAGAGTTAAGTAACAAATCCAAGATATAAAATGTATATACACATACACGGATATATATATATATAGACACATATGAACACAAAATATATCTTAAAAGTCTTCTACCTAGTTAATTTAAATGTCCATACATGCATCCATACTTACATACATGTTATACAAATACATACACACTTAAAATACACTCCAAAAATTCAAAATCCCTCCTAAAAACACCACCCTAAAACCGGCCCCCTCCTCCCCAAACACTTCACCCAATCAAAATATAACTAGATGTTTCATCCTTACACTCCCAAGACACCTTTGGTTACTACAACACTTCACACCATCCTTCACACTCCACCATCCTTTTCACTCTCACCAACACACACAATATCTCTTTCTCTCTCTCAAATTTTATGCACTCTTCCTCCATTCTCTTCTTTAAATTTTCAGCTCCAATAACAAAGAAAAAGGCAAGAGAAATCAATCTAAAGTTATAGTAATAATAAGGGTTTTTAAAGGATTAAACAAGGGTTGATTCAAGATAGTTTTAAGGGTTATTTCAAGCTTGGAATAAGGGTTGTTTAGAGCTTATAGGGCCACGAAATTTCAGCCCAGAATCACTTTCAAATCCGAGTTCATCAAGGGTATAAATCTTCATCTCTTTGTTTAATCTATCTTGTTTTTGTATATACTAAAATATCTTTATCAAAAGGTTATATTTTTTTCATGTTTTCTTTGAAAAACACACTTGATGAAGGCAAGTTGATAGAATCTTCTTCCTCATGCTCATGTATGTCAAAATCTAGAAGAAAGATTCAAGGATTCAACGAGTTTAAGACCCAAAAGTGTTGTTTTTCCTTTGAAATATGGTCATATTTTTATATATTTTGATGAATATATTACTGGAGTTTTTCATAAAAATATGTTTTTAAGTTGTTGAATTAAAGATGGATAAAGATTTGTTGTTAATATGATGAGATGATTACATGCATGCTTAGACTTGCACTAGTTTAAATTGGTTTTGATATGGGACTTGAGATGGATCTTTTAAGAATGATTGATGAAATTGAAATTGATTGAAATCTGTATATTTGATGTTAAGAGATACAAAATAAAGTAATAATCTTGTTAGTGGGAATCTAGAGGTTAAAGCAAGCAACCAACACCATTGGAGAGTTGATATAACCAATAAACATTCTGACAGAATTGATCTCCTGTCTTAGAACGGGTAAACTGATTTTGTGAGGGCTAAGAAAAACTTTCAAAATAAAAGTTGTAGAGGAACGAGTTAAGTGTAACCTCCAACTGGAATTAATCAAAAATACTGAACAGAACGAAAGATATGAATTTTCTACTGAAACTGGTCAAAGCTGTTATTTTGCCTGAATATTTTATAAACTTTAACAATTTTTATCTCCTGATCCATAAGGTTCCAGGAAGTCATACTTGGTGGAAAGTAATTTCAATGTGTCTTGAAGTGAAAACAAAATCATGGGATTTTTCTAACAATCAGAACATCAAGAACTTTTATAAAACTTCTGATGTCGCAAGCAGTGCCCATTCGGGATAGTTTGTGTTTGGATAATTTTTAAGGACACCAAACATCATCTAAAAATTCACCAAAAATTCACAAAAATACTAGATACATATAAGTCACTGTGTAAAAATCATGAAGGTGCAAATAATTCGTCTTGACCCCAAAATAGTAGCTAACATTTCTTAAAAATAAAGTATAAAACAGAAAATTTGTATGTAATCTTATAAATGGCATAATGGGCTATGTAATGAACTAAGAACCATAATGGGCTAACCTGGCCCAAATAATGAACCCATAAGGAACACAAATCAGTAGGCCCACTTGGCCCAATAAGCCTTATAGCCCAATAACCACTTTGACCCATTATGCACCTAACCCAAATAAGGTAAAGCCCATAACACTTAAGGCCCAATTGATAATGGCCCATAACACTTAAACGAACTTCATGAGATAAGTGTAATAAGATAATTAAGTGAGATAGGAATAAGTAATTATGTTAACCAAGCTATATACTGATATCACAAATGCTAATTCGCGCTAAAATCGGTTACACAACAAATGATGAATAAGGATAACATAGCTTAATATGATATTTCTACATGATAACCTAAGATGCCAAGTGAAACCACAAATGAAGCCAAGTTACCAAAAATCTAACAACTTATAACTACGCATGTAATTAAAGTAACCTTTTACACCATCAATCGCTACAACCAAAACAATGCGAATGTTAGCAATATACTTGGATTCCACAATTGATAGCAACATAATGAAAGCGGCATTTCTAAGTGATGGCTTAAGACAGGAACTTACGTATATTAGTCCTATCGTAGGGATAGTCTTGGCTTTGAAATGTGATTGAGAAACGTGACGGATGTATGATGGAGTGATTGATGGGAAGTACCCATTTTGGATAAGTGAATATAATATGCGGCATATCAAGGTGAGTCATAGCCCCCTTTCAAACTATTTTATGTGTTTAATTATCGGGGTGAAAAACATGATATATAAATTTAATTGCTTTTGTATATATATGAAATGGTTCTTGAGGCCTGTAGCTAGATAGTTGCGCACCTAGGATTCGTCCACCCACCCATAGTGTAACGGTAGAAGGTTAGTTGCCTTTGTGACGACTTTCACTTCTAGTCCGACCATAGGGTGGTCTAGCTACCTTACTTTAAGTGGTCGTCCCCATGGCACGACCCTATTTTACATTTAAAGCACTTGATTGACAGCTTGTGCTATTATTCCAATTAATTTTATTATGGGACTTGAAAAAATGGTAGTAGTAGTGGCTCAAGCATTTACTTATCAAAATTATGTAAATTATGCCTTTGTGGCTAAATGAAATTGATATTGAATTATGCCCTTGTGGCTAAGTGAAATTGATATTAATATTGTTGATAATTGGAAATTGTTTGAACATACGGATTGGGTATCGTCCCTCATATGATATCTTGAAAGACGTTGAAATTGGTGATATTGAAATGATTTTGGTATTTGGAAACTTGATAACATGTTATGAAAATTTTGTCGATCATATGGTTGGGATATTTCGAAATGTAATAGAAATCAGTTTTTCTAAGTATTAAAACGGTGATGTACCAAGATTTATATAAAAACCTATGCACTCACCAACTACGTTTTTGTAGTTTACACTTTTTCTTCATGCTTTTCAGGAAATAAGCTTAAGCATTGAGGATTTATATGCTTCATGATTATTTGCATAGCACTTTGGAGTCAAAGATCAAACCTTGTGATAGGCAATGGAATCCGCCTTGATCATTGTAGTATACTATTTCATGTGCTTGTTATTTGTTTCGTGAACTTAATATTCAAGTACGGTGGACGCATTTGTATTTGAAAATTGGTTCACATGCTTGGACATTTGTAAATTCTTTTATCAAATAAAACTATGGTGAATGTTATTTATAATCCTTTGTTTTGAATACTCGACTTTCTGTACATCTCATTGTTCCGCCTTAGTTGGGGTGTTACAATGTGACAACACGATTTCAGCACCGAATTCACAGATTCAATGGTGGATTGGATGTGTGTGTGTTCTTGGTGTTTTAGTGTGTGTTTTTGAGAGAGAGAGAGAGACAGAGAGAGAAAGAGAGTGGAATGATTGGAATTAAGTGTGTGAAAAATGGTTACAGGAATGAAAAATGTTTGTTCAAGGCTTAATAATCTCTAAGGTATGAGGGTATTTATAGTCTATCCCTATACATATGGAACTTATCACATCTAGTCCCTCAACCTTAGTGATTATTAATCTATGACTTAACAACAAGTCCACTAACTTAAATTACAATTTATCACTATTTTTGGATTTCTAACACTAGCCAAACACCATGAGATTCTTATCAAGAGGAATTTTCATTAACAACAATTCTTTTAATCAATTATCCATTTATCAATCAAATTTAGTTAGGGTTTTACTTGAAAATCTCCAATAGCAAAAACCCCCAATTCTAAGGCTAAGAACCTTAAATTTTTAATAACAAATAAAGCTAGGGTTATTAAAATTAATACCTCAATTTGAGAGACAAAAGATTAGGGCTTTCAATCACAATTCTTCCCCCTTTTCTTCTTAAGAATTTCGGCCACTACCTCCACACAACCCTCAAATTTCAATTTCTTATTCAATTGGTGGTGATTGTTGTTATTGTTCAAAGATTAAGGTTCTTTAATTTATAGATTGAAGATTCAATTGCATGTACTTTGGAAGAATTGAGAAAATAAGATAGTTAGGTGAAGAGTAGGATTTTGAAGTGGGAAACTGTGAGTCATAAGGATGAATTGGCTGGCTTATTTCCTGATAGCCACAACCCATTCTAATTTTTGTGGGTAAAATACCCGCTAGCCACTAAAGTTTCAACTAAATTAACCCTTTATCTCAAAACAAAATAGTAGGAAATTAATTTAATGCCAAAACTATGAAAAGGGTTAATTTTCTTTTACCTTAAAATATTGGGGTGTTACATTTGGATTTAATGAATGTTAAGAACTAATTGATTAGGTTGTGATGATTTACGATAACGAAAGTCAGGGAATTGACACAACTAAATTATCTATTCATTAGCTAGATTACATGTTCATAAGAGATTCTTCCAATAATAATTGATTATCAAGAATTTGCAATCAAAAGATAGATGGAATTCATTCAAAGTCATAAACAAGTAATCATTCATTCAAACCAAACAACATTAGATGCAAAACGCAATTAAGAATTTAACATCTAATCTAACTTGAACATAAGAAAGGTTGAATACAATTGACTTACATAATTGTTCATTTGAGAATGATCAAAAGAGAATTTAGCATATTGTCTTTATCATTGAATCTTCAATTTGGATTGTCATCTCCATGAATTTATGATTTGATGATGAAATTGGGGTGTTGAATGTGTTAGGAACCGCTCCAGATGTGTGAAAATATGAGTGGTTTACCTCCCTATTCGTATCTTAATTAGTTCCATTTCATCATCTAACGACTTGAAACACTTAACAAACTTAAACACACCCTAATCGTCTATTAACCTTCACAAAACATGTCATTTTCACATATTAAGGTTATACAAATTAGGAGTTTATCACATTCCCCAACTAAACTCTTTTTCGTCCCGAAAAAGACATTCATCATGTGTCAAAGCTAACTTACAATCATATAATACTTCCTATCACCAAAGCAACACCATTCGAAGAGATATACCAACTATATATACTTGTAAAACTCAATTCTCAAGCAATCTTCAAAGTACACTTCGGTGAAACTAAATAATGCAAATTAAATCACATAACACAATCAACTCATAAGACTTACAACTATACAAAGATTTATGACAAGCAAATAGAAATATATAAATGTGCAATTAAACATAATAAACCTCAAGCTTTCCACAACTAAACTATCACTTCGGTATTGATGGAAATAATGGAATTGTAAGTCCCCTTGCAATGAATCGTTAATAGTTTGCTACTGTTATTTAGAGGTACGAAATCCCTCTCTATAACTTGGTGATTCACAACAAAGCCTCTAGATTTTCTGCTGCCTCGCCGATCATCTTCAGGCTAGGGGAACAATCCTTTGACGACTTAACCTGCAGTATTTGCTCGAAATTTCGACAAATGTTCAACCCTAATCTCTGTTAGGGTTCGGTATTTATAGAAAAACACCCGAAAAGGCTTCAACATGTCAGTCTCGTATTTCTGGCCCAACTCGACCTAATTACGAGGTCGTATTTGTGCTCTAGCCTCGTATTTGTCTCTACAAATACGGGGTCGTATTTCCTATGTGAAAATTTCCTATGTGAAATGCAAGGTCGCATTTCACACTCAACAAATTTATCATACATTTAATACTTAAACTTAATCTAGTATTCTATGCATAATACTAAGTTCATTAATGTCAATCACATTACAAAGACATATTACAATATAAGACCGAACAATCTAGACTGCTATTGACATAGACGTGCACTTACAGACTCTCCCTTGGCAATAGCTTCTAGACGTTAAAATATATGTCTTTGTCTCGTCTTTGTCATCAATCTACTTCCTTTGTTTTTTCTTCTTGCTCTTGCTCTGCTCCTTCTCAGTCTTAGTCTTAGTCTTAAAATCAGAATCTGACTCTGACTCTGAAGGAGTATGAGTTAACCCTAACCGTCTCTTCTCTTGATCCCTCATAGATCCTAGATCATAATAACAATCCGCAATCTCTACTCTAGCTCTCATATGAGCCTGTGGATCATAACCCAATCTCTTCTCTAGTCTATGCATGATCACCGGATGCAAATCCGACTATGTAGAAGTATTGGTAGTAGATACGCTCTTGGTAGATGTTAGTGCATGATTCTCAGTGACATGAGCATTCTAGATATGTGTAGTATATTTATTTATAAGGTCAAGTCTTGTAATTATCTTGTAATTACCGTTTGTCTTAATATTACCTTGGCATATTTTGTTGAGCCAATTGGGATCCAACTTATGTTTATATGTTTGTTTATTATTTGTATTTTGCCGGTTTTAGACATAACATATAAAGAGTCATTAAGTTAATATTGTTTCTGCGTATTAACAGCAGTTGAGATATTAACTTAATGTACTTTCAGAGGGAAGTTAAGATAATTGTGTTTCTGCGCATTTACAGTAGTATAAACATTATCTTATATATATACTTCCAATAGGTAATATAGACGACATTGTTTCTGCGTATTTACAGCAGTTGAAATGTTGTCGAAGGCTAAGGCTAGTTCTGCGTATATTTACAGCAGTTAAAGCATTAGTTGAGTTAATGTCGGTTCTGCGTCTTGACAACAGTTAAGACATTAACTCAAAGTACAATGTCGGTTCTACGTCTTGACAGCAGTAAAGACATTTACTGACCATATCCTAAGTGTTATTTGAGGGTTCTTAGGAACAAGCAAAAGATTTGCTTGTTCAAAGTAAGAACACTCAAATGGTCATTTGAGAGTTTCTAAGAAACAAGCAAAAGTATGCTTGTTCTCAAGATCTCTCAAATGGTTTGAGAGAATCTGTGGAAACAAGCAAAACTGTGCTTTACCACAAAAACACTCAAATGTTTTGTGTGTTCAGGGAAACACGCAAAACAAGCCAAAACCCTAATGGGCCTTGACCATAAGAAACACGCATATAGTATTGGGCTTGCACGTTTCAGAACACGCAAAATGCCATTTGTGTGTTCCTGGTCACTTGCCTATAAATAGAGGGTGTGTGTCAATGCGTGTTCCAACAAGAGTGTATAGAGAGAAACGAGCAAATCCTAGAGAGAGAAACTTAAGAACACGCATAAGCTTTTCTTGTGGGTGATACTCGACCCGTGCACGAACCGCAAACACACAACCGGCCCCCAAACAGCTCGTAGACTGCAGATTACCACATGTTTGGTAAGGTGCGTCCGGAGAGCCGTTCCAGAAGTGTTTATCATCACGTAAAATTTTCTAAGTCACACGACAAAAACGACAAGAAAATAAAAAGTTAGAGATTAAAAAAAAGAATCAAAAGTTTTCTAAGTCACACGATTTGCTTCGTGGTGACGTCAGCACGAGGCAAAGCCTCTTCGTAATGATGTCAGCACGAACCTTCATGCGAACCTAGAAGCACAAAGCACAAAACATCTCCATATGCTAAAATAATCGATCAAAATCAATCTTTTATATCATCTTGGACTTGTTTTTATTAATTGTATGCCCAGAAATCAAAAATCAAAACGAATTCGATGAACACGAAGTACTTCGTGCTCATAGTGTTCTTCGTGTGAATAATGACTGAACCATAATATCTTCAATTAATCTTGATTTTATACATGTTAATGTGAACTTTTGTTAGATTTAATATGAACAAACATCAATTAATCCAAATTTTAAGTCCAATTTTAAGTCAAATCATCAAAAATTCAATTCATAGTTCGTCCTTGGTACTGTTCACGTGAAGGCACAATTGAAAATCGGGCATTATAACGGCGTAAATTCAATGATTGTCGAAGTTAAAACATCAATAAACTATCTTAGATTGTAGTTTTACCAACAAATCTGGATGTTTAACACGAAATAGAGATGAAATTGATCGAAAAGTAATCGGAAGAATAGTACACGCGAAGAGAACAAGTTCGTGTGGTGTATGTTAGGGTTTGAAATTTCGGATAAAAGTAAAAACAAATGGTAAAACCCGTATATATGTTCGAACTTCATGGGCCGGACCAAATAGGCTTCTTCGTGGGCTTCACGCTGATGTCAGCGCGAGGCTAGCTGACGTCAGCATGGACGAGTTCGAAAATCAACTCACACGATCTGCACACTTCAGAATTTTCCAATTTTTCCAGAAAACGTAACATAGAAAAATTACAAAATTTCTAGAAGACATAAACCTGTAGATACTCGTTACAAAAACTCATATCTGCATGAAAATGTAATCTAATCGAAAATCATCCGTACTAACATGTCATCAAAATAATGTATAAAATTAATCTTACATTATAATCTTGACATAAAATTGATCATTTCTCCATTGATGTTTAACTCAACAAATGCAAACTTACATCAAAACATATTCAATGTATAATGCATTACAAATTCATGTATCATATCAACAACCCATCACAATAAGTCTTAGGTTATGATCTTCATAAATCAACTTGATTTACATGAATACCAACATATCACGTAAATGAGTTTTCCCTGAAAATTATATCACATGATGCATTCCGCACTTTCAAAATGAAAATGAAATTTGTTAATTAAAACCTGTACACTTAATAAACTTCATCAATGCATCAAACAACATAAGTAACATAAATATGCAAGACAACTACAATCTTAACCAATTGATCAAAAATCTAAGGCTAGTACAATCTTTGTCAAGCATACTTATCAACCAAAAACAATTGAAATTTCAAAATTTTACTCGAGACAAATTTAAAAAATATTTTGACTTTTCAATTTTCAAAATCATTCCATTTTCTAAATTAAACAACTCATGTATCAATTAGAAAATCCATCTTTTAAACACATATACCATAAGCAACAAGATGCATACATATCACTAAGAATCATAACTTTCTATGGAATCATCAGGTGCTTATCAAATCTCTCGTGCACTAAGAACTAGTTTGGCACACAAACTGACATTTATTATTCAAAATAAAAATAAAAATAAAATAAAAACTAAACTACTTTATTTATTTACCCGAAATTCTAAGTTTCTGCAGATTAGATCAGATTAGCATTTACATAAGTCTGTAAGTGAGAAATAATTCTCTTATTATTAGTTATGAACAGTGACCCAACCACGATTACCGGTATATTTGTCCTCTTAAACACTCGGTACTTCCAGTAATATCACATTTAACTTTCTTGCTCATGATTTGTAGATATTTTTGCCTACATATTGAATAAATCCTATAATAATGCTAAATCTTTCACACAATTTAAGGAATAGATCAATTCATTACTGAAAGGCAAGTATTCTTAGCCATATATCTGAAAATGTTTCCCACAAGAACATTGTATAAATTAAAGACTGATTAAGGAAACCTTGCTACTTTGTTTCTACCAATATATCCCAAATTGTAATCACTGAACTAAGCAATTATATTACGATTAAGCAGACTTAAAAGCTAAAAATCCTCAGGTCTAATCATCTGACAGCATCAACTTAAATCTCTATCATATTTCATTTGATTTTCTGATTTTTCACATTTTTATGATTTTTATATGACATTAAGAACTCTTTTTGTATTTTTATGACTCTAGCTATTTACAGACACAAACTTACATAATCAGTTCTTTGAGAGATTTAATATGAATCAGCATTCTTCATCCCATTGAGAAGAATTAACTTCTCAAACCGAGTCTTATCAAATGCTTTGGTATACAGATCAGCTAAATTATCATCAGTTATAACCTTTTCCAAATAAATTAACTTCTTTTGGGCACAATCCCGCAAGAAATGATGTCTAATATCAATATGCTTGGTGACCTTATGCATGACAGGGTTATTAGTAATATCTATAGCTGACTTATTGTCTATTCTAATAGGAGTATCAATGTTAGAAATCCAAAAATAGTGATAAATTGTAATTTAGAATAGTGGACTTACTTGTAGTTAAGTCATAGATAAATGATCACTAAGGTTGAGAGGCTAAATGTGATATTTAGCATATGTGAGTATTTAGACTATAAATACCCCCTCATACCTTAGAGATCATAACCTTGGAAAACTTTTAACACACATTAATTCCAATAAGCCAATTTCCAATCACACACACTTTCTCTCTCAAAACACACACTCACACCAAGAACACACACACCTCAAATCAGCCATTGATGACGTGAATTCGGTGTAGAAATCGTGTTATGACATGTGGTATTAGAGAGCATAATATCATTCTGATATCGATCCATTACTGAATTCAATCACAGATTCATCAAAATTATAAAAAAAAAGAATTTTTTTTTTCTGTTCGAAAATCGATCTTCATCTTTCTTCAATTTTCAACTTCAAATCACATAAAATCACAGTTATTTGTTCACCAATAGATTCGTAGTAGTTAATAACATAATCCTGTCAAGTCTCAAGTTCTAATTCGATATAAATCTCGAGTTTGAATTTTGGCTTTTTAGCGCGAAATTTGGGATTCGAATCTGTTGTGTTTTGTGTTGAATTTTGTTCGTAAATGTGTAGCTGAAGTGAAAACGAGCAGTTTGCAATTAATTTCAAGTTCTAACTCCTAGTAATTCGAAAGTTATTGAAGCTTTTTGAAGTCGTTAATGGAGTTTTTGTACAAATCTGCTTTGCTGATGAAAAATATGATCTCAGGACGATTTGAACTAGAACAATCTCTTTTAGATCGTCTCAGTCTTTGAAAGCTTAATTTTCATACTTGTGTTTTGTAGCTTGTAGGACGATCTTCTCAAGATCGCTCTAACAAGTGAGATTGTGTGTGGTGAAGTGTTTGTTTGTGAATTTTGGTTGGGAACCAAATTCACTGTGGCTAACTAATCCATAAGGATTGGTTTGGTCAATTCAAATACTTGGAAAGTATTTTACACTTGAAAGTTTTGTGACGGAAAGCTAGGACGATCTCTTTAAAATCGTCTCAGATCATTCAACTTAGGACGATCCTTTCTAGATCGTCTCAATTTTTTTGATAGTTGGTGTGCTTGGTTGTTCATTTGAAGTTGTTGTGATTGGGAATCACACACTTCTTGGGTAACTGATCTTATAGATTGGTTTTGCTCAACTTTCATTCCTTCCATTACATACTGTTACTCTGTCCGATTCTTTCCAAAATACTTAGAAAATTCTTCAAATCAAGAATCCCCAACACGATCTTCTCAAGATCGTCTCATTTCTCAAAATCCAAAAACAATCTTCAATTTCATTTTCATTTCTTACTTAGCCAAATTCCCCTAAATTCTCCAAGACAATCACTTTCAAATCGTCTCACCTTTCCTTCATTCTAAGACGATCTTCTTCAGGACGATCTCTTCTAAGACGTTCTTCTTTAGATCATTTTAATTCTTGTTTTTTCTTCAACTCTTAATTCAATTCAATTTTCAAATCAAATCAACTTCAGATGGCTTCTCGTGAAGCATTGCCATTAGGTTCAGATACAAGACCTCCAGTTCTCTACCGTGGTTCCTATGGACTATGGAAGAAAAGATTTATGGACTATGTAGAACATCAAACAAATGATCACATTCTTAAAGATTCCATCCTTAATGGACTTTTAGTTCATCGCGATCCCACTACTGGTGCAATACTTACTCTTGATCTTTTGAATGCTGAACAAAAAGATCGAACAGCTGCAGATAACAGAGCTAGATCATGCTTATACCAAGCACTACCAGAAGAAATCTATTGCTCAGTTGATTCTTATGATACAGCCAAGGAGATATGAGATGAGGTGGCCAGACAGATGGAAGGAGCTGACATGACTTCGACTATTAGATTGACCAATGTTTTGACTGAGTTTGATAACTTTAACAAATTGCCAAATGAAACTCTTGAGGGTGTCTATTACAGGTTTTCGCAATGTCATAAATGAACTAAGGAAGAACAATGTCAAGAAAACAGAGATTGAGTTAAAAATCAAATTCATCAAAACTCTTGGTCCAGAATGGGATGATTTTGGAACACAGATTAAGCAACACCAAAATCTGACCAAGTTCACCATTCATACTCTTTATGAATCCTTCAAACTAAATGAAAACCAAGTTCTAAACAAAGCTTCATCAAGCAAAATGCCAGAAGTTGTATCTCCTGATCCTTCGGCATTGATTGTTGAGAGGAAGATTTCTGAAGCTCTTTAGAAGCAAATGGTAGTTGTTTCTTCATCAGATGAGGAGGGAGATGATATGCTGGCTACAAGAGATGGTGTCTCAAATGATCTATGTCAAGCTCTTGCCGTGGTAAAAAAACATTTCAAGAGAAAATTTTACAAAGCGAGGCCAACAAACAACAATCTCCGCACTTCTTCTACAGGTGCATTTCCCAAGAAGGAACACTATCATCCGAAGAGTTATGAGCAAAGTGAAGCAAGTGGATCAAAGCACGGTGAATAGAAGGAAGGTAATGACAAACAAGTTGTTGAGAAGGGTAAGGCATCAGACAAAAAGTGCTACAATTGTGGTGTTACTAGTCATTTCTCTATTGATTGCAAGCAACCTCGAAAGCGGAACTACGAGTATTACAAGCAGAAGATGCTATTAGCCAAACAAGTTGAAGCAGGACATGCATTGCTCGCTGAAGATGACAAATGGCTATTACTTTCAGATGACGAGGATGAAGATCTCTCTGCTAATGTTTGCTTTATGGCGAGGTTGGCCAAGGACAAAGTCTTTGAAGCAGAAAGCACTGATGATGAATTCCTAGATGATGAGGTAAATCTCAACTCTACTTTTTCATTGATTAAAGATAAAGAGTCATGTAGATTAGCTTTGTCAAACTTGACAACTCATATCAAATCTTTAGCCAAAACAAACAAAAAGTTAAAAAGTAGCATTTCATTTTCTAAAAGTGACTTTTCAAAACTTCTTGAAGAACATTCAAAATTACTTTTTGAATATGATACTATTAAACAGGATTTTCAATCATATAAAGATAAAATTTTGGTTAAAGAATGTGAGTTGAATGTCTCTCCTGATTCTAAGTTATTACAAAAATGTCACAATCTTGAAAAGACCATTCATGATCTTGAAAAATCCAATCAAGATCTTGAAACTCAAAAGACCAATGAATGGCTTCGGGCAAATGCTAGACAAATGGATGTTGATATTCTTAATAAAAAGCTCCAAGAAGCTAAACCAAACAATGTTGAATTCGAAAGAAAAATTTCCGACTTAAATCATAATTGTTTTCTAAAAGGCATTGAGATTGAGAATCTTGAAAAACAAGTTGAGGAATTTAAAAAGAATATACTTTTCTATCAAGAAAAGTTATATAAAGTTGAACAAAATCCTCTCTTGGATTTCACTGCCTATTTCGACAAGTCAAAAATTGACAAAAAGGATCTTCTTCTCGGGTTGGGATTTAAGAATATCACACCATTACAAAAAGCAAAAGAAGAAATTGAACCTTTGTATGATGAAAAATTCCTTCGACTTGGTATGATACAACAATTTATTCGTCCATTGGATGATGTTTGAACCTAAATTAATTGGCTCAGTGACAAATAAGAATCATTACGCAATCATTACTCTCCTGATAAATCAGTGCAAACCTAACAAACTCTTAGCGAGTTTAAGGTGGAATGATTGGGTAACAAATATGAGTTTGATAGCTACTCTGATAGATTGTAAGTATTGAATGAGATTGAATTGAATGTGAATTGACTGTCTCCTGACAATTCCTTGCATGAGTATTTATATAGGAATAATCAGGAGGGTTGACAAAACTCTTTCTAAGATTCACCTACAGTGAATATCCCTTTTGTAGTAATGTTGTAACTTATACTCATTTATAAAACTATTCATATATATATGTGCATATATAATTCGAATGGGTATTTTCATATCTCGGGTATACGTTGAGAAGGCACGAGGGCGAGTGATAAAGGTTTTATAAGTGGACGGGTTTTTGGGCCATTACACCTAAGGTTTTGGCCCATTAAGATCTTAATATATATACGATTGAGGGGGGATCTCCAATCTCGAGCCCCTGTTGTCGCATCTCGAGCCGAGCCCCTGGTTCACATCTCGAGTCTTTGTATTTTGAGCCTCCTTCCTTTGTCATATCTCGAGTCCCTCTTTATTATATGTAAGTCGAGCCCCTCTTTATTATATGTAAGTCGAGCCCCTCCTTCTTATATGCAAGTCGAGGCCCTCCTTCTTATATGCAAGTCGAGGCCCCCTTCTTTGATACTCGAGCCCCTCTTTGTTATAGAGAGTGTATTGATCTCGAGCATTTTATATATATATCGAGCATGTATTTCCAATATACATGTCGAGTATATATATCTAATATATATACATAGATTGAGCGTATATCTTTATCTTTAAAGATTTTCTATAGATTATATATGTATAGATCGAGAATATATAGTTATATCTCATGCCCTTTTTCCTCGAGTCCATCTATTCGAAGTCATATAAATCGGGTGTCCTTCTTTCATGACTTGAAGATCTTTTAACTCGTTTATGTCATGTTTGGGGTATTGCTCTTGTAACTCGAGCCCGATGCTTTTATCCAATGGTCTTGTTGTCTCTAACATACATGTTTAATTTTGCGGATATCCATACGTGATCAAATCCCCCCAAGTTTGGATATAAAAAGATTTGACCAAAATTTTTTGTATGCAAACTTATAATTTTCTCTCTTGTTCTCGACAGATTCCCTTTAAAGGGTTCGATTATCTCAGTGGCTGCTTTGGGGAAGTGAAATACTAACTTCATTTTATCCTTTGAGTTTCTGCCTTGTAAAGGTATTTACCCTTCTTTTCTGGTACAAATATCCCCATTTCTCCGCTTTTTGGAATATGCTGATACATGAAATATAAACACTGTTGTATGCTAGTTAATGGATGTAGATCTCTATTTGTTGTTAGGAGGTGTTTGTAGGCATCCTATATGTTACTTTTGTTCTCATGCCTTGACAGTTGTTAGCCTTTCTCATTCTTCCTTGACCTTCATGGTTGCTAGGTAAAACACCCTGTGATTTATTTATTTATTTATTTTTTATTTTAAACTGTGATGACAAGCCAACATAGTCCATCTAATAATAGTTTCATAGTCGACATATGTTATAGACTCGTGCATTTCACCTACACCTTTATTACTATCAGGACATATTATATATGTGGGTATATGCCCTAATGATTTTAGTTGCATATACACTTGTTGTGCCAACTGTGGGTTATTTATGGCATTTTGTTACTTGCTCCATGCTTGTATTGCTAGGCAATATATATAATATGTTATGGACCTTATTTAGGATTTTCTCTTGCCAGGTTATATCCCAGTTGGGTGGCTTTTATAGCATTTAGAAAATATTTTGTATATTTTCATCATGGATGCTAGTAGTAGCCATGAAGTGGTCGGTGAAACAAGTAATGATTATGAGGTAGTTGATGAGGATGACTTAGATGGTGAGAAAGTTTCTCAACCTAGGGTAGATGATGCACCTTCCCGCCTTAGTGCTTTTTATTTGAAAAAACTGATTTCTTCTCATCCATGCTTATCCAAATATAATCCTGTTTTACCTACCAAGGATCAAAGAGCCCATCGCCCTCCTCCTGGCAAGGTTGCCCTTTACCGGGCTTATTTTTCCTCTTCCAATCTTAGGCTTCCATTGACAGAGTTTTATCTCAAGGTTCTAGCTTATTATCAGATAAGTGTTACTCAGATGCAACCAGTTGGCGCTGGCAAAATATTGACCTTTGAGATGATTCTTGCTGCTCTTGAACTTCCTCGCTCACTTTATCTATTTAGGAAGTGTTTTAGATTGTTCACTACTGGAGATTGGTTTACTGTCAACGCTAGGCCAGAGTATGCTAAATTGATAACTCATTCTCCTGGCACTATTAAGTTTTGGCGCTTCCACTCTTTTTTTGTTGATGCCACATTTATTCCTTTGGACAAGCCTGTTTTGCTTGGTTGGACGCGAGATACCAGTAATAAGAAGGAATGTTCCCGATTTGTTAGGAAAATTAATGTATTGCCCGCTGAACATATGGTCAACAAAAAGCATCTTGAGAAGTTAAGGGAAGTATCTATTCCATATAAGAGTTATGCAAAATGTGAGGCCATTTTGGTTGTTGCCAAGATTAGCCAAGATTGGGAAGGAGACGCCCCTACCTTAGTTGATGAGTCCACTGGGAAATGTATGAATTTATTTTGTCTTTCTTTTTCTTTTATTGTTTGATGAAAATTTATTATTTGCTAATATGCTTTGTTGTTGCAGCTATGGGTCTTTGGGAGAGCATGGGAGTGGATCTTGAGAAGCTCGGGCGACCACAATCCAGTAAACCTTGTTTGAATGATGAGATCTTGGAAGAGCAAGTTGAAGGTACTTCTCATGCTTCTCCTTCATCTAGGAGGATTTCTTTCTCCCCTAAGCGCCAAAATCTTGGCATTGATGGTACAGTTCTTCGTGCCTTCTCCTCCCTACCCAATGAAGAGGAGAGTGACAAGGCTATGGGTGACTTCTTTGAGAAGGGACGTCCTTCTACCTCTCCCCCTATTGGTATAAAACTTTAAGTTCTTTGTTGATGATGTTATTCTTTATTTTACTATATTTACATGATTGTATCTATTTTTGTAGGTGGACCGTTAGGAGGAAGTCTTTCTGGAAAGAGGGTTGGGGGTGATCTTATCAGCCCTCCACCCAAACGTTCCATGTCTCCTTTTGAAGCTTTTAAAAGCTTTGCTTCTTCTTCTTTTACCTCTAATTCTGGGGGCCCTCTCAGATTGTCCTTTTCCGGTGGTGGCTTGAAGGAAACTATCAATGGCCTTGCTCCCATGACACGTGCAGGATTTCATTGCACTGAATATCCTACTCTTCCGAGTATTACTGGTGATGAATGAAATGATATAAGACGTATCAGTGCTCATAATCTGGGATATGATGGTCCTACCCGTACATTTAGCTTTCCTCCAAGCCGAGCTGGTTCCACTCTTGTTCCCCATCCTACCCAAGAGTTTAATAGGGGTTTGGGTAATGATTATTATGTGTACCCGCCTTCTCTCAAACTTAAAGATGTTTTGAGAGATCCAGGTGTGGCGAGGCGTTATGCGGACTCAGTGGTTGCCCCGCTTTTTGCTGCAGAGACTAGCTTTCTTTCCTCCACTCAGCTGGCTATGGTTAGTTAATCTTATTCATTTTCCTTTATTTTATTTTGTTATTATTATTTTGATATCCTTTATTGTTTTGTGCAGATGTATGATACTCATGTTGCACTTGCCTTTAATGCTGGGACTGTCATGAGGGACAACTTTTTGAGTGATCTTACCATGCTCCGAAAGAAAATTGCTGGGCTAGAGTCTGAGATGGGTATGGTATATGGGAAGCTTTCTGATTCTTTGCTCGAGGTGGAGAAAGAAAAAGATGACAAAAAGTGTTTGGAGGCAGATATGTATCAGCTTAAGTCCAACTTGGGGGCTAGTGAAGCTAAAGTAGAGGAGCTCGAGAAGGAACTTGATAGGGAGAGAGCTCGCGGGAAAGAGTTAGAGTCTGATGCTGAGAAGAGTACCCAGTTGAGGAGGGATACCCTTTTAGCCTTTCCTCGTTTGTTCAGGCTTGTTATGGATCATCTAGATGTGATGGGTGTACTTAGTGTGTTTTATCGATCTGCCATTGCTGTTGGGAGGCATACTGCTGCCCTAGATCTTGAGGGAGTTCATCCATCTATTAACCCCACTTCTCTTCCCTTCTATGATGTGTCTGTCCCTGACAAGGCTCGAGAGGCTGAAGCTGCTCTTGAGGCAAAGTCTTTTCCTATATTGGATGTCATTGCCATGGATCCGGATGCCTCCCTGCAGGATATAGAGTCTCTCATCATGGCCCGTTCAGAAGTCGTGGAGCCAGAGAAGTAGTTTCATTTTATTTTTCTTGTATTTTGGTATTATAACTTGTGCTCATGTATGAACTTTTATGACGTTAAGCTAACTTGTCATTTATGTTTGGCTTGTATCCTATGATATGTTAACTTATTGCTTATGTAATTTGAATTAGTCGGTTTGCTTGGTTAACCTTGTGCATGTAATGTAATACTCGCAAGTTTCATTTCCCAATGAGAAATGCTTATCTATTTCACCCGATGAGTGAAATGATGTACTTTTTGTAAATTTTGATAGGGCATGTATTAATCAATATAACCCTTCCATTATGTATGCCACCCTATGAGTGGAAATTTTTTTAAATTTGATGGGAATGAAGGTATTAGGACCTCTGTTCTTTCCCATTACTTCCCCATGAGAAGTCTTACCTTTTCATCCCATGAATGAGAAAGGTGAAGGTTGTTTTGTCATGACATAGTAATATAGCCTTAATGTTTTAACAATTTCAAGAAAAATGCTACTTTATTCATAGTCTTTAAACATGATGACATATGATTGAGAAGACCAATTACATGGTAGTTTGCATTACAAAACTTTTTTAGTAGCACTTCCGGGTATTGGAGACCCGAGTTCTTACAAATAACACCTTTTAAGGTTAATGGCATTCCAAGTTCTGGGTACCGGATACCCATCAAGCTCTGTTAGGATGTATGATCCATCCCCATTTGTCTCCTTGACTTTGTATGGGCCTTCCCACTTTGGGCCTAGCTTGCCAAGGTCTTCCCTTCTACTTGCTTCATTTTTTCTCCAGACATGGTCTCCTACCTTGAAGGTCATAGGGCGTACTTTCTTGTTATAGTACTTTGCCATTTGCCTCTTGTTTTCTGCCTGGCGAATGTGGGCCATTTCTCTTCTTTCCTCGATCAAATTCAAGTTTTCTCTGAGAGCTTCCTCATTCTGAGCAGGATCAAAATTAATGACTCTTTGTGTTGAGATAGTCAGTTCTGGTGGGATTACAGCTTCCATTCCATATACCAGGCTAAATGGAGTTTCCTGGGTGCTTCCTCTCGGGGTAGTTCTATGAGCCCATAAAACACCTGCAATTTCATCTACCCATCCTTTTCTGCACTTTCCCAATCTTGCCTTAATTCCCCCCAATATGGCCTTGTTCATGACCTCCACCTGGCCATTGCCTTGTGGATGAGCTACTGAGGTGAACCTTTGTTGTATGTCCATGTTTTAAAGGGATTCTTTGCAAATTGTTTTCCGTTATCACTAACCATCACATGGGGAACTCCGAATCTGCAGACTATGTGTTCCCACACAAAATTGATCACTCGCTGGCCTGTGATGGTTGCCAATGGTTTCGCCTCTACCCATTTTGTAAAGTAGTCCACAGCTACTATCAAAAATTTCATCTTGCCGATGCCTTCGAGAAATGGACCTACTATATCAATTCCCCACTTGTAAAATGGCCATGCTGTTGTAACAGGAATGAGGTCTCGCCTAGGCCTGCTGGACACTGGTGCATGTATCTAACATGATTGGCACTTTTCAATTTCTTCCTTGGCATCTTGATATAAGGATGGCCAGAAGTACCCAAGTCTCATGATCTTGGTTGTAACTGATCTTGGTCCAGCATGGATGCCACATGTTCCACCATGCACTTCTTGGATGATCTCTTTCGCTTGCAAGGGGCCCACACAACGAAGATGGGGACCAAGGAAGGATTTCCTGAATAAAGATCCTTCCATAATCAGATACATGGGTGCTTTCATCCTTGTTTTTCTTGTGCTTTCTCTATCTTCAGGGAGGGTTCCATCTTTGATGAAGTTATACAATGGAGTCATCCAACATTCAGCTTCTTCAATTTGAGAGACTTCCTTTTTTGGCACTATTGATTTTTCTTCCAGCACCTCCACTAACACCTCCTTTGTAAGATGGGCAAAGGTTAAAGATGCCAGCTTACTTAAGGCATCTGCTTTCTTGTTTTGGCTTCTGGGAACCTGTTCTATATTAAATTTCTTGAATTCAGAAATAATCTTTCTGGCCTCCTCCAAATAAAGCTGCATAGTCTTTTGACTTGCTTCAAATGCTCCTTTTATTTGGTTTGCTACTAACTGGGAGTCCACATAGGCATGGATTCTTTCCACCCCCATTTTCCTTTCTATTCTTAAACCAGCTAGAAGGGCTTCATATTCAACTTCATTATTTGAAGCTAGGAAGTCAAAACGAAGGGCATATGTGTATTCTTTCTTATTTGGGTCGATAAGGATGAGACCCGCTCCTGACCCTCCAGCGCTAGAGGCTCCATCTGTAAAAAGGGTCCATGGTGGGCTTTCTTCTACCTTGCTTACATCTTCCTCATCCCCCTCGACTTCTGCTAAAAAATCCGCCAAAATTTGGCCTTTTTTTGCATTCCTTGGTTGAAATGTTATTTCATGCTCTCCAAGTTCAATTGCCCACTTAGCTAGCCTGCCTGACACTTCTGGATTTGATAGGATTTGCCTGATGGGCTTGTCTGTGAGAACTTGGATGGGATGACCCTGGAAATATCTTCTGAGACGCCTGGCTGAATGGACTAAAGCAAGAGCTAACTTTTCCAAGGCTGGGTAGTTTATCTCGGGCCCTTTCAATGCCCGGCTAACGAAGTAAATGGGCATTTGAGAACTTCCTCTGTCTGCCAACAACACAGCACTTACACACTCTTTGGAGGCGCCCAAGTAAAGAGTGAGTGTTTCCCCGGGTATTGGAGCAGTAAGTGTTGGTAGGTGAGCCAAAAATTTCTTCATGTCTTGAAATGCCTTTTCAGCTTCCTCTGTCCATGAAAAATCTTGTTTCCTTAAACATCCCTTCAAGGTTTTAAAGAATGGAAGGGATCTATCAGCTGCCTTGGAAAGGAATCGTGCTAAAGAGGCCAGCTTTCCATTTAAGCTTTGCACCTGCTTCTTTGTTTTCGGGGAAGGCATATCTACAACTGCTTCAATCTTTTTTGGGTTAGCTTTTATTCCTCTTACAGTCACTATGTGACCCAAGAACTTCCCTTCCTCCATTCCAAAGCTACATTTGGAAGGATTGAGCTTCATATTTATCCCCCTCAATGTATTGAAAGTTTCTTGGATATCAGCTATCATGGCATTTTCCTCATGGCTTTTGATGACTATGTCATCTACATAAGCTTCAATATTTCTCCCGATCTGGTGCTGGAAGGTTTTATCTATCAGCCTCTGGTAAGTAGCCCCAGCATTCTTCAAGCCAAAAGGCATTTTTTGGAAACAATAGATGCCCTGGTCTGTATGGAAGGCAGTCTTGTCTTCATCACTTTTTTTCATTGAGATCTGGTGATATTCCTTGTAAGCATTAAGGAAGCACTTTAACCTGAACCCATCCAGAGATTCTACCTTCCAACCTATTTCTGGCAGAGGGTAATTGTCCTTAGGACAAGCTTTGTTGATATCCTTAAAATCGACACAAAGCCTCCATGAGCCGTCCCCTTTCTTAACCATAACTGGGTTTGCTACCCATGTCTGGTATTTAACTTCTCTGCATATGCCTGCTTTGACCATCTTGTCTACTTGCTCGCAAGCAGATTTGCTTCTGTCATGAGCCATGCCTTTTTTCTTCTGCCTTATAGGGACTATGTTTGGATTAGCGTTCAGGGCATGCTCTGCGAACTTTATTGGAACACCTGTCATATCTGAGGTTTCCCATGCGAAGACATCTAAACTTTCTTTCAAGACGTTGATCAACTTGCGTTTTGTTTCTTTAGGGAGTTGTGATCCAATGATAACTGGTTGCTCTGGGAACTTTTTATTTATAATTACCATCTGCTCCGGGCCCTCACTTGCCACTTCAATTGACAAGTCATGCCTTACTTCTTTTGGACTTTCCTTATTGACCTGCTTGCACTCCCTTGGCCATACCATGCGTCCCTTTATGGTGGCTACCCCAACTGGGGTGGGGAACTTAACCATCCCATGGATGGTTGATGGTACAGCTCCGAATTTCTGCATGGATAGTCTGCCAAGCAACACATTGTATGGTGAAGGTGCCCTAACAATTGTGAAGTCCACAACTTCAATTCTATGGAGTGGGTACTCACCCATCATTACCTCCATACTTACTTCTCCAATGGGCCAACTAGATTCACCATTGAAACCCACTAGGGGGGCCAAAGGCGAGCGCTTGAGGTCTCTAACTCTTTGGGGGAGTTTATTAAAGCAATGTTCATAGATAATATCTGTAGAGCTCCCATTATCTAAATTTATTTTTCCAACCTGGAAATTTGCGAGGCGAGCTTGTATGATGACAGGGTCTGAGGATACCGTTTCAACAGGTGGGAAGGAAATTGGCACCACCGCCCAACCTTTCAATACATTTGCTTTACGCTTCTCTGGATGTCTTCTTTGGCGTACCATGCAAACATGTCCTTCTGCTGGACCTGGATCGTCATTGTTTTCTTTTTTGACTGGTGTCTTCTGCCATGCAAAAGTTTTCTTTGCAGGAGTTTTCCTTCCCTGCCTGGCTCCAGGAACAAGATGCTCCAATTTCCCTTCGTCTAAAGCCCTTTTGATTTCTGCTTGGAGTTCTCTGCAATCATTAGTATCATGACCATGATCCTCATGAAAATCACAATACTTATTCATGTTCTTCTTTGCAGATCTGAGGGGGGGGGGGTTTGAAAGTTGACCCTACCCTCTCAGTTTTGAAGATCTCTTTTGGAGACTTTGTTAAGTCCACAAGATGGACACTTTTGCCAAATTGAACTGGCCTCTTATCTCTTCTATCAAGATACTCATCCCTTCTTGTATCTCTTTTGTAATTCTCCCTGCGGCCATCTCGTTTGACATCAAAACGAGGCCTTTTACCTCCAGAGGGTCCAGCCCATGACTTGTCCTTCCTTATCATCCCCCTTACTAGCGTGGAGGTTTCTCTAGAACGGAGGTAATCATAGGCTCGATCAATGGCTTCCTTGAAAGTCTTAGGAACTTTTGTAGTCAACCTTTCTTGGAGACCTCCAGGATGCAAGGCAAGAGTAAAACCCGAGATCTGTTGACTTTCTGGCAGACCAGGTATCCTTTGACATTCTTGAGTGAATCTCAAGATAAAATCTCTGAGTGATTCATTTTCCCTTTGTCTTATCAAGTGGGCTTCTAAGTGAGTACGTTGGTGTTTCTTTTGTTGAAAGAAATGAGCTAACAAATTTTTCTTCCAAATCTTGAAAATCTTTTATGCTCCTTTCAGGTAAGCCAGTAAACCAGTCTCTAGCATGCCCTTGCAATGTTCCAGGGAACAAGTGACAAGCCACCGGGTCTACCCATTTTTCTGTGAGTATCGCTTGGTCATATAATGCCAAATGGTCTTTTGGATCCCTGGTGCAGTCATAAGTCCCTACAACTGGAGGAACTTTTTGGCCATCTGGGAATGGATATTCTGCGATCCAATCACAAAATCTTGATTTGACAGCTGATCTTGGAATACTTACGGTTCGTGCTTGTTCCCCCGCCTCTTCATCGGATAATACTTTTAACATTTTCAACAATTCCCTTGCTGGGTTTGGTGGTGGTGTTGGTTCTGGACGAGGTTGTTGCTTTTTAAGTTGTTCCACCATTAAAGACATTAAAGACTCCACCATCCCCTGAGAGATTGGTGGAGGAGGAGGTG
The DNA here is from genome assembly GCF_010389155.1 of Erigeron canadensis. Lineage (NCBI taxonomy): Eukaryota > Viridiplantae > Streptophyta > Magnoliopsida > Asterales > Asteraceae > Erigeron > Erigeron canadensis. The sequence goes on from NC_057761.1 coordinate 125,585, forward strand.
GAGGTGGAGGTGGAGTTGGTTTGAGTATACTGGTGAGTTGTGATAACCAATCTTGGCTGGGTTGTGTTGTAGCTGGAGAGGTGTGTGTTTGGGGAGGTGGTTGAGAGGGCTCCCTTATGAGCTTTAGCAATTCAACCAAGTGGCTTTCTTGGACAGTAATGGTCCCAGATGAGCTAGGGACAGGTTGTTCAACTAGGATTACTTGGTCAGAAGATGTGATAGGCAAAGGTGTAGCAAGTGGGGAAATTATTGGAATGATATTTTGAGCCTCATCACCCTTTTCTTTTAACAATCCCTGGGTATTGGTGACGGGGTCACCTGTGCCTACCAATGAGGTGGTCGATGAGGATGATGTTCCTTCTACTGAGAACATTGATCCTATGGTACCCGAATTTAGGGAGGGTCTTGTATTAACCACGTCTTCAGACAGCTATTGAAGTCTCGATCTAACATCCAATAAATATTTATTGGAAATTCTTTTTTCACCCTCGGTATGCTCACCACTAGTACTTTGCATAGTTACTAGAGGTGGGGGAGTAATGGTGGTATCTTTTTGAGATTTTTCACCACCACTTGCTTCAGCCTCCATAGATCCAGGTGAGGTTATTTTTGAAAGTGGAGTTTCTTCCCTGGCCATGCAAGACCAAGAAAAAGAGAAACGAAATGGTGATTTTGATTTTAATCCGTTCAACAAACGGGTCCCACGGATGGCGCCAATATTTGAACCTAAATTAATTGGCTCAGTGACAAATAAGAATCATTACGCAATCATTACTCTACTGATAAATCAGTGCAAACCTAAAAAACTCTTAGCGAGTTTAAGGTGGAATGATTGGGTAACAAATATGAGTTTGACAGCTACTCTGATAGATTGTAAGTACTGAATGAGATTGAATTGAATGTGAATTGACTGTCTCCTGACAATTCCTTGCATGAGTATTTATATAGGAATAATCAAGAGGGTTGACAAAACTCTTTCTAAGATTCACCTACAGTGAATATCCCTTTTGTAGTAATGATGTAACTTATACTCATTTATAAAACTATTCATATATATATATGTGCATATATAATTTGAATGGGTATTTTCATATCTCGGGTATACGTTGAGAAGGCACGAGGGCGAGTGATAAAGGTTTTATAAGTGGACGGGTGTTTGGCCCATTACACCTAAGGTTTTGGCCCATTAAGATCTTAATATATATATACGATTGAGGGGGATCTCCAATCTCGAGCCCCTGTTGTCGCATCTCGAGCCGAGCCCCTGGTTCACATCTCGAGTCTTTGTATTTCGAGCCTCCTTCCTTTGTCATATCTCGAGTCCCTCTTTATTATATGTAAGTAGAGCCCCTCTTTATTATATGTAAGTCGAGCCCCTCCTTCTTATATGCAAGTCGAAGCCCTCCTTCTTATATGCAAGTCGAGGCCCTCCTTCTTATATGCAAGTCGAGGCCCCCCTTCTTTGATACTCGAGCCCCTCTTTGTTATAGAGAGTGTATTGATCTCGAGCATTATATATATATATATCGAGCATGTATTTCCAATATACATGTCGAGTATATATATCTAATATATATACATAGATTGAGCGTATATCTTTATCTTTACAGATTTTCTATAGATTATATATGTATAGATCGAGAATATATAGTTATATCTCATGCCCTTTTTCCTCGAGTCCATCTATTCGAAGTCATATAAATCGGGTGTCCTTTTTTCATAACTTGAAGATCTTTTAACTCTTTTATGTCATGTTTGGAGTATTGCTCTTGTAACTCGAGCCCGATGCTTTTATCCAATGGTCTTGTTGTCTCTAACATACATGTTTAATTTTGCGGATATCCATACGTGATCAGATGACAAATTTGAGACTGATGAAGTTGAGAGAATACCTGTAACACCCCACCGTTGGCGGAAACATGAGGTGTCATGAAAAGTACAGCACGACATGGAATTATATAGATACTGCTAAATGAAATAGAATATAATAAATATATTCCCGAAAACATGAGTTCAAAGTCATAACAGTGCTAAAATAGCTTATTACAACCAAGTCCATAAAGAAATAATCAAAGGCATGTAGCCTCAAAGTCTGACAATTATTAAGGAGCACTAATCTCCGAAGTCCAGTCTAGCGTAGCAATCTTTATCCTTGATTAACCTGAGCACCTGAAAAGTATACTAAAACGCGTCAACACAGAGGTTGGTGAGTTCGTAGGTTTTAAACAAAAGTCTAGTCAAAGAAATAAGTCTTTTGTCGATTATTTTAAGTCTAAACCAGTAATAGTTCAATATATAACGAGCAGAGTTACGTCATAATAAGTCCAAAAGTCTCAATGTCTCAAAGTCCGGCCTTACGGTACCTGCCTTAGTCCAAAGTCTTAAGTCTCAACACACACAATAAGTACGTCCAAAGCACAACAAACAACACATAATCACACACACACAACAAGATCAAAGCACGTCAAATGGCACAAGTAACTCTATACGAACAGGCTCAATATTGAACATAAAATAGAAATCGACAAAACTGTTTGAAAATAAGTATACTTTCCACCCCCAAAACTTGTAAAAAGAGGGGCTACGAAACTCACCTGAAAGCAGCACAAGCACAATTATCCTAGATGAACGAACAAGAACACGAACAGTCAAAAACACTTGAAAAGAGCCCACTATCTGTCCAACAGTCCTACATCGACCACAGTCACCCAGTAAGTACTTAATTAATTGCACAAGTCCATGACTTATACTAGTGTCCTAGGGAATGCCATTATATCTCGTCAAACGTCATACTATTATTAATAGTCTTATTGTCCTTATAAATTGTCCAAGGAAATAGTTCATTTAATAATGTCACGTTTTATTATTTATATCTGTTAAGTCTTCGTGTCAATGTCATTATAAAATTTATTAAGTCCGAAAAGTCATATAGCTGGTACATCGTCTTTACAAAGTCATTTTATTTTGTCTTTATATATAGTCGTTAAAAGTCTAAGAAGTCCGATAAGTCATTACTGTCGTTATACGAATGTATAATTTATAAATGGTCCTTACAACGTCTTTTGTTTTTTTTTTTTTTAATATATATAGTTATGTTTAATAAATTTTTATGTATATATTTTATATATATATATATATATATATATATATATATTTTCTCATATAAACTTCATAATTATAAAAATTGGAAATTAAATTTTTAAACAAGGGTCAAATTAATTTAAATCTAATTTAACTTTGTTTAAATACTTTAATTTTTGCCTAAATGACCAAAATAACATTTCTGGCCGGTTTGACCAATTTTGACCGTGTTGACCGGCGTTGACCGAAACAAAAATTTCAACCACTCTTAGATCTAACAACATTTCATAACCCAATCAATTTTTGAAACCAAAAATATATATTCCAGCCAGTTTGACCGGCGTTGACCGAACCATAATCAAGAACAAAACTAGTTTCGGTTACAATGAACAAGTTACAACACAATTTCAAGTCCAAAACCAAGTTTTTAGATCGGATCTAAGCTAGATCTAACCAAGAACGAACCGAAAATCATATTTAGCCACGGTTTTAATTAGTATGTATGTATTCATGTGTTAAAGGACCGAAATCACAATGAGCACATCAAATCTTAATCAAGAACATAGATTTCGGATCAAACTTTTCGGATTTCAAAGATTTCGGACCATAGCTCTTAGATTTAGAAGATTTCGGGTCAAGATTTCGGATCTATCCATATATACATACATATATACATCCGATTTGTTTAACATAATGTAAGATTTTCGGATCCAAGAGATTTTCGGATATATATATATATAACCTTAAACAACCGAAAATTTATATATATTTTTTCTCATAGAAAATTCATTTACACAAATCTAAGAAAAGATTTTCGGATTTAAGAGAAGGAAGGAAGAGATTTAAAGCCGAAAATGTGTGTATATATATACATAAAAATTATCGTGTATATATATACATATATGACTAAAAACGGGTTTCATACAACCGAATATATATATACATACACGAAAATCTTAATTTTTGATGAAGAACACGCAATTAAATCAATGATTCGTGCCATACTTACCACGATCTAAAACAAAATAGAAGGAGAAGATGATAGATGGTGGTTCGGTGGTGGTCTTGTGGTGGTTTGCGGCCGGATTTGAGAGAAAGAGGGGGGAAGGGGGGCGGCTGGAGAAGAGGAGAAAGAGAGGGAGGGAGAGTGTGTGAGAAATGAGAGGGGTTAGGGTTAGGGTTAGGGTTAGTAAGGGTTTTGTTGGTTCATGTTTCCCCCCTTTGACCGAGTTTGACCATCTTTGACCTTCCCAAAACTCGTTTGACTCGACCATTTTACAAGACTCATGACCCGTAAATTTATTTTGTCGTCATATTTAAACGTAACTTTTTAATAGCTTTCTAACGGATATAAACATGTCTATTTTTACTTATTAAATCTTTAATTGATTTAATTTTAAGTATTTTACTAAGTTTGACATTTCCACAAGATAACTAGCATTCCTCCTGTTCTCGAGTCCACATAAAATTTTTCTAACGTCTAAACGCTCAATAAGCCCAAATCTAATAGAAATTCATTTATTCCGTGATAAAATCTTATTAGACTAATTACGTACATAAACAATACGAACTAAAAATGACCGGAAAGTGCTTTCGGAAAATACGGTCAGATGACGGTTGTCACAATACCAAAAGATGAATTTCTGCTTAATTATGATGCTCTAAATGCTTCATACAAAACTAAAGAATCTTTAACTTTTAAATTGGAAGAGATTGCATCAAATTTTCTAAATAAAGAGTCTGTTGGTACTCCACCTAAACCAACTAAAATGTATGTTCCAACCACATTTTTAGAAAAACAAATAGAAGGTTTACAACAAAAGGTGGAATCTCAACAAAAAGTTATTAATCAACTAAAGTCTCAAAGTCCGAATTCAAAGGATAAATTTAGTGTTGTTGATACTAAGAAAGTTTGTGTGAATGTTTCTACTCAAACTGACCTAAGTACTTTAGTAGACCATTCTACCCAGACTACTTGTGATTCATCTACCAATTCCTCCACTCAGACCTTGACTGATTCTCTTGAATGTACTTGTCAAAATACTGCTACCTTTATAGCTGATGATTATGTGCAATCTGATTTATCTGATGAAGAACTTGCACATAGTTTAGTTTTGATATGGTACTTCTATAGGTTTTTCACATGCAATACTATTGATGAGTTAGTTGTTCACCCTAAGCTTAGTGCTAGTATAGGTGTTGATACTTCTACTAAATTTTCTTGTGAGACCAAAGATGTGTCAGTTCAAGTTGACCTAATTTCCGAGACTACCCATGATGTGAAGTTGGACACCAAGATTCCTGATTTTTCAAAACTTTCAAAAGAATTTGAAACTAATCAACCTCCATTGAAATCTTTTACAAAAGATGATTTTGAAAAATTCATGAAGGGGGAATATGTTTTTGATTCAGAAACTGAGAAAAAGGTTGAATCTACCAAAATCAAAGTTGAAACAAAAGAGGAATCTCAAAATCCATTGTCCAAAGCTCCAGCTTCATATTACTCAAAGGAATGAGTTAAGTCCAAACTCGTCAAGACTGAACCAAAGACCATTAAGTTAGAACCAAAGATTCCTACCCCGGTTAAACATGTCAAAAAAGAACAAGCTGAGACTACACCCAGATCAAAGTACATCAAAGTGAAACTTCCAAAAGACTATCCTAATGCTTCTTCATCTAACTCTCAATCTAGTTGTTTACCTAAGGTGTCTAAGTCTAGCTTAATTTTGCTAACTAAGGATACATCTAATGGTACAACTAGATATAGGGATAGATATGGATGGTTCTCTCATGATAAACCAAATAAGCAAGGAGTTTCCTCACCTCGTTCTAATCTTCTTAGTTTCAAATCAACAGGTGAAAAGAGGTTTAACTTTCTTCTCTCCAAGCTTGGTATGTTAAATCTTGAAACTTAAATACAAAATTTGAAAAGATAAAATCAAATAAAAAAATATAAATTTTCAAAAATAAACAAAAAGATTTTATTTATTTTAAAGTGGCTTATACATACTCTGTTTATAACCCGTTCTTCAATGCTTTATTTATTTTCGAATGTTTATACATTCTAAGAACCTGTTGTTATACATATAGATTGATATAAGATAACAAGGAATTGAACGCCTTTGTGTACTTCCAAGTAGTCCTATATGAATATGTATGTGTAATAGCAGTTAATTGCTTTCAAATAAAGTTTTTCAACCTCTCAATTGTTGATATGAGAAGCGAAGGATCGAATGCCTTTGTGTACTCCCTAGTTGTCTCATTTTGAATAATTGATTGAGTTAAAGTTTGTTTAAAATGTTTTATTGCCTCCAACTTGTTGATGTAAGATGCGACGGATTGAACGCCTTGTTGTACTCCCTAGCAATCTTACTATGAACATTGTTGTTGAAGCAAAACTTTGTGCTTCTCAATTGAAAAATCTTGTTCACAATAGACTCTCAAGTTTTCCAAAAATATCAAAATCTTTTTGATTTCACAATAACCGATTTTTGCTCTACCTCTCTATGAAAAACATTTTGATCTATTCTTGCATAGATTAAGGAGGAGTTTGTGATTTCAAAAACTTCCAAGACTTCAAATGTGTTTTAAACATTTTCATACACACGTTTGATGATTTTCCAATGATTTTCAATCAATTGAAGTTCGGTGATTAGTTTGCACATGAGCGATTAATTCACTCCATGAACTTCATCATCGCCGATGAGTTCTAACCCCGGAGTATTCACTTCTTTCATTAGATAGTGAGGGTATTTGTATGATGATGTTTTCGTGCAAATAGGATGGAGGGAGTAAAGTTGAAAAGTGAGAGGTTAAGGTGATATGTTGAGAGAAAAGGGTTAAAATAAATGATACCCTTCCCTAAATTCTCAAATCGCTGGGTAAATTACATTTCTATCGGATGTCATTTGTTGATATTTCGATATTGAAAAAGTCTTCTTGGACCCAGTGAAGCGATGCACATCTTTTCATAACCACTCAAGTGTTTCTCAACAAATACTTGTTTCATTTCTCACGGAGATTTTCACATTTCTATTGACTCTTCATTTAGAAGATGTTGATATTGAAAAAGGGCGACACTCTGCTCCAGTCTCCGACTTCACTTGATCACATTGTGTCTAGAGCTATCTTGATTGGTCATTAATTTGATCATTATCCATTTCCTTAGGACACATTCGAGTCATATCTTTGTGATATTATTGCTTATCTTTGTGATATAGCCGGAACATTTGTAGTGATATCTTAATTGATATTACACGATGATCAAATGAAAATCCTACCAATGCTAACATCTTTTCCAACGTTGAAAGTAGGTCTCATAATTACATTTATGTGGTTATTGAGTTAACGAGAAGTCTAAATGTGACCTCGGTTATTTCATAAAAGTCTTTAAAGATAATAGATTGTGGTTATCGAATGCTTCAGTTGTATTAACCATGATTTATATTCTTTGAAGCAATCTCGTGGTTGAAAAGTCGCAGACCGAACTATGTTAGAGTATTGCTTTGTGCAAATCTCAATGATACATAGGAAATCCGAAAAATGTTATACATTTCTATCGGTCATTTCATTAATCCTTTCAATGTTTGAACATGCTAACGGATCATTCTTATCCGGTTTCATTTCTCATCTCACAAACACACAACACCATGCTATAACGTTTGTACCAACAACTTGAACCCTACATTTTACTCACCTCTAGAATTCTTTGGATTGGGCTAATGGTTTGGGTTGATGTTTCGATGGTCGGCATTTCTCCATGTGCACTAAATCTAGTTTAGGATCGTGTAATTTCTTTTGACATTTTATCAATCAATGTCTGCATAATGACATTGGTTCCCAACTTTGTCATTATGAGGGGGAGAAAATATTATGATTGATTGGGGAAGAAATAAGAATGATTGATAAGGTTTATCTTAGTTGAGCTCAGATTTTCACTTGATCATAGTTGATTGAAATCTTGGCTTGATAAAGAAAATCTGAATTGATTTCAAAGATAAGAATTAGACCGAAGATGAAAGGATATTCACTCAAGATGGTACAAAAGTTCAAAGATGCTCCAAAAATGTTTATACTCATGAATTGAGGGGGAGCATGATTACTTCATAAGAGACTTATCCAAACTTCATTCAAATGCTTACTCTCCAAAGTGTTCAAGTTGATGTGACAAAGATCGAAGCTTCAAAAAGTTGAAAGATTGGTTAGAAGATTCAAGTCAAAGAAGTAAAGCTCCAAAAAAAGTCTTCATCAACATACTTCATTCAAGATCTTCAAGTCATACAATAATACTTTATCAAGAAGCTCCAATGCACACATCAAGGGGGAGAGTACATGTTCATGAAACTTCATTTCAAAAAGTTGAACTTCACTCAAGAATCAAAGAATGAAGAATCAAAGCCAAGTTCATACCTTCCGCATCTCCAAAGACAACTCTGATTCATGATTCAACAATCTTTAAAGATTCAAGACACACACACACACTCGTTATTCTCTGTTCAAAAAGAATATTGAGAATCACCATATGATTTAATTTCAAGAAGTCCAAGACCAAGAGTGAATCAAGTTCTCCAAAGACAAAAGAGAAAGCTTTGAAGACTTGTTTCAACACACCAATTGTCTTCACCACCGGGCTCATCAGATTCATTCCTACAAGACAACATAACACGTACTTCATTCATTACAATATATGACTAAGGGGGAGGATGTTAGAAATCCAAAAATAGTGATAAATTGTAATTTAGAATAGTGGACTTACTTGTAGTTAATAAATGATCATTAAGGTTGAGGAGCTAAATGTGATATTTAGCATATGTGAGTATTTAGACTATAAATACCCCCTCATACCTTAGAGATCATAACCTTGGAAAAATTTTAACACACATTAATTCCAATCAGCCAATTTCTAATCACACACACTTTCTCTGTCAAAACACACACTCACACCAAGAACACACACCTTAAATCCGCCATTGATGACATGAATTTGGTGCAGAAATCATGTTATGACAATCAAGAAAATCCATACCGTAGTCACGAAGTTGTTGCTGAATCCACAATACCTGGGAACAACAACTACCAACAGCCGTATACTCTGCCTCACATGAAGACTGAGCAACACATGTCTGCTTCTTGCACTGCCACGATACTAATCTTCCTCCTAAAAACTAACAACCTCCAGTCATAGACTTCCTGTCATTGTTACAACCGCCAAAGTCCGAATCAGTATATGCAACAAAATCAAACGTTCTACCCATAGGATACCATAGATCAAGCCCTTGGTTTCCTTTAAGATAACATAGAATACGTTTTGCTGCAACCAAATGTGACTCTTTCGGACTAGCTTGAAATCTAGCACAATGACAAACAGCAAACATATTATCTGGATGCGAAGCAGTCAGATACATCAATGAGCCAATAATAGCACGATAATAAGTTGCATCCAAAAGTTCATCTTTTGGATCAAGAACTCCTAAACCATGATTCTGCTGAATAGGAGTACCATATGTCTTGGATTCTATCATTTGAAACCTCTCCAAGATGTCATCGACATACTTAGACTGGTGTATGAAAAATCCATCTTTCCTTTGATTAACTTGCAGTCCGAGCAAGAATTGAAGTTCCCCCATAGCACTCATTTCAAATTCCTTTTTCATGCTCATTTCGAACTCTTTGCACATCTTTGTGTTAGAAGAACCAAATATGATATCATCCACATAAACTTGTACAATTAGATTCCTCTATTTGATAAACAATGTGCTGTCTATCAACCCTCTTGTAAAACCATTTGTCAACAAATGTGTCGACAATTTCTCATACCACACTCTGGGTACTTGATGTAATCCATAAAGAGCCTTATCAAGTCGATATGCTCTCCTTGGATAGTTAGGATCTTCAAACCCCGGTGGTTGGTGAACATATACTTCTTCTTTAACTTCACCATACAAGAAAGCGCTCTTAACGTCTAACTGATAGACCTTTATACCCTTGAAACTAGCATAGGCTAAAAACAACCTTATAGCTTCAATCCTAAACTACCAAACGTGCCTTGTTCCTAGTAATGACCCATTTGTCATCTCGTTTGCATTTAAATACCCAACAAGTTCCAATCAGTTCCTTACTTCTAGGCACATCTACTAACTCCCATACTCCAAGTTTTTCAAATTGAGCTAATTCTTCTTGCATAGCTTCAACCCAACAAGGATCTTGAAGTGATGCCTTTACATTCTTGGGTTCTACTTGTGAAATGAAACCATAATATAAACACTCAATTATCAATCCAGTGTCTTTCACTTTACAAAACAAACTAGTAAGTTCCTTATTCAACTGATTTCTAGTTCGAACAGGTTCTGTAGCATTACCAAGAATATTTTCAACTGGATGATCCTTATTAACTCGATATTGAGGAACCGAATCAACATTCAAACTTTCTCCTATTTCGTTTTAATCTGAAACTCAGGGGAGCGAAAATCATCTTCTGATTCTTTAGAAATAGGATCATCAGCAGGCAGTGAAACCTTTGACGGAGTAAGTGGTGTAGTATTCTCGGGTTCACAATCATTCGAATCTATTAGCTTATTCTTGTCCTTACTACCTTCACCAATAACAGTAGACTGAACTTTGGTTGGAGTAGTATCAACATTTTGAGCAGGAGAAGATGTAGAAGTAGTGGAATAATCCATATGATCTTTTAAAATGATCACATCATCCACTGTTTCAAGATCTAAATAAGAAGCAGGACCGTGTAATGAACGAAACATACTGTCATAATCAAAATTCTTGCCAGTTCTAGAATGTACAGCGGGTTTGTGACTGACAATTTTGACATTAGTACCCAAGTCAACTTTGTCGGTCAATTTAATGTAAACCTGTCGACTTGGAGTACCCGGTTTATAACCCATGAAAAAACCCACTTCAACCTTTGGATCAAACTTTGACTGAGGTAAATATTTCAGGAAAGTACATGGTACACCAAATGGTTCAACATTCTGTAAATTTGTTTTCTTCTTATGTAGAAGCTCATAACATGTCTTATTATGACGCTTAACTACAGAAACCCTATTTAAAATATGACAAGCTGTGTTCACTGCCTCCCCCAAAAACATAGTAGGGAGCCCTGAATCAGCAAGCATTGTTCTGGCTGTCTCTATTAGAGTCATGTTCTTTCTTTCAGCAACTCCATTCTATTGTGGTTCATACGGTGCACTAAATTGATGTTGGATTCCTTTGGACAACCAAAAGACTCCCAATGTCTTATTCTTAAATTTTGTTCCGTTGTCACTCCTGGTTCTCTTAACACGAACTCCATAAACATTTTCAGTTTCAACAAAGAAGTTTATCAAAATCTATGGAGTTTCATCTTTCGATTGAAGAAAGAATACCCATGAGAATCTCGAGTAGTTATCAGTAACCACCAAACAGTAATACATTCCACTTATACTTCTTATATTCACTGGACCAAATAAATCCATGTGAGGTAGCTCAAATGGGTTGGCAATAGAATTTTCTTGCTTTGGTTTTTGTGAAGACTTTTGCTGTTTCCTTTTCAGACAAGCTACACATTTGTCTTCCATTTCAAACTGTTTCATGGGAATACCTTCAACCAAACCATGTTTGACAATATCATCCATCTTTCGGAAATGAATATGTCTTATTCTTCTATGCTATAACAACGATTCAGATTTGTTTGCTTTAGTCAACAAGCAAACAGACTCCTTAGGATTATCAACACCTAACACAAGGCCATAGATGTCTCTCTTCCTAGGAGCTTTAAGCAAGATCCAGTCTTCAGGAACAACATATCCTGGTTTCAAAATAAGTGCTTCTTTCTCAGTAAAATGGACATGATTACCCTTGTCACAAATCTGAGAAACACTCATAAGATTATGAGATAACTGTTCCACATAATTGACTTTTTCCAGTGTAATCTTCCCATTGACAACATCACCTTGGCCCGAGATGTTGCCGCCCTTGGGACCTGCAAAACTAACATACGAACCATTTATATCTTCATAGTTGGAAAACACTTTCTTGTCCCCTGTCATGTGCCGAGAGCATCCACTGTCAACATACCAAAGACTGATAGGCTTCCTTGGTTCTCCCTGCAAATCAGACGATAAGATGGTTAGTTTCTGAAAGGAACCCAAACCTTCTGAGGTTTAGGTTTGCCAAATTCATCTCTAATGATTAATTCGGTCCAAAATCCATCGCTCTGTAATGGAGCCTTGGATGAAAATGGTGTCATAGACTATTTCTTAGGTGAATAGAAACGAGCCTTAGGAGGGGGTGATTGATTCTATTGAGCCATCTTATTCCCAGGTGAATTACTCCTTTGAGGTGTACAGGAACGACTCGGACTTCCACTACTAGTAGTAGTATTTTGTGAAGGTCCCTGTCGTTTTCGGGTCTTAGATCTATTGGATTTATTCCCTTGATCTATCACATCAGACTCACCATAAGACAAAGATTTAAGTAACTTAACATAATTCTGTGCATTTGCATTATCAAGATGTCTTTTTGCATATCCCTCATAATAATTTCTTCTATATGCACTCATAATTGTGTTGAAGTTACTTGTTCAGCTAGTTTACCCTTCCCTTTAGTATTAGGTGTTAGAAATATAATTTCTAGTAGTTGATTTGTATTTTATAATACTTTGTATTTGTTTGTATTTCTTATAGGTATGGAAGGGGGACTAGTGTAAATTGTATAGGAGTATATAAAGTCCCCTCCATAGCTTTGAATTGTAACTTTTACACATTTTCATGCTATCCAATCTTTCCATACACACTTACTTTCTCTCTCGGCATTTACACACACTAACACACACACGACCTCCATTATCACACACTAAAACACATAGTTAAGCTCAAATACAAACATTACATTTGGTATTATAGCAAAATTAGTCAATCTGAATGATCCAGAATCAATATAGAAGCAGAATTTGTTCTTAATTTTGGTGTTTTTGAGTTGTTTATACACTTTCTATTTTTGCCGAGATTACTGTTCGATTGATTTCAGCAAAATTAGTGTGTTTTTCTTCAAAGTTTGTTCACCGATCATCAAGGATTTTGATTATAATCATTTCAGTATTGAAATTAGAGTTCAATTCAATCAGAAAGTTAGATTTGATCTAAGCTCGGCAAAAGCATAGATCAGTGGGTTCGTATTCTGGTTGATTTTAGAGATTAATTTGTTTGAGGATTTGTTCGCACTTGGTTTCTGAACATTTTGGTACAAATTTGGAGTTTTAATTCTCAGTATTGAAGAAGAAAATGGAGATTTTCAGTGTGCTCGGCTTTTGAAGCGTTGTTGGACGAAGAAGACGACTGCAAATCGACTATTTTGTCATTTTGTGATATCTAGTATTTGCAGAGGTTGTTGATTTTGATTTGTTCTCTTTGCAGAGCTCCTTGCTCGGCGAGTCTAAGCATACAACAAAGACTGGAGAAATTGTTTTATTTGTAGAGTTATTAACTCGGCAAATAATTGAGTTTATACCTCTTTGATTTCTTGGTTAAGTGTTGGAACAACTTGTTCAGTTTGCAGAGATATCATCTCGGCAAACACGTGAAGTTGAATACTTTGGTTAAGTATTGGTGATTTGTGTTAGTGATTGTACTAGTTGCCGAAGTATAACCTCGGCACTTAGTTAAAGTTAACATTGATCAAAATACTTAGTTTTTGCACCGAGATATTAGCTCGGCATACTTCACAAATCAATTTTTGTCAAGAACATCTTGTTCTATTTACCGAAGTCTGAGCTCGGCATTCTTCAGAAATCCAGCTTCAAATTCTTCAAAAAAATTTTAATTTATCAAATTTTTATTATGGCTGCAAGAGAGGCTTTGGCTCTAGGTTCAGATGGAAGACCTCCTGTGTTATTCAGAGGATCTTACCCTCTATGGAAGAAAAGATTTCTAAATTGGATTGATCGACAAAAGAATGCAAAGAACATCACAAAGTCTTTGAAAGATGGTCCTGAAATTCCCAAAAACCCTGTGAACAATGAACCACTTCAGAAGAAAGCTGGAATCCTGAGCAGAAAAATTGTGTTGAAGCTGATCAAATGTCCATTGCTTATCTCTATCAAGCACTTCCAGATGATATATATTGCAATGTGGACTCATATGAAATTGGAAAGGATATTTGGGATGAAGTTGAAAAACAAATGGAAGGTTCTGATGTTTCTAACACCATAAGGTTGTCAACTGTTTTGAACATGTATGAGACATTCAAATAGCAGAAAGGAGAACCTCTCAATAATGTCTACATCAGATTTTGCAATATCATCAATGAACTGAGGAAAAATGATGTCAAAAGAACAAACATGGAGTTAAACATCAAGTTCATCAAAAATCTTGAAGAAGAGTGGCAAGTGTATGGGACTCAGTTGAACCAACAAGCAGACTTTGGAAACTTGACGATTCACACTTTGTTTGAGAAACTAACATTAAACACTGATCAAGTTCTAAAGACTCAAAAGATGAAAGAGGAAACTGTTCATTCTGATCCACTGGCTCTTGTTGCTGAAAAGAAGTCTTCTAGAGGTTCAAGGAAAAGCGGAATTAAACTTGAAACTGATTCGGAGGTGAGTGATGTAAGTAATCCTGAACTAGATGAAAAGGATCTTGAGATATATAAAGAGTTAGCTTACTTCACCAAAGCTTTCAAGAAGAAATTCTTCAAAAAGAAACCTACCAACAATCAGCTTCGGTCTTCCTCAGTTTCATCATATGCCAAGAATTCAAGTGTTCCTAAATTTGAGACTTACAAGGAACCAGTTGGAGAAAAAAAGTTTGAAAGTGAGAAAAAGTTTGAAAGGAAAGTCTTGGAGAAGAAGAATGGGGAGAGAGAGAATGCTATAATTGTGGAATTCCTGGTCATATTGCCAAAGAGTGTACCAAACCTTGACAAAAGAATTCAGAGTACTACAAGTACAAGCTCATGTTGGCAAAGCAAGAAGAAAGTGGAATTGCCCTTCTAGCTAAAGATGACAAATGGCTTCATCTCACTGATGATGAGACTGATGAACTGGCAGCAAATGTGTGCTTCATGACGAAGATCAAGAAGTTAAAGGAACTCGATGATGAAGCTGCAGACTCTATTGAAGAGGATGATGAGGTAATCACAATTCCCAAGAAACTTTTAGGTTTTTACATAGATAAAAGTGAAGCAGCTATTCAAGAAGGTAAAAAGAAAAACAAAGAGATTTCAAAAATAAACAATGATTTGAAAGAAAAAGACCAAATTTTACTCAATTTTCAAGTTAAGTTTGATCTTCTTCAAAAAGAATTTGACAATTTGAAATCTGAAAAAGTTGCAGTCACTTTTACTCCAAATTTCAAGCTTCATCTTGAGAAACAAGAACTTGAAACCAAAGTTCTTGAATTAAACAAGATCATGACACAATTAGAAGTCGAGAATACAAATGAGATGCTTCGGGTAAATGCTTTGACAGAGGACATAGAGTCATTCAATATCAAATTGAATGAGTCTACCCCTGGGTTGAAAGAAATGGAAGATCAAATTTCTAACCTAAAATATAATTGTTGTATAAAAGATTCTCTTTATCAACAACTTGAGAAGACAAATGAAGAACTCAAAACTGAAAATAGATTTTTATCAAGAAAAGTTGTACAAGATAAATCGAACTTATCAATAAATCTATTTGAATAGGCCAAGAAATTCAAAAACTCAATTCAACTCAGGGTTAGGATATGTCAATCCAGAACATTTGTTCAAAGCACAAGAAGAGGTTCCTTCACTATATAAAGAATCTCATATGAAAAGTGGGATGACTGATCAATTTGTGAGACCAAGTCATGGTGATGTTGAGGAAGATGATTTTCTAAAGAAGGGTGCAAATGTTTACTTCAATTATGAACTAATTGATGAGTCATTTGATTTTTTAACTCGCCCTGTGTGTCAAAGCAATAAAGTTAATCATGAGGTAGATGTTCCTGAAATACTTGAGTGTTTTAAGGAAAAACATTTGGATGATTCAACTTCATTTCCAAAACCTGAAATTGTCAGACCTTATATACCACAAAGTGTTTTGGAAAAAGAAATTGATGATTTGAAAAAGTCTCTTGATGAAAAACATGCACTAATAGAAAATCTGAAGACTCAAAATCACTGTGATAACAAAAGAAACCCATCCAAGACAAATACTTCAATTTGTGACCAACCGGGGTGTTCTGTATGTGAAATCATGAATGAACCTGAGCAAACAAATTCTAAAAACATTAAAACTTCAAATCAGTCTACTTGTTCTATTTGTGAAATTTTGAATGCATCTGTTCAAACTGAACTTGAAGTTGTGAATGTTTCTGTTCAAACTGACTGTGCTCGAGATGAATGTGATGATGGTTCTGTTGATCCAACTGATATTTATTTTGATACATCAATTCCTAAGTTTTCAGAGGACACTCAAACTTACTTTAATGAATTTAATGATGCGATCAAAAAGTTTGAAAAGGAAAAGGATCAATGAATAAAAGTGGTTGAGGAACTAAATAAAGTTAAAATGGAACTAACTTTGACAAAATTGAAACTTCAATCATTTTTGGACAAAGAAAAAGCATCACAATCATTTAAGCAAAATTCAAATCTGACAAAGTTGACTGAATTGAGTGTGAAATTGGAAACAGAATCTCAGCAATTCAATGATTTTATGAATGGGAATTATAAATTTACTCCTGACTTTGAAAAAATCTTTGAGAAAAAGGAAAACAAACCTGCTTTTGCTGAGATAAAGAATCCAAAATCATACTTTTCAGAACATACCCAACAAGGTAAGAAGACAAAACCAAAAGTCACAAAAGTTTTTCAAGTTGTCAAGACCACTGGTGACTCAAAACCAACTAAAGTCAAAACTGAAACTGAGTCACCAAGAGATGTGAAACCTCACAAGTGTTCAAAGAAGGTGCAACATGATTTATTAGGTAACACACAACCGAAAGCTCACACAACATCTAGTACTCCTAGGAAGCCTCAGACGACCTCTAAGTCCACTTTGAAGGTAGTTAGAGACACTGTAACACCCCGACAGCGGCGGAAAACTCGGGATGTAAGATAAAGCACACGCGCACATGGATGTTACATTGGAATACTAAATGAGTGCTTAGGATAAACATAAATAGTCAATTTCATAACCAAACAAGCATAGTAGTAGTTATTACACACACAAGTTCAACAAAGAAGATCAAATCAAGTACGAAAGGTTCCCACGCAGGGGATACGATTGGGCATATTGCCACCAAACACAAAGTACAAGCATGCAAACTCCAACCCTAAATCCTGAAGTCTGCTAATAGTCCCATGCTACCACTCCTAGCCACGATTAGCCTGATTACCTGAAAGGAATACTTAAAAGAGTCAACACAAAGGTTGGTGAGTTCGTAGGTTTGGGTATAAACATGTAGTATAAAAGCATTTTGTACCGCCAGTACATCTCAAGTATTAAGTAGTATGTAGTGGCTAGTGACCAACTTGCACATAAGTAAGCGAGCACACACAATCCTCGATAGGACCGGCTAATAGTATCAATAGAGCACACACAATCCTCAATAGGACCGGCTAATAGTATCAATAGAGCACACACAATCCTCAATAGGACCGGCTAATAGTATCATTAGAGCACACACAATCCTCAATAGGACCGGCTAATAGTATCAATAGAGCACACACAATCCTCAATAGGACCGGCTAATAGTATCAATAGAGCACACACAATCCTCAATAGGACCGGCTAATAGTATCAATAGAGCACACACAATCCTTAATAGGACCGGCTAATATGTAACAAGTAGTCAAATAGCCAAGAGTAGTAAAAGTAGTTACGGCATGTGTAAAAGCATGAGTAGTATTCCTTTCACCCCGAAATAAGTAAAGAAAAAGGGGCTACGAAGACTCACAGTGATCTGCTACAAGCGTAGTTCTACAAGCACAGGGTATAAGCACAGATATAGTAAAATATATCTACTCGAATCCAAGTATGTCTTGATGTCAACCTAATCACAAACCATTGAGCATAGACGGATACATGTATTAGTTCTCGTGATTATTTATTTACTAAGTGTCCTTGATGTACTGATGATTTGGTTCACTAAAGATCTTTAAACGTTTAACTCAACAGTGTTTTTCATACGCTAGACTCGTAATGAACGTCTTTGAACTCGCACTTTGATAAACAAGATCGAATATGTCTTGATTATACCTTAATTAGGGTTCCCTTGTATATGATAGACTTGGATTACAACTAAGTATAAAACCTGATTTCTACAACTAACGAAAATAGGGTTTAAATTCGTAAGGTGTAGCTGAACGAAGATTAAATTCGTAAGGTGTATCTGAACGAAGATTAAATTCGTAAGGTGTATCTGAACGAAGATAGACCTTAAGTTCGTAAGGTGTATCTGAACGAAGATAGACCTTAAATTCGTTTGAGGACTTAAGTTTGTTTGCTAAGTTCGTTTTGAAGCTTAACTTCGTTTTGGAAGACTTAAATTCGTTTCTAGGATACTAAATTCGTTTTAAGTGTTTTTAGGACGAATTTGGGACTGTTCAAACAAAAACGAGGGTTTTGAAGATTAAAACATGTTTACGACCCAAATTTGACCACGAAAAGGTTACTAAACGCTTTTAGACACAAACCCACTAACTTTTAACACGATTTTTACACCAAAAATGGACCAAATCATCAAGAACATACACTTGAAAAGTAAGCTTTTATTTTGATGAAAATCTCAAAACTTGCTGTCATTACCTGAGAATCGATACTAGAAATATGTTTTGATTATCACAAGGAAGCTAAAAATGCAAGAAATCTTGGTTTAACAACTCAAAATCAAATGATGAATTTTTGTGGGTGAAGATGGTGAATGTATGTGTGTGTTTTTAGAGAGAGAGAGATGAGATGGGATGAAAATGGAGAAGAAGTGGAAAAAAATTGGGTTTTCTAACCCTTATATAGTTTTCCCTTAATTAATGATTCTAATAATTGTAGGGTCTAAATGCAACATTTTCAGACTAGAATTTCTTGAATACAATCGCTTACGTCTTGAAACCTAACATTCTTATCACAATAGACCACAGACGTGTCTTATAATTTAAGATTTAAGAGTGAATAGACCTTCATGTGAGCACATATTCGAAACTAGAACATATCATGGATTTATTTAAATTATTTCTAAGGCGGTTGTTACAGATACAACCTCAGAGACTACTAAATATAAAGATCAGTATGGTTGGTTGTCACCTAATAATATTAAGAAAAGTCAAGTGAGCAGTGAAACCATCAAGAAGAATCCTGACAAGAACTCAAAGAAAAACTTGTTTTCTAATTTAAAGAATGTTCATGTTTCAGGTGATGTGTGCTTAACTAGTAGCAGTAAATGGATTCCTAAAGATAGATTTTTAAATGCTTCTAGAAAAATTAAGCTTAATGGCATTTCAACTCAAATCAAACAAGTGTGGATTGTTCGTAGATCAAATTCATTAGATATGGCTAATACATCTAGAACTACTCCCGCTTGTATCAAAACTTGTGTTTAAACTCTATTTGTTTCTGTAATTCGTATGTCAAATTTGAACAATTATGTGTGTTTACTTGTTATTTTTGAATAAATTCACGTTTGTGTGCTCTTGTTTGTGTTGATGTATATGTGTATTTGCATTTTATCTCTCTCACCCGCAAGGATCCAGTATATGTGGGGACCTTAACATCATAACTTGTTTCTGCAAGAATATCTAATTTGTGTATGGTATGTTGACTCGGGATGTTCTCGTCACATGACTGGAAATAAGTCAATACTCACCAATTTTGTTGAAAAGTTTATGGGAACAGTCAGTGTAACATCCCGAACTCTTTTATTCTAATTCCGTTAACTTTGACCATTAGTCAATGTTGACCTACCGTTAAGTGGCATCACATTTTATGTGGTTAAATATGGTGTTAATAATTATGTGTTTATGTGGATAATTATGTGATATTTAAGTAGATTAAGTGGTGTCATTATGTGGATAATTTTGGAATATGTGTTTGTGATTAAAAATGTCAGTAGATGTTACCGTTGATACTTATTATGTTGTGTATTCCCGTTAGGAGTTAAGCAAAATTGTAGTTAGGTAGCCGATGGGCTTAAATGTTACAATCGAAAAATGACTATTAATATTAAGTCGGTCAAATTCTTTTAATTAGCCATAAAGTATAAAAGTTAAAAAATAAATAAAAAGAGAAGCCCAAATTATATGTGGGGCCGGTCCATCAAATAAGAAGAAGTGAAAAACACTATAAAATATAAAGGTAGGTCACTTTTCCTTTTGTTAGGGTAGCCGCAGGTATCACAAAGAAAAGATAGAAAACAAATATTTTTATAAAAGTTTTTATAAAAGTTTCTTGGTGTCTTGCGATAGCCTTGTGTCTCGTGCGTTCAGGAAGAAAAACAAAACTAAGGAGTCTTTTGTTACTCTATTCTAATCCATAAACTTTTACGTATATCCATATACAATGTAATATATACTATAATTAATAAAAGATGGTTTGGGTTGAATAAAAATAATATATGTTTGTGTTGTCTTTTCATCTTAGGCCACCTGCACCAAAGGTAAGAAAAAGTTGGATGGTGGTCATTTCTTGTCTTATATAAATTCTAAACCGAATAGGATGTATAAATAAATTAGTAATATCATAATGAGGTGTATTGTCTAGTACTATGTTATAGCCAAATATAATACTAATAGGGAAAGAAGACTTTGTTCTTCTTTGTAGCTGACAAGTAAAAAAAAGGATTATTTATTTGCGGTGTCATTTAATTTAGTAGTAAATATATTCTAATAATAATAATAGTAATAATAATAATTCAGGATTTATTAGTACAAAAATATGTATATAATCATTAAAGTTTTTTGTGCTCTTGATGATTGTTATATGGGGCCACTAAGTAGCAGATATCTATCTATCATGTAGTATTTTTGTTTTAATTAATAGGAGGTGGATAAAATACTAATATATATGGGATGATATTGTCAAATGGCAGTAAGGTTTATTTCAATTGTGATTTTAAAAAATAAAACATGATAATATATATGTACGGGTAGAGGTATATTGCTATTGTTAGATTCTATAAACAAAATTTATATTAACTGATAGTATAAAATTACTTGTGATATTTGAGAATCAAGTGAACAAACAGATTGTTGTTTCATGAGAATAAAAGTGAAATAGATTTCTCAATATTTATTGTCTTGAGTTTTAACTTGGATATCGAGTCTGTCATATTTAGTCCGTTAGTTTGATGTATTTACTGGTCATTTATAGGTGGTTGAGAATACATAACAAGCTTGGTAACTATTATTTATTGTGGTTTGTGAAGCTGCAAAAGGTAAGATAACTTACTTTTGACACCTGAGGACACAACAAAACTTAGTTTTAATAATTAAACTCTTCTTTTATGTTGTTGCAACTCTCTCATGCATATGTTGGGTGTGAGATATATGTGGGAGGTTTATTGGGTGTTGTTAAAGTATGCTTGGGTAGAATTAAGTTTAGTGTTGCATTGTTGATATATGTAGCTTGTTGATTGTGTGGTATATGATATATGTGGACTTGTACACATAGTACACTAGACATGATTTAGGTTGCCATGTCACGTGCACGTTTAAGGGCCCTAAAATATTATGTAGATATTGGTGTGATATATTTTAATATACCTTTTGGTGAAAGTCTCGAGCATTGGTGTAAGAGTTAAGCTTAACCCACATGACGTCTATTTAGGCGGAGTGTGCTATGGCGTCACTTGGGACCCTGATTATGTTCTCCTCTGAATACAACCTGGTGTTTAGAGTATTTCGGGTGTTGTGGTTGACCACCTGGTGTTAACGGAATACTCATGGATTTGGTTATGCCTATCCATAACGACATAGATGAACCACCGTAAGGTCTACCCATCAAGTCGGGTGTGGGGATCCGTATTTGGCTATTTAGCCGCCTCACACAACCTTTATATGTAGTTTATTATGGCATAACCTTTTGTTGATTTATGCAGCTTATGTAGTTATGTGGATATTGGTGGCTATGGAGGATTGCTAGGCACATTATAGGATTTGATAATCCTTATTATGCAGTTTATGTTTTGTTATTTGTGCCTTTATATATGCATGAGTTGATTTATTAAAGTGTTTAATTGGCAATCCTTTTATTTATACTAACCTGTTATCTTACTCAGCTTTAATAGCTGGCACTTGTTTTGTGAAAATGTGTTGTGCCCTCAGGTTAGGCATTGATTAGTGGCTGGTAGCTTGCTTGTGAGATGGGTAGCTATTATTGGAGCTTTGGACGTTGGCTTTAGTTACCCATAGTTGCACCATTTAATACACTTATTGTTAGAGCACATAAAGTGCACAATCTGTTGTCCGATGCAATAATTCTAAAAGGCTAAGAACTATTAAGTTAATAAGGCCCAGTCTGTTTGTACAGCCTATAAATATAAGTCTTAGGTCACGAATTTAGGTTGATGATTTAGTTGCAACATAGAGTCATTCACTAGGTTCTCGAGGTAGAGATCTATACCTCGAGATACCGCCCAAACTATCACGATTCATCTCAATGATTGTAATCCGTAATCATTGTAGATGTTGTTCATACGGATTCATCTTGTAATCATATGATTAATGATAGTATTTTTGTGTTTATATCCTGTTCTCATTATCTTCGTGTGTGTTTATCATTATAATCATTAATTAACCCTAAAGACGATTATAGATGGATTCCGCACATCTATGATTGTTAGATCTCGTGTTAATCGATCCGGGAACGTGCTAAAACACGTTTTTACAAGTGGTATCAGAGCTTTGGAGGATGATATTTCCTCAAACGAGATCTGAAAATTAGGTTTTTGATGAAGAATTCGACCAGATCTGCTAAATTCGTTCTAAGTTCATCTCACGAAGATAGGAAACGAATTTAACTTTAAATTCGTTCTAAGTTCATCTCACGAAGATAGGAAACGAATTTACTTTACGAAGTTAGTTGTTCTTACGAACTTAAGTCTTAACTTCGTACAAATGAGGTCTTCACCTTACGAACTTAACCCAAAATAGCCAAAAACACCTCACGAACTTAACCCTTTTCACCTGACGAACTTACAGTTACGAACTTAGCATTTGGTTGCAAAGTAACTTTGTTCTTACGAAGTTAGATTGCACTTACGAAGTTAGTTGTTCTTACGAACTTAAACTTCGTTTCATGCAGATTTAGTTCTTACGAAGATAACATCTAAGTTCGTGCTGATGTCATCCAGAAGTTAGTTTAACTGAGAGTTGATGTCATCACGAAGATAGTCGTTCTAGCTGAGACAAGTTCGTATATGGTTCTTATCAGACGACGAAGATGTTCTCAAGCTACTTTAGAGGTTCAGTGTGTTTCAACATCAGAAGATCAATTACATGGAAGCACACAACAGGGTAGTTATTAAAAAAAAAAAAAAAAAAGTAAAAAGGCGGGAAATCTTGAGTAAAATTTAATTTCTTCTATGGTCTTAGAAGTGGATTTTTACGCGAGATTCAAAATTGGTAATGGTCGAAAAATTTTGGTCCGTTTTCGCGCATATTTGGCACGGTTTCGGTACAAAAATTCGATAATCATCAAATTTTTCCTACCATCTTAGATTCAATAATTTACGTGAATACCAATGTTTCACGTAAAGGTGTTTTTCCCAGAAAATTTGGAGGGAAAATGGTGTACCCTGTTATCGGCGAAGAGTTTGCAGTTGTTATATGCTCTAGGCCATTTGGAACCTCATACAGGATAGGAGATACCTAAGACAGGCTGAAGTTCAAGATTTTTGCAGAGAAATGGGGGGGATAAAACTTTCAGTCCTCGGTATTTCTAAGCAAAAATATGAACTACTCGACATTCATTGAAGATCAAAGGTTATTCTATTCATTCATTCAGTTTAACGGTTGATGGTGATTAAAGTATTATAATGTTCGAGTTTGAAGATCATCATGTTATTATTGGAGTATTATTAGAAGTTAATCTTTTTGATATAGCGGTTTGAACTGTTGAAGTGTTGCTGCAATGAAGTTGGTTACTTGTTGTTGAGTATTTGAAGATTGAATCTTATCTATATTCCAAGACATTAAGATGATATCAGGTGACTGAGAGGAGCAGTCACGAAGATAAAGATCTTTGTGTATGGCAGCGTATACAACTGAAGAGGATATCTGATTAGAAAGGCTTCGGGTGATTGGTAGAGTTGTGAAGATACAAGACAGAGTCAGACACTGCTAGTTGAGACAGGATTCATGATACTACAGTTTGTGATTCAAGCTATAGAGTTTCTTATTTTTGTGAGAGCTGATTGATTTGATGTTGATTGTTGGAAATTCAACTCCGCCATTACATGCCAATTAAGCAAGATGAGCAGAGTCTCCAGCAATAAATCCTAGGGTGGAAGATTGTTGATGTTTAATTTGGAGGTGCTACTACTGAGGGGGAGAACTACAGCAAGAAGTGTTGGGTTGGTTAGTTTTCATGAAGATATAGAGATTTTGCAGGTTGAAGATGAGATTGCAGTTTCAGAAGATCGAGTCTCAACATTGAAGATCCGATATCTCAAAGTTAAGGGGGAGGCTATTCATTTAGACTTTCTATAATTAATATCGGTTTGTGAAGAATTGATTGCACCGGCCAAGGGGGAGTTTGTTAGAGCACATAAAGTGCACAATCTCTTGTCCGATGCAATAATTCTAAAAGGCTAAGAACTATTAAGTTAATAAGGCCCAGTCTGTTTGTACAGCCTATAAATATAAGTCTTAGGTCACGAATTTAGGTTGATGATTTAGTTGCAACATAGAGTCATTCACTAGGTTCTCAAGGTAGAGATCTATACCTCGAGATACCGCCCAAACTATCACGATTCATCTCAATGATTGTAATCCGTAATCATTGTAGATGTTGTTCATACGGATTCATCTTGTAATCATATGATTAATGATAGTATTTTTGTGTTTATATCCTGTTCTCATTATCTTCGTGTGTGTTTATCATTATAATAATTAATTAACCCTAAAGACGATTATAGATGGATTCCGCACATCTATGATTGTTAGATCTCGTGTTAATCGATCCGGGAACGTGCTAAAACACGTTTTTACACTTATTTCTTTAGCCCTTTCGGCTTTTATTATGTTGACTGTCTTTATTGAGGTTTATTGTGTACTTCATTTACATTATTGTGATGATACTGGTTGGTAACACCATTTTAAGACATTCATTATGTTTTATTGGTTCCGTTAGGAATCAATTGGGACTTTTAAAAGTCGCTTCCGCATTTTATAAACAGTGTTATGTTTAAAGTTGAAATTTTTTTTTGAAATCCACATTTTTTTATAAAGCAGGGTGTTAGAAGTTGGTATCAAAGCAATAGTTTAAGTGAACCATTGGCCATATGTGTTGGTCTTGGACTTAAACTAGTGATGTATTGCACATTTAAGGTTTAGGAAGATTGCCTTAGAACGGGTTTGGGTTGAGAGTGAGAGTATGATTAATGCTTATATGTAATTGTGGTGTATATGCATATTTTTGTAGCTTAGCCTTATCTTCCTTACTTCTCGCTATATCCATAGTTAAATCTCTCGTTGTGATTTTATAGAAGTATGGTGAACACAAGGAGCATGAATGGTGTTAATGGAGCAGGTGTTAGTAACACGAATAACAATGTAAATTCTCGTCCTACCGAAGCTGAAATGGCTGAATTGCTTCGCAGTGTCACCAATGAATTAACCAGGACAAGAGCTGAGTTGACTGAAATCAGAAATAAGAGGGATTATCTGTTGAATCAGCCTGAAAGGTCAAGGGAGAGTTACCCTCGCCAAAAACGCCAGAATGAGGAACCATCTCCTACCCGTTCTTTCACGGGTAATACTTCTTCGATTCACTCTATTCATCGACAGGATGACAGGATACTTGATGGTCGGGATGGTGATATTAACAGGAGGCGTAGGGATGATGATAGAAATAATCGTGATCGTGGGGGTAACCGTGATACAGTTCATGAGTATAATAATTTCATGAAATGCAAGCCGAATATTTTCAAGGGTGGTCACAATCCGGTGGCCAATAGACGTTGGATTATGCATATGGAAGTGGTATTTGAATCTTGTGATTGCCTAGAGAATAAGAAAGTGTTGTTTGCCTCGAGAATGTTTGAGGATGGTGCTTTGGATTGGTGGAATACTCGTCGCACTATTTTGGGCTCAGCTTACATTTCTAGTATGACTTGGCAGTCTTTTGTTGGGTTATTTGAGAGGGAGTATTGCACTGCCAGGGACTTGGAGGTGTTGGAGCAGTCGTTCTTGACTCTCAAAAAGGGGGATAAATCTGTGGAAGAGTATGCTAAGTTGTTTACTGAGAAGATGACATTTTGTCCACATATGTGCGTTACTGAAGCAGCTACTGTTACTCGTTTTGTAAATGGGCTTCCAGCTGAGTATCGTGGGTTTTGTAGGGGTAAGACTATATTGAGTTTGGCTGTTCATGAGGCCAAGCATGTGGAGTATGATTTGGGGTCCAAGGTTAGGAAGGATGGTAATTCTAGCTTCAAAAAGAGCAATGATAGGTCTTCAGGGTCCAATAAAAGGTTTAAGGGTAATTCTTCTAATAGCAACAATGATAAGCAGTTGGGAAGTTGGTGCGTACGATGCAAATCGAAGCATACTGGTCCGTGTTCTCTTAGTACTATGAGTTGTAGCAGGTGTACCGGTATGGGACATCTTGCTAAGGATTGTACAGCCGAGCCTCGTTGTCATTATTGTAAGCAGACAGGGCATCAGAAACCAGATTGTCCTAAACTGAAGCCCACCGATAAGAAGAATGAGCGACCGAAGACTACAGCTCATGCCTTCAACATGACTGCTGAGCTTGCTTGATCGGATGATGAGGTAGTTAGTGGTACATTTATTATTAATTCTTCTCTTGCTAATGTGTTATTTGATTCTGGTGCAAATAGATCTTTTGTATCTACTTTATTTGCTCCTAAGCTTGGTAAATTGACTCGCCCGTTAGATAAACCTATTGAGGTTGAGGTAGTTGATGGTCGTACTTCTATGGTTCGTGATGGGTTCTTTGATTGTTCTATAGAGATAGAGGGTCGTTCTTTTTCTATTGACTTGTTGCCTACTACTGTAGCTAGCTTTGATATTGTTGTGGGTATGGATTGGATGTCTAAGAATGGCACTGTTATTCTCTGTTCTAAGAAGATTGTACGTATCACTACTCCCGATGGTAATGTGGTTTCAGTTTATGGTGATAAAGAAAAGGGTAGTGTGAAGATTATTCCTCTTGTGAAAGCTCTTAGGTGTATCCGATAGACTAAGAATCATTCTGATCATTTTCTAGCTTATGTGATTCATTCACAAAAGGATGATCTTTCTATTGTTGATGTTGATGTTGTAGCTGAGTTTCCTGATGTCTTTCCAGATGATCTTCCTAGTCTTCCTCCTGATAGGGAAGTAGAGTTTCATATTGATCTTATTCCTGGTGTAACCCCTGTTGCTAAAGCACCTTATCGTCTCGCTCCTACTGAGATGAAGGAGTTGATGTCTCGGCTCCAAGAGTTGCTTGATAAGGGGTTTATTCGTCCGAGTTCCTCGCCTTGGGGTGCTCCTATTGTGTTTGTAAAGAAGAAGGATGGTTCTATGAGGATGTGTATCGATTACCGTGAGCTTAACAAACGAACAGTGAAGAATAAATATCCTCTTCCTCGTATTGATGACTTATTTGATCAGTTGCAGGGTGCTTCTTATTTTTCTAAGATTGATTTGCGATCTGGTTATCATCAGTTGAAGGTGGATGGAGAAAGTGTTGCTAAGACAGCTTTTCGTACTCGTTATGGGCATTATGAGTTTTTGGTCATGCCTTTTGGTTTGACTAATGCTCCAGCTGCTTTCATGGATCTCATGAATCGTGTTTGTCGGCCTTATCTTGATCATTTTGTCATTGTTTTCATCGATGACATTCTTATTTACTCTAAATCTATTGAGGAGCATCGTGAGCACTTGAGGACTGTTCTTGAGGTTCCCAGGAAGGAGAAGCTATATGCTAAATTCTCCAAGTGCGAATTCTGGCTTAAGGAAGTTCATTTCCTTAAGCATGTCATCTCCAGTGAAGGTTTGAAAGTTGATCCTTCAAAAATTGAGGCTGTAATGAAGTGGGAACAGCCTAAGTCACCGACAGAGATTAAGTCATTTTTGGGTTTAGCTGGCTATTACAGGAGGTTCATTCAGGATTTCTCTCGTATTGCTAAGCCTGTGACTGAATTGACAAAGAAAGGGGTGAAATTCTTGTGGACAGATTCACAAGAAAAATCTTTTCAGACCTTGAAGAAGAAATTGTGTGAAGCTCCTATTCTTGCCTTACCTGAAGGTTCTAAGGATATGGTTGTTTATAGCGATGCTTCTGGTACTGGTTTGGGTTGTGTCTTGATGCAGCGTGGTAAGGTAATTGCATATGCTTCACGCCAGTTAAAGCCACATGAGAAGAATTATCCGACTCATGATTTGGAGCTTGCAGCGGTAGTTTTTGCTTTGAAGTTATGGAGACATTATCTTTATGGCACAAAGTGTACTTTATTCACTGATCATAAGAGCTTGCAGTATGTCTTTAACCAGCAAGACTTGAATGCGAGACAGAGGCGTTGGATGGAGTTGTTAAAAGACTATGATTGTGAAATTAAATATCATCCGGGGAAAGCTAATGTAGTAGCTGATGCTTTGAGTAGAAAAGGACAGTTTCCCGCATGTTGACTTAATTCCTTGGTTACCGAGGTGAAATCTGGGTTGCTTGAGCGTATCAAGTTGGCCCAAGTTGAGGCTTTGTTACCGGCTAATGTTGATAATGAAGGAATAGGTAAAAAGAAGAGAATTGAAATGGTGGTGAATAGTCGGGGTTTTCAAACCTTGAATGGTAGGATTTGGGTGCCTAAAGTCGGGGGTATACGAGAGTTGATACTTGAAGAAGCTCATAGATCGACATATTCAGTTCATCCGGGTGCAACTAAGATGTATCGTGATCTTAAGCCATTGTATTGGTGGCATGTTATGAAATTATGTTATAGCCAAATATAATACTAATAGGGAAAGAGGACTTTGTTCTTCTTTGTAGCTGACAAGTAAAAAGAAGGATTATTTATTTGTGGTGTCATTTAATTTAGTAGTAAATATATTGTAAAAATAATAATAATAATAATAATTCAGGATTTATTAGTACAAAAATATGTATATGATCATTAAAGTTTTTTGTGCTCTTGATGATTGTTATATGGGGCCACTAAATAGCAGATATCTATCTCTCATGTAGTATTTTTGTTTTAATTAATAGGAGGTGGATAAAATACTAATATATATGGGATGATATTGTCAAATGGCAGTAAGGTTTATTTCAATTGTCATTTTAAAAAATAAAACATGATAATATATATGTACGGGTAGAGGTGTATTGCTATTGTTAGATTCTATAAACAAAAATTATATTAACTGATAGTATAAAATTACTTGTGATATTTGAGAATCAAGTGAACAAACAGATTGTTGTTTCATGAGAATAAAAGTGAAATAGATTTCTCAATATTTATTGTCTTGAGTTTTAACTCGGATATCAAGTTTGTCATATTTAGTCCGTTAGTTTGATGTATTTACTGGTCATTTATAGGTGGTTGAGAATACATAACAAGCTTGGTAACTATTATTTATTGTGGTTTGTGAAGCTGCAAAAGGTAAGATAACTTACTTTTGACACCTAGGGACACAACAAAACTTAGTTTTAATAATTAAACTCTTCTTTTATGTTGTTGCAACTCTCTCATGCATATGTTGGGTGTGAGATATATGTGGGAGGTTTACTGGGTGTTGTTAAAGCATGCTTGGGTAGAATTAAGTTTAGTGTTGCATTGTTGATATATGTAGCTTGTTGATTGTGTGGTATATGATATATGTGGACTTGTACACATAGTACACTAGACATGATTTAGGTTGCCATGTCACGTGCACGTTTAAGGGCCCTAAAATATTATGTAGATATTGGTGTGATATATTTTAATATATCTTTTGGTGAAAGTCTCGAGCATTGGTGTAAGAGTTAAGCTTAACCCACATGACATCTATTTAGGCGGAGTGTGCTATGGCGTCACTTGGGACCCTGATTATGTTCTCCTGTGAATACAACCTGGTGTTTAGAGTATTTCGGGTGTTGTGGTTGACCACCTGGTGTTAACGGAATACTCATGGATTTGGTTATGCCTATCCATAACGACATAAATGGACCACCGTAAGGTCTACCCATCAAGTCGGGTGTGGGGATCCGTATTTGGCTATGTAGCCGCCTCACACAACCTTTATATGTAGTTTATTATGGCATAACCTTTTGTTGATTTATGCAGCTTATGTAGTTATGTGGATATTGGTGGCTATGGAGGATTGCTAGGCACATTATAGGATTTGATAATCCTTATTATGCAGTTTATGTTTTGTTATTTGTGCCTTTATATATGCATGAGTTGATTTATTAAAGTGTTTAATTGGCAATCCTTTTATTTATACTAACCTGTTATCTTACTCAGCTTTAATAGCTGACACTTGTTTTGTGAAAATGTGTTGTGCTCTCAAGTTAGGCATTGATCAGTGGCTGGTAGCTTGCTTGTGAGATGGGTAGCTATTATTGGAGCTTTGGACGTTGGCTTTAGTTACCCATAGTTGCACTATTTAATAGACTTATTTCATTAGCCCTTTTGGCTTTTATTATGTTGACTATCTTTATTGAGGTTTATTGTGGATTTCATTTACATTATTGTGATGATACTGGTTGGTAATACCCTTTTAAGACATTCATTATGTTTTATTGGTTCCGTTAGGAATCAATTAGGACTTTCAAAAGTCGCTTCCGCATTTTATAAACAGTGTTATGTTTAAAGTTGAAATTTTTTGTTGAAATCCACATTTTTTTATAAAGCAGGGTGTTACAATCAGATTTGGAAATGATCATATTGCCCCTATTCTTGGTTATGGGGACATTGTCAAGAATGGAATTACTATCAAGAGAGTTTCCTATGTTGAAGGATTAGGTCACAATCTTTTTAGTGTTGGATAATTCTGTGACAATGATCTTCAAGTGCTTTTCAAAAGATACAAATGCAAAGTTCAATTAAACCGCAGACGGGGTAGATATTCTCATTGGAACACGGGACAATAATTTGTTCACCATTGATCTGAATAATGTTCCAAATCTAGATTCTGACATTTTCCTTCTCTCAAAAGCCTCTGCACAAAATTCATAGTTATGGCATCGTCGTTTGTCTCATCTTAACTTTCAAACTATCAATGCTTTAGTGGACAAACAACTTGTTGAAGGTCTTCCTGATTACAAGTACGAGAGTGAACATGTTTGTCCAGCTTGTGCTATTGGCAAGATGAAGAAGGCATCTCACAAACCAAAGAAATATCTGAGTACCGAAGGTCCTTTGCATCTTTTGCATATGGATTTATGTGGACCAATGAAAATTAAAAGCATTCATGGAAAAAGATACATTATTGTGATTGTTGATGATTTTTCTCGTTACACTTGGGTTTTCTTTCTTCATGTTAAAAGTGATGCTCCAAAGGAAATCATTGATTTCATCAAACAAACCCAAGTCAATCTTTAATCCTCAATCCCAAAGAAAGTCATTTTCAGGCCGTCAAACGGATTTTCCGTTACCTTAAAGGCACAGTGAACCTTGGTTTGTGGTATCCAAAGGATACTGACTTTCAATTAGTTGCATACTCGGATGCTGACCATGCAGGTTGTAAGTTAGATAGAAAGAGCACTTTGGGAAGTGTACAGTTTTTAGGGGAAAGGTTGGTAAGTTGGTCTTCAAAGAAGCAGAATTGTGTATCCACATCTACTGCAGAAGCGGAATATGTTGTTGCAGCTAACTGTTGTTCACAAGTTCTTTGGATGAAGACACAATTAACTGACTATGGATTTCAGTTTGAAAGAATTCCTATCTATTGTGACTCCAAGAGTGCCATTGCAATATCCTGCAATCCAGTACATCATACTAAAACCAAGCACATAGATGTTCAGTACCATTTTATTAAAGATTATGTTGAGAAAGGTAACATCGAACTCTATTTTGTCCCCACTGACTACCAGTTGGCTGACCTTTTCACTAAACCACTGGATGAACAGAGGTTCAATTTTCTAAAAACCAAACTTGGAATGCTTGATTTACAAACTTAATTGCTTTCATGCTATGTATTTTATGTTAATTTTCTGTTTCAAACATTGATGTGTTTTACTTGTTATTACATGCAATGTTTGAGGGGGAGAAAAAGGGTAGAATGCATGATTTTAGGGGGAGTTTGTAAATTAAGTTTTCACTTTATGCTTAATTCGAGGGGGAGTATGCAAATGCATGTAAATATTTGTGTTTTTATCATTATTTGTTATGTTGCGTTTATATTTTTACTTTTATTTGTGTGTTTGTTTGTTCTAAAATTGGAAAACCAAATACAAAATTAGAAAAGATAAAAAGACAAAAATATTTTTTTTTGTTATATATGTTTTCATTTTATTCTATATTTTTTTTTTTAAATTTTCTGTTTTTTTTTTAAAGCCCAAAATCTTTTTTTTTTTGTTTTGTTGTTGATTGTTAAATACCCAAAAAGATTTTAAGCCAAATTGTTTTCCCAAGCCCACAAGTTTGTGAAAGCCCATCAGACACAATCTGGGTAGACACGCGGGTCAACCCATGCCCACGACCCGAATTTGAAACTTAAAAGGAAAAAGAAATGAGCGGGGCTCATTTATTGTCTTTCAAACTTTCAAAACATTTTTGTTTTTCTCATTTTCATCCGATCACCTTCACATAAATTTCTATATCACTTGGTTGATTCATTTGGTTTATTTCTTAAGTGGGTTGTGATCTCGGAGTGTTCATAAGTCCATTTTATTACATTTCATCATCAGATCATCGTATTTTATAGGTAGAAATTCTAGTTTTTTATTTGAATACCAACTGTTTGATTAAATGCCAATATGAGCTGATCATGTTTGTTATGAGTTATGTGATGTTTTGCTGTATTGTTTGATGATCTTAGATGCATGTTTAGGTTTTATAAGTGTTGTTTTTCCTTTAATCTGCTCTCTTTTTCACAAGATTAAAATTTATGGGTTGGTTTTTAAAGGTTTGGGTAATTTCTGGAAAATGCTTTGAATTCGTTCTAAATGCCGAAGCTTTAGCTCGGCATACTTAACAAGTGTCAACGGTCATCTTCATACCTTCAAAAGTTCTACGCTTGTAAATATCCACATTTAATAAAGGATGCCGAAATGTTTGCTCGGCAAACATGTGTTTTCATAAATCTCTTTAAAGTGTTTGTCAACTATATGCAAAGCTCTTTACTCGGCATACTTTAAAAGTGTTTAACCTGACCCTCAAACTTTCATAAGGGATAAATAACATGATCATGATTGCCATTTGCTGAGGTGTTTGCTCGGCAAACCATTGATTTCTCAAAACCCATTCAAAGGATTTCAAATGAATGTAGAGCATTGAATTCGACTACTTCCAGTGTTTCATGAAAATTTATCCAAAGTACCAAAGTTCTAATTTGCAGAGCATTTTGCTCGGCAAATCAATATAAATCTTTTCCAAAATACCTTGTTTACAGAACTTTGTACTTGAATGCTATCAGGTGATTTCCTTGAAATAATTTTCATAAGTTTTTCTTGAATAGAGCTGTTTGCAGAGCTCTAAGCTCGGCAAACAACACATTTTACATGAAAATTTTTCTCAGTCATTTGAGCCATTTGTAGAGCAATGAGCTCGGCAAATCACAATTTTCTTGAAAAAAAAAATTTCTAAGTCATATTTTTCAAATTATACTATTTGCAGAGCATTTTGCTCGGCAAACAGTTAAAGTCTTTCCAAAATGACTTGAAACCAATTTTTCCTTGAAATGATCCTTTATCAATTGGCAACATTCTTGTTGTTTAATCAAAGGATTTTTCATATATTCAAAGTGAAGTCCAATCTATTTGTTCTATACGCCGAGGTATTTGCTAGGCATATCTTAGACTTCATCGACATTCACACTGGAATGCATTTCTTCTGTCTACCGAAGTTTTTGCTCGGCAAATCTTATAAGTTGCCCAAAAATCTGTTTGAAAACCAGTTTTCTTACTTGTAATGTTCCTGGGCAAAATTTTTCTTTTATGCTATCTGCCGAACAGTAAGCTCGGCAAACACCTAACTTTGTCAATTTTTCTTTATTGTCCAAAAAATTCTTGTCTATGTCAATTTTATTAAGTCTTGATAAATGTGAATGTGTTATATGTGGGTCCATTAATAGTTTTCAAGAGTATTAAGGTAAGAAGCAAGGTATTGAACGCCATTGTGTACTACCTTTGTTATTTTATCATTCAATACTTATGTGATTCTATATATAGTGTAATGTTTTCTTATATATATTAGGGTGATAAGCAAGGTATTGAACGCCTTTGTGTACTACCGTTGTTGTCTCATACTTGATATATGTATGAAACATTGTGTTTGTGAAAATGTGTCTAATTTCTTATAATGTGTATATTTGTTTGTGTGATGTCTAAAGTTGCTTTTCTGGTCAACTTTTGGTCAATTTGGTTATATTTCAGGTTTTTCTTAAAAATCATAAAAAGATGTCTATGTTTGAAGAAGGTGCCTCAATGAAGATGCAAGCTAATCAAGCTTTGCACATACCATTTGCATCCAAATTCCCAATCATCACTGAGATTCTGAATCATCATCCATTGAACATAGCTCTCACTAATGGTGCTATAATTCCAGAGAAGTATGTCTTCAACTTGTGGGAATCTATTGAGTACACAAGAGCTGACAAGAGAAAGAAATCTGAAGACTACTTCCAATATACCTTAGAATCAGAAGGAAAGTACTATTTATGCAAGTTTAATCTGGAACAGTTCAGTTATATCTTGGGGTTTCCAGAACAAGAAGAATATGAAGAACTGCCATCAATAGAAGAGATGTTGGCTGCAGTTCAGGCCCTAGGATATGAAGGGGAGTTGGGATCTTTGAGAGATTTCAAAAGGATGAACGTTGCTACTTTATGGCACACCATGTACAATGTCTTTGAGAGATTTCAAAAGGATGAACTTATGCCAAGATTGTCTGGGAGAAGATGGCATAAGTTGTCAAAGCTAAAGACAAACAAGACAAGAAATACATATCGTACATCAGATTCTTCACATTGCTGATTGAAGATGTTCTTGACTCTACAGATGTAATTCCCAAGTTAGATAACTCTTTCAAATGTATCATTGCGATGTATAAGTCAAATCTCAGAGGCACAGGGAGTGATGTTGCTAAACCTTTTCCGATTCCACCATTTTTGCTCAATCTTGTACCAGCTAACAGTCCTCATCTTAGGAGTTATAGAAAGTGGTTAGACACAGTTCTGGGGTCTGAAAGCCAATAGACTCCTACCTCAACTGTGCATAGGTCTCCAAGTGAGGATCCTAGGACAACAAAAAGAAAAAGAGGGGATAGAGGAGAGGGGACTGTTGAGCCACAAAGGAGAAAACTTAAAAGAGTATCATTTGAAACACCTAATATCTCATCTTCTCAAACAACACCACCACCATCACAATCAACACAATCAATTCCAACAACACCTTCTACACCACTTCCTTCTATTTCTTCTCCGATTCAACAAATTCTTTCTCCACCGCAATTGTCAACAATTCTTGAACCAACATCAAACATCCCTGCTCCCATTCCTGGGAGAAGATTAAAGATGCAAGCTCAAAGAATTAAATCCAAATCTGGTGTGTTGAAAATCACCAAGAAGAAGCACAAGAAGAGACATTTTGCTTCATCCTCTAGTTTGTAGGGAGAAGAGTCAGGTACAGTTGCTATTCATCA
This sequence comes from Erigeron canadensis, assembly GCF_010389155.1. NCBI lineage: Eukaryota > Viridiplantae > Streptophyta > Magnoliopsida > Asterales > Asteraceae > Erigeron > Erigeron canadensis. The sequence continues at coordinate 161,626 of NC_057761.1, forward strand.
ATCTTTTGGTACCTTGACGGATTTTGATGAAGACCATATCACACAAACCATTGCAAGTGTGATATCAGATGTTATTTATGAGGAGCAGGGAACTGGAGATGCAGTTGTGCCGGAGGAACAAGGAAGGAATGAGGGAGGAGTTGAAAATACAAAAGAGGTTGAGAGGTTCGGGCTAGGACAAGGGCAAAAAGAAAACGTTAGCCCTCCAATAGTTGAAACACAAAAGTCTAGCCAGGATGACAACCCTAGGAGAAAAGTCGAGAGCTCCCTACTCTTGCATGCACAAAACTCTCCCAACCATTCTGACTCCTCACAATAGGAGTTAGTCTCACAAAGGCACGAGAAACATCCACGCTCACTACACTCTCCTTATTTGGAGGATGAGAGTGTTGAAATCAGAGAGAACCAGCCCCACCTCTCGCCTTCATTTTGTGCACATGAGTCTAGATCTCCTAGGGACACGGACCTGCAAGCTTAGTTTAGTACTGATGTCGGAACAAGCGGAGAGGGACCCACTTTGTGTGACCCTCTAGGATAGCTTGAAAGTCCTGCCTTAGCTAACATCATGCCAGCTTTAGCCGCAGGCAACAGTTCTCAAGTCGAGACTGAGAGACAGTATGAATGCCAAGGTGACACTGCTGTTTCTCAGGATCAACCTGAGACTGTATTAACGGTCATTCTCAGTGACCCCGGTGTTGTGAGTGGTGTTACCCAACAACAAGTCCTGGACAGTGATTTATCACAGTCTAGGACACAACTTGATTCTGGTTGTGAAGCCATTGAATCCGAAACTGCTGGTGAGGCTTACCCTAAGGATCTGCAGGAAATCCCGAAACAGCTTCTACTGGTTTAGGTCACACCACAAGTGTGCCAACAACCTCCGGGTTGGTTCCTCCATCTTTTCAAACACCAACACCACATCAAACAACACAAACACCCCAACAAACTTCATCAACCTTAAACCAACAAGAAAAAGACAACACATGCAATCATTTATTACATATCTTGAGGGCTGAAGGTGATAGCATTAATATGATTGATAGGGGATTGTTGAATGCTCCGGAGTTAAGGGATAGAGAATTAGAGCATGCACGATAAGTCCAAGCTTTGAAAGAGCACGTACAAAGTCAGAAGACGGAATATGATGCCAAACTTGCTGCTTTCGAGCTACGATTGATTGCTCTTGAGTCTTTCCGACCGGCCTCGGTTTCTACCAAACGGAATGATCCTGATTCAGATGATCACCCCGAGGGGGAGAACCAAGGAGATGGTCAAGCCAATGTAGATGATACTTCGGCAAGAGTTGAAGAAACCAATGTTGATGTAGAGATGGGGGAAAGGAATGAAGGTGGGAATGAAGAAGTGGTTGAGGATGATCAGGCTGAATTGGATAGATTAGCTGAGTGTAGAGCTAGATCTGATAAAATGTGGACAGGACTTGGTTTGAATATTGAAGAAGTTGAGAATGTGGAGTACAGGGAGGAAATAAGGAAAAGGTTAGAAGATGTGTTTGGGATGGGAGAGATAGAAGGAGAGGAGGAAGAAGAGTTTATTGATGAAGATATAGTAGATGAGGCTTTAAATGAATTTGCTGAAGGAGAGGCTGACGCAGAAGCAATTAAAGACAACATAGTGTTGAGTGTTCCGGAATTTGTTGAGACTCAAAGATCTACGGATGAACCAGTGTTTGATGGATTCGCTGATCTTGATTAATTTACCACTGGTACTTCAGGAAGAAATGAAGCTGAAGAGTCAACAATTCCATCGGTGTCAACTCCAAAGCAATACTCTTTTAATGATTTTGAAGGGTTTGATGAGCTGAGAAAAACTCCAGAAGCAATTTCTCAAGATTTCAAAAAGTCAACATTTAAACAAGTGTTAAGAGAAGCTATCATTTCTGAAGAAGAACCACTTCCTGACTACTTCCCTACAGAATAACCGAAGAACAATGGAACTTTGTGAATAGGGGGTACTTCCTCAGAGATCAAGTGAGAATGGTTGCACTTGGCATTAAGCCAAAGAAAGCTGATATCAAGTCAAGATTCTTGGAGGAAAGAGCATTTCCAATCTTCTGCGAAGCTACTAAAGTTGTCAAAGTAGGAAGATCGAAATTTGCTGTTATATACAAGTTTAAGGATCCAAAAACAAGTTGAAGAATACAGATCTCTCCTTAAACTTGCCGATAGCTACAATCCAAGCATACTTGAAGATCAGAGGAAGTACAGGATCGTGGTGCTAATCAGAGTGATCTTGATAAGAAAGACTTACATCTCTATACCTTGTTTTCATGTCAAGAGAGAAAATGGCTTGATTTATAGATTCAATGAAGCTCACTTCAAACTTCTGCCGGTTGATGACATAATTTTCCTCTACAACCACTATGTGAATGCTATTCAAAGATATCGTGAAGATCTTATTGCCTTTGATGCAGTGAAGAGATACATGTCCAGCGTAATTCAACATGCATCATTGGAAGATTTTTAGATTGGGTTTGAGTTGGTTAAGAGGAAAATTAATGTTCCGTATCCAGATCAAAGTCTTTACAAGAAAGGTTGAATATTGGTCATGTTCTCGAGAAACCAACACTTGAAGTAATATTTCTTAACAGTAGGAAAAAGAAAATCTTTCTTAAAATGTGCGACCTTGTGTCTTACTCTGATGGAACCCTGGAATTCTGCAAGAATGTGATGTTATGCTTATCTAAAGATGAAGAGTCAGATCAAAAGAAAGCTCTACTTGATAAGGTAATCAGCAAGATTGATAAAAGGCTGGGTTTCAGAGAGAGTATTAGAATGATAAGGGAGGCAAAGAACGTTAAGAAATCCAAGTACGTTGAGAGAAGAAGAGGAGGATGCTGGATCAAGTATGAACCAAGTAATGTTTTGGGACCACACAACATTCCTCCTAGAGACTATGATGCAAACATGGTGGTCCCCGAAGATAAACCTAAAGGTGACAACTGGTTCTTGCATCCACATGAAAACAGACCAAGGACTCGAGCTTAAAGACTGTTGAATCTTGGATACATTTTTGAAAAATCACTACTAAGGGGGAGATTGTTAGAAATATAATTTCTAGTAGTTGATTTGTATGTTTATAATACTTTGTATTTGTTTGTATTTCTTATAAGTATGGAAGGGGGACTAGTGTAAATTATATAGGAATATATAAAGCTCCCTCCATAGCTTTGAATTGTAAATTTTACACATTTTCATGCTATCCAATCTTTCCACACACACTTACTTTCTCTCTCGGCATTTACACACACGACCTCCATTTTCATACACTAAAACACATAGTTAAGCTCAAATACAAACATTACATTAGAAATTTCATCAACATCTTTTAACTTGACTTGATTGTCATTCTTAGAATTCTTGACTTTCCTATTTGGACATTCATTAGCTATATGACCTCTCTCACGACAAGTATAACATTTCCTTGCTTGTTGTTTTCTAGAGTGACCATATTCTATTTTAGGGATTTGTATACCGTACTCCTTCATTTCATCTATGGTATCAAGCGTATGTATTGCTTCTTCCATAGTTCTTGCGGGCTTAAAAAGAGCATAATGTCTATTCCTATATGGAATTTGTTCTGCTAACCATTCTTCTTTATTTTCTACACACCAAACTTCATTAATTCTAGATTTAGGCTGGATCCTAGTTATAGATACTTCTCTATCATAAAACACTATATCATAGTCTTTCAAGGTATAGTATACTACCTCATTAGGATCAAAATCTAGTCCAGCCTCTGTTTCATTTTTACGATCTTGTTGTAGAAGTAAATCAGAATCTTTAGTTTCCTTCTTAAGAATAGCATTTTCATTAGTTAAACTAGTTAGATTTTCTTTAAGCATTAACACCTCAAGTTTCAAATCTGACACCATTTTACAAACATCAACGATTGAAAATAATGAACATGATACCTTTTGATCTGCAGCCTTGCAATCTGCCATGTATGCAACGAAGTCTTCAGTTGTCATACCTTCAGGTATCACAAAGTTCTTCATTTGATCTTCAATTCTCTTATTAGACATGTCATCAACTGGCTTAGTTGACTCCACCTTTTCTTCAGATGTCTTAACAGCAGTCACAGCTTCACTTTCAGGTCTCACAGTCTCAGCAACTTTTCGAACATTTTGCTTCACTATCTCAGATGCATTCTCTTTAGTTGAGTACACAGCATAATCAATTGTTGCGGCTACCTCATCATAAACTTCAACCATGTAAGCATGATTTTAGGTATCTTCTGATTGTGTATCCCATTGATAAGTACCATCCGGATCTTGTACATCCACTGCCTTTGACTCCATAAACTGAGGAGTACTTGCTTGTTGTGGAGAAGCAGGTAATGTTATCATGGCTTGAGTTTTCTGACTGTTTGAAGGAGTAATACCGCCTTGATTGTAGTTTTGTCTACCAGCAACGGTATTATTATTTCTCTTAGGTCGTTGACACTCTCTAGCAAAATGACCAAATCCATCGCAATTATAACATTTCACCTTGGATTTGTCAAAACCTTTAGTGCCATTTCCTACAAATCTCCCTGTTCTCTGAGTGAACCTTCTGACCTTAATGGTAAGCATAGCTAGCTGCTATTGTAGATCCATTTCTTCTAAATCATCAGGATGTATTTGATTGTAGTCCTTATCGATCAATGCAGGATCAGTAACCTTTCCTCCAATAAATGCTTCATGAGCAATACAAAAAGCTGAGTAAATACTCATTCTACCTTCTACAGAACTCATACTCATTGGCATAAAATGGAAGGATTGTGCATTGCTCTTGACATTCGAAATTGTATTGTCATAAGCAACATATCCAGCAAGACCTTCTACATCTACTATTGGTGTAGCTTCAGCACCACTTAGAAATGCATTATTCCCTGAGCTAGTACTTGCCAAATGAACATAATTGGCATGATATAGAGACGGATCTTGAGAAAATTTGAGTGAGTATCCTTAATTCTTCTCTTCATATCTCTGTTCTTAAGTTTGGATACTACCATTTCAAAATCCCACGAACTATATTCCTTATCATCTTGTAGATGATGAACATAATCAGTCCATGTTTTAGGTAGTGAGTCCCGAAACTTATCAACTAACTCAGTTTGAGGATAGACAACCTCAAAATATGACAACTCAGTGGTCAAATGACTGAATCGAGTAATAATCTCATCAAGAGATTCTCCTTTCAGTCCATTGAAGACTTCATATTGGCGTTTCAGAAGTTTGATACGATTTTTCTTCAAAGTTGCTTTAACATCCCAAACTTTTTAAGTTTGTTTATTTGACCTTCCGTTAGTCAATGTTAAGTTTCGTTAAGTTTATGTGCCCTATATGGGATTATGTGATTAAATGCTTATTTGTTTAATATTAAATGACTAATATGAGTTAATGAAAGTAATTAAAAGTAAAGTATGAAAGTTAAGTTCTTGTTAGATTGTAAAGACTCTCGATAGGAAAGTTATGCTAAGAAAGTAACGTTTAGAAGTCGAGGGACCTAAGATGAAACTTTAGGAGATGATGGCCAGGGGTTAAGTGGCAATTAGGCATCCCTAATTGTCATTCTCCAGATGATACGTGTGTGAGAAAACCCTCAAGCCGCCCCCTTCCCTCCTTCAAAGAAAATCGCTTCCGAATTCTTCCGTTTCGGGCAAGTTTTGTTAAGATTATGGATCCTCTTGATCATCTACAGGTAATATGGATATTTTCCCTTTGATTTGTGATCATATGAATCAATTATTCCTGGTCTTAGGGTTTGGGTTGGATTCAATTACGTTTATAATCGATTTTAGGTCATTACGGGTTTTAAATCGATTGTATAAGGTTGGTATATGATTCATGGATCAATGGGTGTTTTGGAGGTGTCAAATGGGTTTTATTTTAAGTGTATTTGAGGTTCATAAGACTTGGAGATTTGTTAAAGTCGTTTGGAATGTGTTTGGTTAGGTTTTGGAGTTGTTTTTCACGTCCGGTCGTCGTAACTCCCGTTACGATTTTGTAACTCCCGTTAGCTGGGTAACTGTGATAACACCTCCACTTTAACTCCCGTTACAAATTTTCCTAACCCCCGTTAGGCTCGTAACTCCCGTTACAAATATTCGTAACTCCTGTTAGGGATTGATTTTGTTAACATTTTTAAATGGACATAACTTTTGAACCGTAACTCCGTTTTTGACAAATAAGTTATCCACGGAATTGTGAGAGAGTCTAATTTCTAATAGTAATGCTTTCAAAATATGATTATGATGTCAAGTTTCCTGAATGGTTCATTTAGTGAGGGAATGTCGAGTTCCTTCAGGTTATGTAAGCTCTAAAGTATTAAACGAACCTCCGATGCATCAAGTCTTGTCATGGGTCATGTTTATAGGCATCTAGTCTTGAGTCATGAACATAAGTAGCAGGTAATTGATAGCTCATTATGCCATTCAATGATTATAGGTAGTCGGGAGCACTTAGCAATCACTCTAAGATACTCTTAACTGGTTGGTAAGTTGTACCGAGGTAAGATAACATCTTTTGTCACCTGGTGGTACAACAAAATACGTTTTCATAAGTAAAACCTTCCAAACATTTATGTATGATTGAAAGTAAAGTAAAGGGGATTATGGGAGGTTGATATGGGATATGATGCTTACCTTTCTATGATGAATGACATGTATATGCAGGTTGCAAAGGCATAAGGTAAGTTCTCATATCATGGAATGATGATATGCTTATGAAATGTGAATAAGATATGATGCCATGTTTATGTTATGTGATCATGATACGATGTTATGCTTAAGCTAAATGATCATAATGTAATGATATGCTTATGTAAAGTGAATATGTAATGATGACATGAGTATGATAGGTGATTATGAAATGATGTTATGATTATGTTATATGATCATGAAGTGATGATATGTTTATGATAAGATTTAACGTGTTGCTTGATCACCTAGTCACTAGTCCTTTGATTAGGATTGCCATGTTCACGTGCACGTTAAGGGCCCTAAAGTAAAGATGATATGTGATTAACTTAGGTGAAAGTGTAGCCTAAACTAATGTAATGATGAAGTCTCGAGCATATGTAAAGTTGTGTTAAGCTTAACCCGTGCTAGTTGTAAAACAAGTGCGTATGTGGTCACTTGAGTTGCTCCTTGTGGCATAGTTATGTTTGTTTATTCTGGGTGGAGTAACTAACCACCAATGCGTAAAGGCACAAACGGTTTAATCAGTTGGAAATGACTTTGTCTTTCCTTAACGACGTCGATGGACCCCTTATTGGTTACCCATCATGTCGGGTGTGAGGACTCCATGTATGGTCTATGACCGCCTACACACAACCCCACATCCCTAAGCATGTGTGGCTTATGTCACATAGCCTACGTCTAGGCAAAAGAAAAGTAAAGAAATAAAGAAAGTAAAGAAAGATGAAAAGTAAAGCTTTATGATGATAGGCACACTTAAGATTATGATGTTCCTAATGTGTTATGCTATATGATGCTTATGATGTTCATGATGTTTCTTATGTTTATGATGTTTATGATGTTCATGATGTTTCTTATGTTTATGATGTTTATGATGCTCATGTGATATTAACATATAACGATGATATGATTTTGTTAATATATCTAATCGGCAAATGTTTTCAAATATGTTATCCTTACTTAGCTAATTTATTAGCTAACACTTACTCTTTTGAAAATGTTGTGCCATCAGATTAGATGAGTTTGGAGCTAGAGAAAGGATAGCTTGGTGAGGATGGGTAGAGACATTAAAGACGATAGCATTTACGTTCTTTATGCTTAAACTACCCTTAGCCTTTTGTTTGGTCACTTCATTTATGATATTATGATTAAAGACTATGTAATAATGCTTGGCATATATATTGGTGCCAACACTTGGATTTTCTTTTATTATTTCGATGATTCATTTAGTAACACCAAATGTTTTCAAAAGTTTCATCCGGTTACGGATGTGCAGATTTATATGTGATCCTTTTCCGCTATTATTAAACGCCGTTAGGCGCAAGTTTTTTGAAAATCCAGGTTTTTAAATGACGGGTGTTACAGTTGCATCACCCTCACAATATCTTTCGAAGGCATCCCATAAGTCCTTTGAAGTAGAGTACTTTTTGAACAAGTGTACCTTTTCATGTGTGAAAATCTAGTTATATTAAAATCCTTAAAAATACTCTGAATCGAGTACCACACACAATCGGGCAGTGGACCAGTCCGTATGCAATATAGATTAAAGCAAGTAAAGGTTCGTTCCACGGAGACTACAAAGAGCTAGCGAGTTTTAAGTAGTTAAAAAGATTTTGGTTTTAAAGACACCACGTCATCTTGATTTTTATATTAAAAAGTTAGTTGATTGAAAGAGTTAGAAATTCCTAATAATTTATCGAAAAGAGAATTGTCTTATATCAAATAAGATGAGAGGATCATCCACTTTCGACTCCGTGATACACTAACTCCGGTTGCATTTAAATTAAGACCCAATCCAAATATGTTGACAAGATAACCTAGACTCGAACAAAGAAACTCACTTGGTGGCCGACAAGCTTATAACTCTATTCAAACCCATTAACTAACTAGTTCAATCCTAAAAAATTGGCACCACCAACGTTTAATAAGATTTACCCCAATTAATTAATTTGTTTTGGTTAAGTATTAACAATCATGTCTACTTGAAATTAATGTGACACCATCAACTATTAACTCCAATTAACCAATCGTTTCCTATAACTACTATGTCGTTTACTATCACTCCATGAACTAGCACCAATTACTCATAGAAAAATAATTGAAATCAAACTTATATACTTCCGACACAATCGACAAAGCATGTAAGAATCACCAACAAGCACGATAATATAGAACAAGAAAAACGATTCATTAAGATCACAACATAACGCTAATAAAATCAACTTGGATTAAAAATATGCAACCATAGTCAATGTATTACTTCATCTCAGTGGATGATGAATTATCTAGCTACTCATAATCATAAACATAGCACAAAGAGTAAAAGTATGAGAGAACATATCACCTTTCCTGAGGTAAGGCCATAGTAAGAGTAAATAAAGCCTTTCCCTCAACAGCATACCTCTTCCTTTCTTCAATCGGCATATCGATATATGTATATCTACCGATTACTCCATTCTTCTCATAAGTAGGCCAATCAAAACCTTGAGTTATCACAACCCACATATCAATATCAGTTAGGCGAATGTAATCTTCAAATCATCTTTTCCACATCCAATAGTTTTCCATACGGAACAGCTTTGGAGGTGTGTTCCCACGACCAACTTCATGATCGTGCATGATTATCTGACTGATTAGTAAGGCATTTAGAGAATTTGCAGCAGCTGGTATGGTAGTCATTTCAAATCTTTTTATGATAAAATCAAACGAAATAACGATGTAGTTCGCGTGGCACGAAGTCACACAAGGATCATGTGACAAGAAGGACACACGAAGTCACACGAGGAGCACGTGACACGAAGACACACGAGGTCACGTGAGAAGCACGCGACATGAAGACACACAATGTCACGCTTCTGAGCACGAAGATCACCTCGTGCTGACGTAAGCACGAGGTCGCACGAAATCACGAATTTCGTATTAATTTTTCAATCAATAGCAAATCGAACGGTCTTACACATTCTGGTAATCAACCTTAGTGCTCTGATACCACTTGTAGGTTCATATGGTTGCGTGGATCATAATAAGAAGTGATTTGTTATGTCAAGAGTGCGGAATCCTCTTGAGATAACAAGATTGCTATTGCCTTTTGCTGATTAATGAGCAATTAACCAACCTAAGGAGACACACAAGATGTTGGTTCGTGTAGATGATCACACGAGCAACACTTATATTCAATTCGTGAGTTTATGATAATCTCGTTCACTATCAATCACCTAATTTCGTAGATTAGGTTTGTATTTATACTAATAGGGTTTTGGTTCGTGTGGGCTTAGGCCTTAATCGAAGTAATCAAGCCCAAATGACAATTAACCAATCGACCTCTAGCTGACGTCGGCACGAGGGTAATCCTATGTACTGATGACATCAACACAAGGGTCATCCCTTTTGACTCGTACATAACATCCAACCATCGTTTAAGTATTCTACAACACTTATAAACCTTGGTTCTATGTTCTTATACCTGCAAAACAATATATAACACACAAACACAAAACAAAACATAAACAAATATAATATTGAAGTTCAAACTTAATCATTAAATACCAACAAAAGTTCTTATTTAAATGATTACAAAAATAGTTCCTAAAACATAAACGATAATCAAAACTATGTTGCTATTGTCACACAAATCTGCATCTACAACATGCAATAGTATGAACTCACATCATGCCAATAGTGTTCCCCTGGCCATTGAAATAGGTTTATAGTCAGAAACCATATATGTCTCATAAGAGTTTTAAATGTGCAATATATTATTAAGTTGCTCCACCATAATGCACAAAGATGAGACTTCAAAAAATGTTGGAAATAGTGTTGGGAAAACAAATGTGCCTTGGAAGTGTGTGAGCTCATGCTTTGATTCAGTTTGAAACTGTCTGATTACACTAGACATTAGTATGGTTGTTTTGGGTATGAGTTGGAACATGAAAGAGATGTACGTATTCAATAAAGCCATCATTGGAATATTGTTTATGGCTTAAGTTTTTCATTGACATGATTTAGTTTTCCCAACATTAGGGGGAGATGTTCTCAACATTAGGGAAAGTGAAAAGCAGCTAAAGAAAGTAAGATAGAATTATTAAAGATCCTCACACCAATAAATATAAGCTTATAGTTTGTGGGATAATTCATTGAAAATATAATTGCCAGCAATGTTAACTGACCCAAAAGTTGCTTATGCTCCAATTGTTAATAAGTCTACGCACATTTGAAAGTGGTAGAATAGTCGATTCCAAATAAAAAAACGAGACTTACGGAATCGAAAATAAATGAAAACGACGTCGAGATTGATTGAATATGATAGCGCAAAGAGTATGTATAATGGTGAGGATCTTGAAAGCATGCATGCACATAAATTGATATGTTATGAATGATTGGCCAAGATGAAAAGACACTGGTAGTTTGGGACATGAAGTTCAAGCACTCTTGAAAGTGCAGAAATTATATGATAGAAGCAACTAAATTAAAAGTCTAGGAAAATGAGAAAGTATTTATTCGCGTCTAGAGTATAAAAATAGAGCTCCTTTGATATTGAGATTCCATGAGGGATATAAAATGAATGAAGCATGTCTCATGATTTAGAATGCTTGAAACACGTGTGAAAAGTTCTCGAGAAAAGAAAATATTATGTTTGAAACTTATAAAGATACCCGGATATTAATATGATATAAGTCTCATGTATTTTATTATCATTGGACTCTGAAAGAATGTCCAATGATGATTGAATAATTAAATGTGAAATAAAAGACAAGGTTTGACTTGTTTATAAATCTTAGTGATAAATGACGTCATGCTTATGAGGTCAAATGATACTCTAATGCCCCTTTTGACTTTCAAGATAATGATCACAATGTTGAGTTGAAATTGTCACTGAAGTAAAGAGATTTATTCTATTCAGACACTTAATATGCCAAACATCAAATATATTTGGGAATGATAAGTATTTTAATTAATGTGATCAAAAGGGGGAGAAGATACGCGTTGCACTTTTTTTCCTTTGAGAAGGCTTTGTCCCACTTGGTTTTCCTGTCAAGGTTTTTAATGAGGCAACATCCTCAAGCGTATCAAAAGAATTATGTACTCTTTTCCCTTCACTAGAATTTTGTCCCATTGGGTTTTATCTAGTAAGGTTTTAACGAGACATAATGTATTTAACTGATGGACATCCAAGGGGGAGTATTATAGATAAATATGGAATGGATGTCCATGTCCTTTAATAGATTAATTAGAGAGATATTTGTATTATATTATAAGATCTATTTCATGGAGAATAAAAAGCATTGTATTATATATTGAGCCTCTGTATGAGATGAATAATAGAACTCTCCATTCTCTCTATATTTTTGTGTTTTCTTTATTGTTTGTTCTTTATAATTTTACTTGTTCAATTTATCTTTCTCAACTTGGATGTCGTGAGGCGGACCTTGGAAAGTTTTAACATACGCAGTAGGGTTTCGCAAATCTTCCAGACGTAGAGCACACAGGGCTTTGAACCCAAATACATTACCAGCGATGGAAGTAAACATGTTAGTAACAGGACCTTCTTCAAAAAGGTCTAATGAGTAAGCTACATAAGCAATAAATTGATTTTCTTCTCCAGGAACAGGCTCGATTCCATAGCATCGCCCTTTGTAACGATCAGGGAAAAGTATCTAGAACTTCCCCACCATGACCTACCCCCCAACCTAAAGTAGCTAGGTGGGAAAGTAAAATTAATCCTTGTTCATACATAGGCTTCTCTGGAACGAAATTTTCCGATTTGACGGTTCGATCTATGATTTATCATTCATGGACGTTGATAAGATCCATCCATTTAGCAGCACCTTAGGATGGCATAGCCTTAAAATTGGTTCGTAGCCATGTGCTCTAATCCACTGAGCTACAGGCCCCACTCCGTCTCCACTGGATCTGTTCCCGAGAGTACCTCAAAAAAAGGAACCTTTGCTCTCCCCAACCGTTTCGGGTTAAAAAGATGTCAAAACGCCTTTATAATAACGGCGCATTCCGAGGTGTGAAGTGGAAGAGAAGGGATGTCATAGTTGGGGTTTTGAATAAGACGACCTTTTTCTTTTGCATTTTTTTCATATTGAAAAAGTATGAAGAATGGGAGGTGTGAAGTTTTTATCATCCTGGCGTCAAGCTATTTTTCCGCAAGACCTCCCCTACAGTATCGTCACCGTAGTAGAGTTTAACAAATGCAAAATTCGAAGGGGGTCAAACTTCCTGTTCTTGGAAAAAAATGAATATGAAATTCAAATTAATAAAAGAACCCATTTCGGTACTAAGGGAAGGTTGATAACCCACAGCGGAAGGCATTCTACCCAACAAGGTGGATACTTCAGATCCTGCTTGGACAAAACGGAAGATATTGTCAATAAATAAAAGTACGGAACTTTAGGGCACCCTTGGGGGGGGGGGGGGCATCCACTTTTTGGGGAATATGAGTTGAAGCAATAACAAGAATACTTCTAGTTTCATATTAATATAAATCTATATTAACAAATTACTGATCCAATTTTATGATCGAAAAGTTGGAAGAAGAAAGGATTTTTTGCTTAGACGTATGGAATTGGGTAAGCATTTTATTCGAACAAATATAGAACCAAAATGGATGGTTTTGTGGACATGCAGGAGAGAAATGCTATCCCCATCGGACCAAAGTCTGCATTGAAGCCCTTACAAATTAATGGGTTATAGAAGTTCATTGAGATCTTCTTTTTATAAATCAAATAAACTTCGATTCTTGAGGCCTTTTTTGAATAAGGCAATTCATTTGGGACCCTGAATCGGGATTTTGAGCATAAAGGTTCCACTGGCCTGTAAAAAGTGGGCCTAATCCTTGGGGGATGTGGTAATACATCTAACGTGATAGACGGAACTGCCATGAAACGACTTATTAGTCGATTTATTGATCACAAGTTTTTTCCTACCTTCTCTTTGAATTTATTGTAGACTATATATGTATAAACCACATATATAAACCAGTACTAGCTATATACGCTGTAATATTCTTGGATAATAGAAATCTAATTTTAGAAGCAAATTAGTTTGACCGTACATTTCTGTTGGCAGATATATTTTCAATTCCTGTTGAGATACATTTTTGGGAGTCCGCATATATATATATATATATATGTTTTTGAATTGCATATATATATGAAATTGTTTCAAGGATAGTTATTGCGTATGATCATCCTGCTGCTACAATCATGAAGGTGAATCACTGTGGCTGGATTCCCCCAGTGGTTCCCCTTTTTGGCTTGTTATTATTGGCTTCTGCCCCGACGACTATGTTAGGTGGGACGGATAATAATATAGGTATTGTACATTTAGACAGCTTCACAAAAGAACGTGCTCATAATGCCACCAGGGCTGCCATCAAAGCATACAATCCTAACCCCGAGTCGGCCATCCTCAATTTCAGCAAACTAGTTGAGGAGTGAGTATTTTTAATAATGATGGATAATATTGCATGTATGTTTAATTCTTGCGGATGCATGCAGGTCTTTAGATGGAATTACCAATAAGCGGAATTCGACCCGGAGGAAGCTAAAAGGACGTGCTGCTGCAGGTAGATGCATGGCTACGAACCCGATAGACAGATGTTGGAGGTGCAATAATAGAAACTGGGCAAAAAACCGCCAAGCCTTGGGGAGATGTGCACGTGGATTTGGAGAGCACACGACAGGGGGGATGGGTGGTCGTATCTATGTGGTCACGGATGTTTCGGATGATGACATGTTGAACCCGAAAAAGGGAACCCTGAGATATGGGGTGATCCAAGACAGACCGTTGTGGATCATCTTCCAGAAGTCTATGGTGATCACCCTCAAGCAAGAGCTTATAATGAATCATGACAAGACTATTGACGGGAGAGGGGTTGAAGTTCACATAGCATACGGCGCGGGCCTCACCATTCAGTTTGTTCACAACATCATAATTCATGGGATTCGTATACACCACATCGTGTCCAAGAGTGGAGGAATGATAAGGGACTCCCCGGGTCATTACGGATTAAGGACCGTTAGTGACGGGGATGGCATCTCTATATTTGGCTCCAGCAGGGTGTGGGTGGATCACGTGTCGCTGGATCACTGCACAGATGGTCTGATTGACGCCATCATGGCTAGCACCGCTATCACCATCTCCAACTGCAAATTCAACCATCACAACGACGTGATGCTGCTGGGGGCAAACGATAACTTCAGGGGAGACGAGATAATGCAAGTGACGATCGCATTCAACAGGTTCGGCAAGGGGTTGGTGCAACGGATGCCAGCGTGCCGCTGGGGATTCTTTCATGTGGTTAACAACGACTACAACAAATGGGAAATGTACGCCATCGGCGGGAGCCGGAACCCTACCATTATCAGCCAAGGCAACCGATTTAGAGCTCCTGATAACGTCCATGCAAAAGAGGTACGTACTTATTGTACGTACGTAGATATTAATTAATTAATCAACACGTACGTACATTTAGTAGGTAGAATGAATTAATTTTATATCAATTGTGACGTGTATATATATAGGTGACCCATCGGGATCACTTTCCTAAGAAAATATGGAAGAAGTGGAAATGGAGAACGGTGAATGACCTTTTCCTTAACGGGGCTTTCTTCGTGGCGTCGGGTGACCATTCGGTTATTGCTCAGAAGCATAAACGGCATATGGTGCAAGCCAAGGATGGATCTGCTGTTGGTCGACTCACTCGCTATGCGGGTGTGCTCCCATGCACCCATGGCAGACCTTGCTAATTACGCGTTATAGTTAATTAATTAGCCAGCCCCGACGCTTGTGTACGTATGAATCATTTCCCAATTAAGATTCATTAATTGATTAGTTAATCTAGCTAGTAGTCACTACACTGCATGCTTAGTTTCTAGCTAGTAATTTAAAGTGTTTATTTGGTTCATTAATCAGCCCGACTACTGACAGATGCAGTTTTTTCTTTCTATTAAGGACTTGTATGTTGGCCCAGTGATTTGATTTAATTTGTTGCTTCCCTGATCCGCTTGCACTACTTTTATTCTTAATTAATTAATTGAACAGCATATTTCACAAGTACTATACGTACGTACTTACTAACAATAAAGACGGAGATTGATCAGGAAGGGAGGAAATAAACAGAAACTAAGACGGAGATTGATCCATCGATCGATCAGGTGATATATAAATAAATGTCAAATTAATTTTGTTGATCACTATATATAGATGTCATTGAGAATAAATAGCAACCAAACGTACAGTAGTAGTTATCACAAATAATTGCCATCGATCCCTAGTAATTAATTAAACTAACACATATTGTTTTGAGCAATAATGGATTAACAGCCATGCTACATCACGTACCTCCTGATTCATCCAGAATCAAGTTAGTTGTCTTCAATCTTCACTCCTCACCATCTATCTTGATCTTTGATATGATAACACGTTCATCCTCCTCGTCCTCGGGCACTTTTCGTTTGCTTAATTTTGACCAGATCAATCAACCTCTCTAGTAATAGGTCCACTGTAGAGATACTAATTTATCAATCCATAGAAATGTCGTATATAAGTTTAGAGGTCTAATGTGTCAATAATAAAGTCTACAACCGAATGGAAGTTACTTTTGGTTATAGGCAGTTATGTTGTGAAGGGACGTGTCGTTTAGAATAGTTGTGTCTGTTAGATATTCATACCGATTAGTGAAGAGGTATGATGGTTCGTTTGTGTCTGTTGGAAAATTATATATATGTGTAAACCTACATTGTGAAATAAGAAGAAAAAGTTTAGTATTGTTATTTCGTTCAAGTAAGAGACGAGGGACCAACAGTGGCATCATAGCCAAGGTCATTCGAACCAGACAGAAGGAGGGACTAACGATTCAAGAGGGATCGCGTAAAAGAAGAAGAGTGGTTCAGACCAAGAGAAAACCGATCAAGTGAAGATCGAATTTGTAAGTAAAGGAGACAGAGGACTAAGAACAAATTGATTGAGGGAATCAATTAACAGAAAAAGATTTAGGTAAAGAAAAGAGAAAAGCGTAGGTTTTAAGGGGAATCGATTTCATTATCTCCATTCTCTACAAATTGTAGAGAATGGGTGAGAATGGATTTTTTTTTTTTTTAAAGATGTTATATGTAATAAATGTATTATTATTTAATTTTTTTTTATATATATCCATTCTCTTTGGGTACCAAACAACGAAATTCATTCTCTTTCCAGATACTGATTCTCTTTCTCACTATTTCCATTCTCTATGATTCCTTCCTACCAAAAATCCCCTAAAAGCCCTACCAATTGACTATTCTTGGCCGCCATCGCCACCTTCAATCACGACCACCAATCATTGTCACCACCACTATTGATTCATTGATTCGCTGGCACAACCATCAAATTATCCGCCATCGCCAAAACCATCCGTCGATAAATATGATTTTTTTACATCAATCTGTTAATTACATTATCTATCTTTAAACTCAATCCATCGCCACCACCACCGTCAATTACCACCACCGGCGTTAATCACATTTTAATTTATTTTATTTTCAGATTTGGGGGTTTCATCAAATGAGAATCTTCAAACATAAATAGGTAATTATTTTAATCTGTTAATAATTTAATTTTTAAATATATTTGTTGTTAAGCTTTTTCTGTCTTCAGTTTATACCTCTGATGCATGGAAACGCCATGTAGGTGTCGTCCCACGTACCAAAAACTTCCCGGGGACGAAAACGTGTACGGGGACGGCTAGAAACGTTTCCTAGACGTTTCTTGACCGTTTCCTTTAGTCAACGGACGTTTCTTGAACCGTTCCTATTTTTGGGGACGTTTTTTTGAAGATTTTCAGAAGTTCAGGGACGTTTCTTGTAAGTTTTCAAGGAGTATCATGTAAGTTTCCCATAATATAATAAATATCTCTTTTTGTATTCCAAACCAATCAACCATTCAGCCGTCCAGTGCAGTTTCTCACTTTCTCGTAATATGATTAATATCTCATAATATGATTGATCTCCTTCCTCTCGATCTAAACCTAAAGTTCAACAAATAAATAAATAATCTTCATAAAATCACATTCATCTATCACTATCATGGCTAGTTCTCAAGAAACACAATGTCAAGGGTCTTCATCAACACCAGCGGCATCAACTGATGAACCGCCATTGTGGCAGTTTGTAACCAAAATCGAAAAGGCTGGTGCGGGAGGTACTTGGATGTTCACGTGTAGTTTTTGTGAAGAGATTCGACAAGGCTCATATTCAAGGGTTAAAGCACATCTACTTAGGATCAAAGGTAATGATCATATTGAATTTATATTCACCATGTTTTGTTATTAGCTTATTAGATTTTGTTTTAAAATTTATGTTCAACAAGTTTCGTTATTACTTTATTAGCCTATTCGGTTTAGTTCAGCTTATTAGGTTTTGTTCAGGTTGTTTAGAATTTAATAGTTATTTCTTGGTAATAACTTTAGGTGTTGGGATTAAGGATTGTAGAAAAGTAACAGTGAGTGACAAAACTAAGATGAGACAGTTAGAAGATGCTTATGAAGAGAAGAAAAACGCATCAAAGGCGAAAGAAGTTGGGTTGCCTTGTGAAGCTACTCTCGATTTAAAGAGAAGAAAAACTAATTTAAATCCTATTGAAAAAGCATTTGGTGTGGAAATAAGGGACGAATTAGATGAAGAAATAGCAAGGATGTTTTATACCGGCGGGTTACCTTTCAATCTTGCAAGGAATCCACATTATCAAAGGGCCTTTCAGTTTGCAGCCAACAATAAAATTGATGGCTATATACCTCCTAGCTATAATAAGCTTAGAACAACCTTGTTAGAAAAAGAAAAGGAGAATGTGCACAAGTTATTGGAACCAATCAAGTTATCATGGAAAGAAAAAGGTGTCTCTATTGTTAGTGATGGTTGGTCTGATCCTACTAGAAAGCCACTGATTAATTTCATGGCTACATCAGATAGTGGACCGTTGTTTATAAAAAGCGGCGAATTGTTTTGGGGAGTATAAAGATAAGTTTTATTTTTCAAATCTGATGAAAGAAGTTATAAATGAGATTGGGCATGAAAATGTTGTGCAAGTCATTACTGACAATGCATCAGTTTCTAAGGCGGCTGGAGAGCTTATCATGAGTGAGTTTCCTCGCATCTACTGGACATCGTGTGTCGTTCATGCACTGAACCTTGTGTTAAAGAATATTTGTTCACCAAGAAATGCGGACAACAATGAAATGGCATATGATGAGTGCCACTGGATAAACGATATTCACTTAGAAGCTGTTGGGATAAAAAATTTCATTATGTACCATGGCATGAGACTCTCTATTTTCGGAAAGTTTACTCCTCTTAGACTGCTCTCGATTGCTGATACTCGCTTTGCCTCCATTATTGTGATGCTCAAAAGATTAAAACTTATCAGAAGGCCTCTTCAAGAAATGGTCATAAGCGAAGAGTGGGCTGCTTATAGAGAAGATGACACGCTCAAAGTAAGCATTGTTAAGGAGAAGATTTTTGATGATGACTGGTGGGATAAGGTGTCATATATTCTTAGTTTTACAGGACCTATATATGATATGATAAGATTTTGTGACACAGACAAACCATGTTTGCACTTGGTTTATGAAATGTGGGATTCAATGATCGAGAAAGTGAAGGCCGAGATTTACAAGAAAGAAAGACGTCCATTATCTGCTCGTAGTATCTTTTATGATGTTGTCCATCAAATTTTAGTGGCTCGATGGGCGAAGAACAACACTCCTCTTCATTGTTTAGCTCACTCCTTAAATCCAAGGTAACTGATTAAATGCTATATGTTTTATTTCTAATATGTATTTATATTTTTACTTTTGAATGTTGTAGATATTATAGTGATTCTTGGTTGCTTGGGGATTCTACAAGAGTTGCTCCACATAGGGATGGAGAAGTTTCACTAGAAAGGCAGAAATGTTTTAAAAGATTGTTTCCAAATGAAGATGAGCATAGTAGAGTCTTGGAAGAGTATGCTTCATTTTCGATGAAGACCGGTCCTTTTCAAGATTTATTATGTATTACAAAGACGGATGAGATGGAACCCAAGAGTTGGTGGGCTAACTTTGGTGCTCGAACTCCTCTTCTTCAGACTTTGGCTTTTAAATTACTAGGACAGCCTAGTTCCTCTTCATGTGCTGAGCGTAATTGGAGCACCTATGCATTTATCCACTCTCTTAGGAGAAACAGGTTGACTACTAGTCGGGCTCAAGACTTGGTTTACGTACACAATAATCTTCGACTTTTATCTAGGGCTCCCAATGATGACTTGAAGATGTGGGATATTGGTGGAGATACTTTTGACACGATGGACATGGAAGATGTAGGCTTTTTGCAGTTTGCAGATCTTTCACTAGATGAACCGGATCTTGAAAACAGTTTGTTTGATAATATTTGATTACCTTTGCTTTAAAAGATGTATTAATTTTGAACTATTTATGATTATCTTTGGAAGATGTATGAATTTTGAAGTTTACATCAACGTATGAATATATTTTTGGGGTTTGTGGTACATTATCTATAATATATATATATATATATATATATATATATATATATATATTATGTATTTATTCCCGTACCCATGCCGTACCCGTTTCTTGAATTTTTGAGTTTTGCCGTTTCCCGTTCCCGTATCGTACCCATTTCCCGTTCCCGTACCAGTTCCCGTGCAACATAGGTTTATACACCAATTGGTATGTTCGATTAAGGGTTTTGGGTTTTTAAAGATTAGTGAGGCAATTTTTAGAACTTTTATGTCACTTGGCATCTCTAGAATTAAGCAGGGGCATAAGTTTTCACATGTAAAAAAGGAAGAAACAATTACTAGAAAGATTATAGCAATAAAAGTTGTATGTAAAAAAAGGAAGAAGCACAGCAAGTTTAACATGGCATTTTTAGAACTTTAATTTACTTTTAGAACAATAAAAGTTGTATGTATGTATTTATGTATGGAGGTTTTATGCAATAAAAATTTCATTGGTTCCATACATAACAGAAAGTTTAACAATCCGGGTTTCATATTTAATAGTTTGGAATTATCTTATTTGGCAGGAGAAATTTGAGAAAGGAGACAAGGTGAGCATTGTTGTGTCACATAAGCTAGCAGTAGTTTCTTCATTCTGGTATGAAGGCTTCATCTTTGGAATTTGACATTACATGGAAAATCTCTTAATATATTGTTAATAAGGTTAAAAGAATCATGCCAGGATAGTTCTTTACTTCTTTAGGCAGTGTCACAATCAAGTTGGGACATCAGTATCTGGTCCACACCAGCAGGTCATAATGCAAAGCTTTGGAGGTTCACACAATACATGCATCGAGCAACCTGGTTTTTTTGAATGCTTGAAGATTTTTACAAGAGAGAATGTAAGTTCTTCCTTTACGCTTTGGCTCAACTTATGACATGTTTAGAAGCCTTCCGCTAATTCAAGTTATATAAAAGTTATACACAAAAGGATTGTAGTTTGTTTGTTGCATGTCTTTTTTCATTTCGAGCTCTATATCACTAGCATTATAGATGCTTAAGTTGATGTTATTTATATATAAAACAAAAGAGTCACCCATGTACTTCTAAATATTTGCTATGAGACCTAAATCCAGAGGCATAAGTTGATGTGATTAAGTCATTTGGCTTCAGTAGTTTTCATGGCTGGGTTCTCTTACATTAATTGCAGGTGTTTGAATTACCTAATGAGAGTTTCTTTTACATACGATCATATGGTAGTCAAAAATCAAGGGAGTGGGATGAGATATGAAGTTATTCGCTAATTTGGATCATTTGAGGACCTGAACTTACAGTTGACTTTTTGTTATAAACTACTGTATAACTTTCTTGGCAATCAAAGTTATGTATCAGAAGTTGGTTCCAGAAAGAAATTGATTACTTATAGTACTCATGGATTTTAGTAACATCTATATTATATTTATATATTTTGTTTATAGTTGTGATAATAGATTCATTTATACAATATTTTTTCCTGATCAAAATTTTTTTTTTTCTAAATAGTACAAGAACCTAAATGGCTAGACATTTCGCTTATTATAGGTATGAGTGTATGACTAGGCAATTGACCCCCATGAAGATATTTTGCATTATGTTGAGCAAAGCAAAGCACTAGGTACTTCCGGTCATTTTTTTCTTTTGAAATATATCAGTTTTGTTTTAAGATTGAACTTACTTTTGTGTTATGTATAACTGTTTGGTACCATTACTTGATACATTATCTCCATTTTCTTTTGTTATAAGAAGATTTTCGCTACATCGTATGTGTATTTTACTATATACAACTTATGAGTTTGTTTGTACATTCACGTAAAAACACAATACCACCCCTTAATCATTATTTTATAAAGGTACCGTCGCAACGCGCGGGTATCCTTCTAGTAACATCTAATTTAACTTTTTATATGGTCTTAGTTGGATCATTTGGGAATGATGTATAAACTTTCAGATTTAACGTTCTTTTATCGAAGGACAGAAATATTGTAATGATATTTGTATGTCGTGAATATTTTATTTATATACTTGGGGGCCCAAATTTGAAATTTCATTAATGTAATCACTTTAATTAGTCTTTTGCTTCATATGTGGGAGGCGACGTACATGATTTTGTTAAATACTGAAACTCAAATGTGAAGCCGAACCAAAAAGAAAAAACAAAAAAGAAAGCTTCATATTGTCATTAGTTTCAATTCATTTAAATGCTAGTGAAGATTTCAAGTTGCTTTTAGTGAAGATTTCAAGTTACTTTCATCGTCTTCGTCAATATATATGTGCCATTGTTATAAAATTATATTATGTTTTTGTTATTAACAAGTGGAAACCAATGTTTTTTTAAAAACAAAAACTATAATATATTTGTTGTTAAGGTGTTTCAAGAAAACAAATGCTAGCTTGTATTTGATATATATATATATATATATTATATTTTGTAACAAATGGTAGCTTGTATATATTATATTATATCTATATAATTATTAAAAAAGTAGTAATCCAAGTCTTTTAAATACATCTTCAAAATCAAACCTATACTAAAAAGTTGCCACAAAGGATTTTACTTTATATAACATCTCCATATTTTTTTTTACAATATTTATTTTATTATATGCCAAGTTTTAAAACAAAGGTATAAAAAAATACAAAAAACTTATTTATAATAATTACATTCAAATCATTTAACTAAATAGGTAATATCTTTTTCTTAACTAATAAATTATTAGTTATTTTTATGTCTCCATTGTGAAGAGGTTGTCGAACTCCACCAGAACCATTCTTTTCTTTTGTATATCGTGGAAGTAAAAAAAAAATAAAAAAAACAACTTTTCTTTGTTCAAAGTTGTCGAACAAGAAGAAAAAAATTCAAAGGCTTATTTTGTTTTTCTTAGCTCTTGATAAATTAAAAGACAAGCATCCGAATGACGTTGGTTGAAATATAATATAGATTTAACGCAATTCAATCCACAACGGTTAAAGGTAATCAAGCTTATCTCTTTATTATTTATGTTAATTAATTGTATGTTATACGTGATTTATTTTTCGCTCCATTTATTAGTGATTATTACATATTATGTTTGTCATGACAATTTTGAATTACTGTAAAACTGCTATGTACAACACCCAATGACAAGTAAATAATTATTTTGATATCACGTCTCATCTCTCATTACAAAACTCTATATATACAAAATTAAAAATTAAAAAACTAAATCCCGTATATTAAGAAAAAACCCATAAACTAGAAATGAAAACATTGCATCCAATTGTTTATTATTATATTTCATATTCCGTATTAAAATAATAATACATTTATATGGTCAGATTCAAATTTTGTAGGCAAAATGCTAAGGATAGTAACAAATATTATAAATCTTGACAGTATATATATTATTCTGATCTGAATAAATCTAAACATAAAATATATATCAAATATCTCAAGTTTAGCGATTTCATTTGATTTCTTTTCGTTCTTTTTGAGAAATCCGTCCAACACAATGACTTCTAATCGGTCCACAACAATGTGAGTTCTTTCCATGATGATAATTTAATGTAATATCTTGATTGTTATCTAAATTTTATTTAAACTTTTAATAAGTATAATGACTCTTTATTATGAAAACTAAGTTACTATCTTCATATGAATTGGTTTTTAACTCTTTTGGATATATCTTTAATTATGATTGACTTTGAGCTTTTAATGGATGTTTTGTTTGTTGATGCGCAATATGTAGGTTAATTCGTTTCTTTTATGGGTAGTGATTTGTTTTAAAAAAGACATGAGTCAACACTTATTTCTTATCCAATACGATGATAGGAGCAAATACGCACACACAAGATACCCTCAACCTTGCTCAAACTAATCCTCACGATCCAGGTAGGAAAGCAACACCATTAGGTCTCTGATGAATATGTTCAGTTGAGTATATAATTTTTTTTCAATATTAAAAATTTTGAAAAATCAATTAAAAAACCTAGTAACATATATATATATATATATATTATGCTATACCATATTGCTTTTTTTAAACATTAATTAAATGTAATCTAAATTATCTAATACCCCCAGGAACATGAAAGTAAAAATAAAAAGGTCCCGGGAGTCGAACCTAGGTCGCTGGATTCAAAGTCCAGAGTGCTAACCACTACACCATAGAACCTCGTACATTTAATTTTACATTCTATTATATTTTAACCGTGACAAACAAATTGATAAAAATATTGGAAATATGAAAATTGACGAATTGCACCAGCCTGGAATCGAAGCAGGGTCTGTACCGTGGCACGGTGCTATTCTACCACTAGACCACTAGTGCTAGATATTCGACGTTTCCATGGTAATATTGTAAATCTTTCACCTTAAAAGTTTAAGTAGTTTGAGAATCTTAATCTTAATCTTAATCTTAATCTTAATATACTAGATGGATGCTCGCGCGATACGGCGCCGGTAGCGACGACGGTATGGTGTGTCGGATTTGTGTAATAAGGTAAAACTTTGGTGATGAAAGACATGATAATGATTGGTGGCGCAAAGTTCGAATTGGTGGTGGTGGTGATCTATGTTTCATGTGATAAGGTTTTACTTTTTTCACGATGTGTGAAATACTGAAATGTGTAAAATGTTAAAGATGAAAATGGTTGAAGGGCATAGTTGGTATATCATGTGAGAGGATGCTTAGCAAGGAAGATTATTTAAGGGCATTTTGGTCTTATCAAGTTCTTAATTAAGTTAAGGGGAGGAATCCAATTTCTTTTATAAGGTATTATAGATATAGTGTAAGACAGTTGAACTAATGACTTATTAACCAATCAAATCGTTCATTTTTATCAAATTTATTTCTACTTATGGCATCATTTAGATTAACTATAAATTAAAAATTCTAATAATCATTATCCATATATATTACTATATTAGTATTTATATTAATTTGTAGAAAAAGCCTCATTAACTTACATTTTTTTGTTTTCTATCAACAATTTACACTTTTAGCCCTAAATACTCAATTTGTTTTTATTTTTAGCCATCAACTTGAGAGAATTTTTTAAAATTTACATTAAAAGAATTTCAACATATGAAATATTGTCTACAAATAATTATTTTGAAACTTAATGACTAATTAAGCAATTAAATCGCTCAATTTCATCAAATTGACTCCCGCTTATGCATTGTTTTCCATCCATAATTTACACTTTTTAGCCCGAATACTTAATTTATATTTATCTTTAGTCATTAATATTTATCATGGGATAGGTGATTGAGAATAAACCTATTCGTGTTCAGGGTCCGCATCATGATCAAATACATATACTTAAATGTCAAGTACATGTTCACAAATAATATTTATATTTTAATTCTTAGTTATTCTTCATAATAATATCACATTATGAGTATAACTGGTTTCTAAAAATTCTAGAATAGGGAAATAATTATAGCATGTGCCTTATGGAATGACTACGACAAACAATTCCATCAATATGTTTCAGCTAATAATGACAATGATGAACCTATAATTATTGTACTACAACTTGCAAAGTATAACACTTGGAACTGTATATCTTTTTAAGTTATTTTTAAGTGTAAATTGGTGATGAAAAACCAAAAAGTATAGTTAATTATTTTTAAATTGGGTTAAAGTGTAAGTTGGTGATGAAAAATCAAAAGTATTAGTTAATTATTTTTAAATTTGGGTTAAAAAGTGTAAATTAGTTATGGGAAACCAAAAAGTGTATATTAACTGTTTTAGATTGGGTTAAAGCCTAATTCCCCCTCCTTATTAATCCTTAAATTTATTAATATTTATTTTTTTAAAAAAAAACTCCCAAAAATTATTATTATATTATTATCTATATATACAACCTAGGAAAAAACTGAGAGTTTGGCGTAATGAGGCTAGTGCATGATTTTAAGCTAGTGAGTCCCTCCTAAACAAAACTTCAAACAACACAACACCAAAGGAGCAGATGTCTGACTTATGAGTCAAACCTCTGGTGTTTTCATATGCTTGGTCCTTATGCTGTAATGAGGCTTTATATTTATCGCCAAGGTAAAGCTCATTGCTTTTAGCTATACAGCATGTCTAAAATCATGTCACAGGTTCCATGTTTATCCAGCGAATATCCATACTATATACATATGTATACTCGGACTAAATGTATGTATAAAATCACTAAGCATAAAAATATGCATATATTAATTGTACCTGAGATTTTGCATATGTTAGGCATTGCTCAAAGCTGGTTTGCGGGGACTAGCAAAGGGTGTCACTGCCAGCTCAGTTTTGCTTTGACCAAAAGGATGCCTCGTGCCAAAGCGACCGAGGATACATATATCCTGAAAATTATGCCTACTATGCCGGCATGATAGTGATACTCATTAGCATTACAAACATCCTCTCTGAGCTTTATATCACCAGCTTCAGGTCGGTATAACAACTATATACATTCAAGCGGCCAGTTAACAATGCTCATTGTACATGCAGGGCATTTGGCTTCTGTTTTAAAGCATTTCACAACAATTACGAGTACTTTCATCACTTGATGCTACCTTATGTGGCAGTAATTTAGATGTCATTAGCCATGAGCATACCAAATTTCTACATTTCTGTAGAGCTAGATTGTGTAAGGTTACAAGGCATTCCTTCTATCTTGAGAATAAATGGAAGATTTGTTGGCAACCATCTCAAAGGATAACTGAAGCGTGACTTGTCTTATATTAAATTATGAGCAACTCTAGAATGTCTAGCCAACGCTTTCATAATGTACACAATACTGCCCAACGCTAAAACCTACGTTATCCATGACTCCTGGCCCCTTTACAATGTTGCTCATAGATAAATATCATACGATATACTTTAAAAGATTTAAAAATCTTGAACAGAATTTTGGCCTTTCTTAGCTGTGAAATCATTTTCTTTTTAAAAAAAAACAAAATTACACAAGGTAATCAACTGCCAAGAAAATTGTCTTATAAGGAGTTAATAAACTCTGAGAGTTCATCACAGGGCATCATTTTTAGCGAGGTATAAACAAGAAATGTCAACCTCGACAACACTCAGTAATGGTTTTGCAATTAGGCCAAACAAATGTAGGCTTTTAGACTAATAGGTGCTCTTTTTTTTTATTAGGCCAGCTCCTGACCAGTATCTGTTGAGCTTCATGTCTATGCATTTTGATGGGCCTAGTCAAATGTTTGTACCAGCAATAGCTTATTTGTGCAGCCACAGCAAATTAACAAAACGTTTATAAATACTTCCAAATAGTAGTATGAAGTACCTGAAGTGGGATGTTATTTGAACTTTTAAATAACTGGCATGATCAGGTCATTTGACACCAAACGTCAAACAAGTGACAAGGTCAGGTCATTTGACAACAAACATTATATAAGTGATGAGTCTTGGACACTTTCCTGACCACTAATATTGTCACGATTTAAGAAGCGTTGATGTAAAATCCTACCCCTCTTTTTAACAGAACTATCCAATGTGATTGACTGCCAAGAAAGCCGTCTTGACTCTTGACGGAGAAGATAAACTCCGAGGGTTCTTCACAGAATTTATTAAACCCATGACATACATGGTTGCTTTAAACAGGTTTCAGGCTTTCTTCATATCAGGTCATTTAAGCAACATCAAGAGGTTACCTCATATAACATGTACCAATAACCAGGCCAGCATGTGCGACTAAAATACTATGGTTTCAATGTTTCATTACAGCAGCTAGTGGAACAAGTTATGTCATTGCAACTTTTGCGCACTTTGAGCTCGATTTATACAATCAAATCAAATGAGTTCCCGCACACTAAGCTAATAAAATCAGAGTATACCGCATGGAGAATAGCTTAATCACAATATCACATACAACATTAATATGTATTTTCTTATAATAACAAGATATGATGGAGATTGTAGAATAACATACGTATGGAAGAATACTTACAAATCTCATTAAGATTTGATGGCAGATGTAACTCTCCTCATAATTGTAACACCCCGACAGCGGCAGAAAACTCGGGATGTAAGATAAAGCACACGCGCACATGGATGTTACATAGGAATACTAAATGAGTGCATACATTAAGCATAAATAGTCAATTTCATAACCAAACAAGCATAATAGTAGTCATCGCACACAAGTTAAAACAAGCATTTCAAATAGAGATGAGATAAGTTCCCACGCAGGGGAAAAGGTTAGGCATATTGCCATCAAGCATAAACAAGAGCATGCAAACTTCAAAACCTAGCCCACAGTCTGCTAAAGGTCCCATGCTACCTCACCTAGCCACGATTAGCTTGCATACCTGAAAGGAATACTTAAACGTGTCAACAAAAAGGTTGGTGAGTTCGTAGGTTTAAGTTCATAAACAAGATGTATAAAAACGTTTTATGCCATCAATAGAATTCGAGAGTAAAGTAGTATAGTGTGGCTAGAGACCAACTTGCACATAAGTAAGTGTTTGTATATAATCGTGCACACACGGTCATCAACATGACCGACAAGTATGTACAAAGCGAGCACACACAATCCTCAACAGGACCGGCTGATATGTAATAAGCGAGCACACACAATCCTCAACAGGACCGGCTAATATGTATACGCGAGCACACACAGTCCTCAACAGGACCGGCTGATATGTAATAAGCGAGCACACACAATCCTCAACAGGACCGGCTAATATGTATACGCGAGCACACACAATCCTCAACAAGACCGGCTGATATGTAATAAGCGAGCACACACAATCCTCAACAGGACCAGCTGATATGTAATAAGCGAGCACACACAATCCTCAACAGGACCGGCTGATATGTAATAAGCGAGCACACACAATCCTCAACAGGACCGGCTGATATGTAACAAGTAGTCAAATAGCCATAGAGTAGTAAAAGCAGTTACGGCATATATAAAAACATATGTAGTATTCCTTTCACCCCCAAAACATAAGTACAGAAAAAGGGGCTACGAAGACTCACAGTGATTTGGTACAAGCACAGATTATAAGCACAGAGATAAATAGGTTGTATCTATCGGAGTCCAAGTACATCTTGATGTAAACCTAATCACAAGTCATTGATCATAATTAAGCACACGTATTGGTTCTTGTGTTTAATTTATCATTGGAGTGTTCATGATGAACTGATGATTTGGTCCTTAAAGATCTTTGAATGTTTTGACTTCAAAAAGAATTTGAATGGACTTTAAGTACTTGAATTGGACTTGTTTTGTACGTCTTTGAACTCACACATATGTAATTATAATGATAATGTGTTAAACAATCTTTAATGATGATCTTTTGACTTATGAACTTTATTTAGTTGTTTATGGAACTTGTACTTTAATAATCAAGATAGAACATGTCTTTGTGTACTCAATTAGGGTTCGCACGATGTACATTGTTTTAGGTCAATTTATGAACTAGCTTTGATGTCAATGTGTAGCCTTAAATGTGTTTAATCGAATGAAAATAATGTTATGAACTTGGTTTGGGGTTAAATAATCAAGTACGGTGTGTTATAGAACATGTTCATGTTGTTTTTAAGATGAACAAGATCGTATTGAAGTTTGGATATAATAAGTAGTGAGTGTAAGATCGTTTTAGGGTTCAAGGTTGATCTAGGGTTCCATTAGTTTGAAGATCGTTTTAGAGGTCAGGATACAAGATCGTCCTAGGAGTTTGAAGCCCAAGATTGTCCCCCTGGACAAGGTGCAAGATCGTCCTAGTTGTTCTAGGGCAAGATCGTTTTGGTGACTAAGGGTTCAAGATCGTCTCATTTTCATGACTAAAGATCGTTTTAAGGGAACAAGGTGCAAAATCGTCTTAGGTTTTCCAGTGTCAAGATCGTTTCAAAATGAGGGAGCTCAAGATCGTCCTAAGGGTCCAAGAACAAGAACAAGGCATATGATCGTTTGAACGAACAAGTGTTTGAGCTAAACCAATCCAAAGGATCAGTTACCCATTCAACGTACCACAACAAAACAACACCTCACAAGAACATACGAGCAGGAATCAAGAATCAAGAGGCTGCCCAGGACAATCTTGGGGTCAAGATCGTCCCAGGGAGATCGTCCCAGGGAGATCGTCCCACATACAAAACGGGCTGATACTTGAACTTAAACAACACACGAAGATTTAGATCGATTCCGGGACTTGTTAGAACCTAAAACTAATACATATATACATATTAACACTAACCATTAAAACTTTTAACGATTTCGAGACCATCTATAACATAAATAAGACGTGGCACATTATGAACAAGTTTTCCCTCATATTCAAAAATGGGGTTTGTAGATTAAAGCATGTTATGACCCAAATTTGTTCACACAAATGATGTTAAACATATTTAGACACAAACCCATTAACTTTTAACACGATTTTCGATCAAAAACTGGACCAAATCATCAAGAACATAATACTTGAAAAATACACTTTTAATTTGATCAAAAACTCAAAATTTGTTGTTGTTACCTGAGAATTGTTTCCAGATTGTGTTTTGATCGTCACAAGGATGATAAAAGTACAAATGATTTTGACTTAACAACCCAACATCAAAAGATGAATTTTGTGTGTGTGAATGGAGGCTGCAAGTGTGTGTTTTAGAGAGAGAGAGGTGAGATGAAGAAGGTGAAGGAATGAGTTTCTCTCACTAAGTTTTTCTATTTATAGTTTTCCAATAATAATGATCTTAATAAATGTAGGGACTATTTGTGAATATCTTAGGGCTAGAACTTTCATAAATACGATCGTTTGCGACTCGAAATCCAGTATTTTATCATAATAAATTATGAACTCGCCTTATAATTCAAATTTTAAGATCAAATTGACCTTCATGTGAGCACATATCTTAAGTCTAAAGCACGTCAAGAACTTAGATAAAATTTGAGAAACTTATTTATTACATTTCTAAGGCGGTTGTTACAATAACTGAGAGTGGCTATACATGGCAGATGCAACTTGCTTGTCCATTTTGTCATGCCGTGGAGCAGTTCTGGCTCGGTTAAGTGTTTGGCATTTTGTCAAACATTTGGTGTGCAGAACCCGACCATATTTTGCTAGTTTGCTTCTTCATAAGGGGTTTCTTTTTAGGCACCAAATCCCAAAAATTCACGAGTTTCATTTGATATATACATATTGCCTAAACAAAATCCAACTAGATACATATTATGTGTGTGATTTTTTAACAGATCTGAAACGAGCTCGAGATTTCACAAAAAAAAATTATGCTTTTCCAAAGATTGGAGTAAAAATCTTATCTGGAGATATGGCTTGTTTGTGTTTCAAAATACAAGAATCTGACTTATTTGTTGAACTATTGTAGAGACACGAAGATCGTTTCGTTCGCGTCCCACGGATGGCGCCAAACCTAATAAATTCTTCGCGAATACATATATACAAAAAATATATATGTGTAATACGAAAAGAGAATTAAGAGAAAATTAAGGAAATATCCATACCTTCCTACTCCAAGAATCAAAAGAAAATTGAAGAGGATGCCTATCTTGTTGTCAAGTATAGCAATCAAAAAGAAAATACCCTTCAATTGAAAGGAAGAAAAAATTCAGTTTATCTGATAATGAAGGAAAAATATCAAAAGGGAAGAAAAATACTTCAAAGTTTGACACTCGATACGATTATATATACATATATATGAAGGAGGAGTTTTATACCTTCTTTCACTTTATCTGATAATGCCGAGAAGAAAAATATCAAACCAAGATGAAAAAAAGTATAAATAAAAGATCTGCAAGTCCCCTTTGATGAATAAGGGACAACTACAAAAGAAAAATTGAAAGGTTAAAAAGTGATCAAACCGATAAAAAAAAATCAAAAAGAAAGGTTTGTAGATTTATACCTTCCTCCTTTTTTATTTTTATGTATGAAGAAATTCTTCCTCAGGTTCAAGAAAAATTGACAAGATGCACACCTCTCTTGGTATTGCCGAATAAAGAAAGCAAAAGAAAAGATAACAGAGAAAATCAAGAACCACAGATTAAAATGACTTTCTTTTTCTATCATTTGTCAATATACATCATAAAAAAATAAATAAAGAGATAATACCTTCTCCTTTTTCTTCTTGACTGGGTTGACTTTTTCTTTCCAAGAGAACACCTATGTTCAAAAAGGAAGAAAATACAAGATGCAATTAAATCAACTGCACAAAGAAAACAAAGAATTGCTTATCTTTTGTAGATATCTCTACAATTTAGATTAAAAAGAAAAATGAAGGGAGGTGATGAAAGAGAGTTTGTACAATTTCACTCCTTTGTTGCCTCAGTCGATTCAAAGGATAAAAAAAAAAAAAATTGTAGACTGTATCGATCAAAGAAAAGAGAACAACTCCTTTTGACTGCCGACCCAAAAGTTTGAAAAGTTTCTCTCCTTTTTTATCTTTCTATCATTTATAAAAAAAAATATATAATAATAATAATAATAATAATAATAATAATAATAATAATAATAATAATAATAAAGAAACAATTATCTAAAGAATTGAAGGGAAATAGAAGAAAGTTTGAACCCAAGCTCTTAAAGAAATCTTACCTTCAAACTTGGGAGACTTGATGATTATGATGAGTTATAAATCTACGCCTAAAGGAAAGGTAGCAAAGCATAGGCAGAGGAAGATTGTTTTATCGAGGTCTTGGAGAAATATAACTCTTGGCCAAGATTCAAATAGACCAGACGAGACTAAGATAGAGCTAGATTTAATATATATACATCGAACCTAAAGTGGGAGTGGACCCCACACCGAGGCTGGAGGTGGGTCCCACTAGCGAGGCGTAGAAGGAAGGAAGGGACCAAGGAATCAAGGAAGGAAGGAAGTAAGGAAAGAAAGGGGCCACGCCTAGCTTAGCAAAGAAAGAAGGAAAGAAGGAAGAAGTAGGCTCCACGCCTAGCTTAGCAAAGGAATGGAGGAAGGATGGAAAGACAAATATTAATTAACTAATATTCATATATATATGAGATCGGAGTCTACAAAGGAAGGTGAGCCCCACGCCGAGGCTTAGGAGAAGCAAAGGCTGGGCTGGACCCCACCATGGAAGCGTGGCAAAAGGAGAGAGGGAAGCTTAGAGGTGAGACTCCACTTCGGCTAGGCTTAAGGAAAAAGATAAAAGACTTAGACAAAGGAAAAAGGGAAGGCTTTCCTTACTCCTTAGTGCCGAGCCTAGCCAAGAAAGAAAGTAGAGTGAAGGCCCAATCAAATCTCGAAGGTCAAGTTAGAGTTTTACTCTTACATAACACCAATTCTAATATTATTATATTTATTATGGTGAATGACAAATGATAATTCTTGAAGGATCCTCGTACCTTGGGATTTGGGCCAGGTCATACTATACGGCCCAAATTATGAGAAAACCCTAATTTTGCTGCCTATAACTAGGTCTCATCATTGGTTGTCAGATTCTATTCACAATCAATTCACACACATATTAATATTCTCTGCAAATATCAGAGAATATATAGCATCATCAACATATTCATTCGTCATTATTCAATCATTACATAAAAAAATCATATATCATTAATATCCTTCAAAGATTGATACATCTTTATGGGAAAATCATCATACACCTTAGATTCGTCAATAATTTATTAGGTTTGCACTCTCATTTGAGATCTTGATGATTTTCATGGTTAAACCCGCTTTTTGATTGAGCTCCACTTTTCATGCTCAAACACCTCACATATTCTCACTAAAAAAAACCTACGACCAAAAAAAAAGTCGACTACCAAAAGGTTCAACCTCCTCCTTTACTAGGTAATCTGTTTTTAATTTTTAAAGATCACCACTTTTATGAATTTAATATATTATGAACTTAAATTATTATTATCATTATTAACATTATTATTATTATTAGTATTGTAATTAAAAGTTGAAAAAAAAGGTAAACTGGAATCAATATTTTTATGGAGTTAATTTTCATATGTCTCATTCTTCAGTTTTCGTATTAATTAAATTGTGATATTGGTCATAGGGATTTAATATACTTGAATTCTAATTTTTTTTAGTTTTTGATTAATATATTTTGAGACTCCCCATCCCTTGGACGGACCTGAGCACTAGCTTATAAATAAATAGATCTAAAATTAAATGATTAATAACAAAATTTAATAACTAATAATCTACATAGCATGAAAAAATACCAAATATGTGGAAAAATTACAACTAAGCGAAAATCATATTTGCTGTTTAAATAAAACTGCCACATTATTTTTCATATCTTTTCTTAGTTTTATATAAAAATTTTAGGGCGTATTTATAAAAAGCAAAAAAATATTAAACTAGAGGTTCTTATTTTATTGTATTTAATTTTATATATATCTCTTATATTAATATAACAAAATTGTGATAATGTCATTTTATATTAAAGAAGACTTGTTAATATATAATCTTGATTGTTTAATGACATCATCCAATAATAATTAAAAGTAGGCAAAAAAAAAAGAATAATGGAAATTTATTCAAAGATATTATGACTATTAGTCCCAACTTTTACTGGATGGTTACTGAAGACACCTCTATGTCTATGGTGAGATTTCTTTACAATACGTCAACTGCAACTAGACGTGACCAGTTGTTGTGAACAGTATACCAGGTTAACTGGAAGTTACTTATTTAGGTGACAATAACAAATAAGTAAATACAATGCAATAATGTAAAGTACAAGTAATGTAAACTGGTGAGACAATATGTAATTTTCAATGTGTATTTTATTTATTGCCCATAAACAAAATATAAGGTTGTTGCGGAACCAAGATAATACACGAATGTAAATATCCTAAAAACCTATAAAATACAATTGATCTGTACTTGGAAATTCTCCTAGCAATCGAAAAACTTAAAGTTATGAAATGTTCATTTTTACGATTGAGAGAATATTGCATAAGTTCACCAAGAATATTGCAAGTATGTGTTTGCAAAGTTATTTTCTTGCTTGTGCAAGGACCTCTATTTATAGTCGAAGGTTGAGCATTGGGATCTCAACTTGACGTACAAATATGGTTGACAACACAGAAAAGTATTAGTGTTTAACTCTTTTGTGCTTAATAAAGTAAGACAAAAGGTTACTTTATTTAACCACTTTAGATCCTTGTACTTTTATTCATAGACAAGGTTATTATCCGGGTAAAAGGATGTAAAGTAAAAGGTCCTCCTCGAAGTCAGTGTAAAGCTTTGTAACTGCCTTAACACTGATGGTCTCTAGTTCATTGATCTGTTGGAATGTCAACTACGCTTCGCTGCAATTGTCATTCCCTTTCTTCCACTTGATGTCTTCGACTTCAACTGGAATGTCTTCAGGTGTGTTCTTCAGATCTTCAACTGGAGGAAGTCATCAGTTGCATAAACTGTAAATTGCAACTGGACTTCTAATATCTCTGGACAATTCTTCAGTCTCCAGTTGTAACTGGAGAGGCTCCAGTTTTTAGTAAAACTGGACCTAACAAATTCCCCCTAATTGTCCTGAAATATTGCCAAGTTCTTTCAAACTTGTTTCTATACAACTGTAATTTTGAAATACTTGTGTTTGATAAAACCTATTAATTTTCTAAGGCATTTTTATAGATCATTAAATGCCTTGGGTTTTGTTTTGATGTTTGTAGATTTTATCAGCTATCTAACTTGTGAATTACAATCTGGCAACTTGTATATACATAATGAAATTTACATAAGTTACAAGAAATGTAAAATAAAAATACAAGCAGATAGATGGAAGGAGAACTTAAACAGATGGCCCTTCGCCAGTTCTCCTTCTCTTTGCAACTGAAGAAATGGGTTGACGGTCTTTAGCATCAAAGTTCAGCTTCTCTTCAATGCTTTCCTTGAACTTGATGTGGCTTTGAAGCACATAAATTCAACCTTTCTCAACCTTATTCTTCACTTGCTTGGCCTCTAGCAGATTCAACATCTCCACATGCTCAGAATGGCCATACCTGTAAACATCAGGCTTTTCTGTTTTGCTCATGGGGCCATTCAGTGATTTTTCCAGGATGATATCTCCGTTGTAGAACTTCAGTTAAGTATGCACGTGCCTCAAATTCATTTGTCAGTTTGAACTGGGCAGTGCTCAGTTTTTGTACTACAGCTTTGATATCATCAGTGGTTGGCTCACTTGGTTCAATCCAAGTCCTCAGGTTTGCATCCCTTGGCAGGGGTTTTGTCTTTGATTTACCTTTGGACTTGGGTGGATTCAATACTTGTTTGACCACCTTTTTCACTTGTTCTGATCGTTTGAGAATCCCCTCAGTTCTGATCTCTTTTGCCTTCTCCACTATAACATTTAAGCATCTGGCATCGTGACCAGCCTCATCATCTTGATATTGCCTGTCCAGCTTAATCTCCAGCATTTCCTTCAGCGCATTAAAAATTCTTGCATCATTTTTAATTTTCTTGTATTCAATTAATGTTAAGCCCAGAAGTTGTGCGTCAGTGGCATCAACTAGAGTGGGGGGAAGAGTTTTTCTTGATTCTTCTTGATTGAATTTCATTTGTTTCTTCCTTTCCTTTATGATTACCCCAATCCTTTCCAATTTCCGACTTTCATTATCTGTCACTGGAGGCAACTAATCAACATTGCTAGTTTCCAATAATGGACTATTAGTGGCCAGCTGGGCAGATTCATCAGTTACTTTTCCTTTGCCCTTGTCAAGATTCCCCCTTTCACCCACATCATCAAACTCCTCAATAACCTGCTCACCAGCTTCAGTACTGGTAGCAACAACAACAGCCTGACTAGCATCAGTACTAGTCCTAACAACAATCTCCTTTCCCCCTTGGTAGTCTCTAGTCCTTTTCTTATGGCATCAAAATTATGCTAACTATGTGGTAAGCGATCTAGAGACTGCCACAATTGCATGTTCTTACACTCCTTGAATACTCCATAAATCATGCGAACTGTCCTCCACAGATGATTGACTTCTTGGGATTGAGTCAAGACATTACCACAGATGGTGTCTTGACCTGCTTGTATTGCTGTAATAAGTTCAAGTCATCTTGAGAGAGCCTAGTTGCAACAGCTTCCTTCACAACCTCTTTTTCCTTCTCCTTGCCAGCCTCAGTGGTCAGTTTTTCAATTGCTTTTGTATGATTAGATACCTTTGTGGACAAATCTTCAAGACTGCCCCTCAACCGATCGATCTCAGAAGTGACTGGAGTGAGAATGACCTGGGGCGCGGCAATCTTGGTGATCTCAGACATCACCTTTTCGATTAGAAGTTGTTTACGAGAGGCCAAGGTATCTTCAATCTTTTGACCCACTGAAGCTGCTAACTGGTTGCTAAGCTCAGTTACATCTAGGCCAGGTTTTTCAACTAAATCTTTCACCCGCCTTTCTAAGTCCTTCAAATCAACCTCTGGTGATCTTACAGTGGTGGTCAGCAGGTTGGTGATGGATGATGTAACTCCGGATTGAGTCAGTTCAAAGGCCTCCTTTAGTGCTGTTGCCAGTTGATTGGAGGATTGGACCAACTCGTTGAGCTTGCTAAACACCAAGTCCTCACTGGCTGTGAACTTGTTAATCCCCAAATCCACAACTTAGACATTTGTAATATGGTCCTTGTGGTATTTGGAGAGGGACTTGGTGTTTTTGTCCAGTGTCTTTTGAACATCCTCCACCCTCATGAGAAGATTTGAGATGTCAACTTGAAAAGACACGAACTGGCTCTGCAGTGACAGAT
The DNA here is from genome assembly GCF_010389155.1 of Erigeron canadensis. NCBI lineage: Eukaryota > Viridiplantae > Streptophyta > Magnoliopsida > Asterales > Asteraceae > Erigeron > Erigeron canadensis. The sequence continues at coordinate 199,511 of NC_057761.1, forward strand.
GGGGAGATGTCACTTGACCAGTTCTCTGGGCAATTGACTCAACTGGAGGAGGCAAACTAATAGAAGCCTCTCCAGTGGTCCAAGTGCTAGTGGAAACAATAGGAGGGGTTGTGGAAAAAGGAATAGGAAATTCAAATTGGAGACCATGCTGAGAATGCTCAAGTGTGGTCTCCGGCGGCTGTGCGATGTGCCTATTTCTAGGCACAAAGAGTGAGTTTAATAGTGATCTTGTGGGATATGGTGGTGGTGGTGGAGGCATTTCAAAAAGCACTTGTGAAACTAAAACTTGGGTTTCTAGGGGTTGATCAGAGAAAGAAGGGAGCTGATCATGTACAGATGCATCAGCCATCTCTTGATCAAATAGTGTTTCATCTGAATCCGAAGAGTCCAGAATCAACTCACCCTCATTCATGCCTAGATCCATGAATGATAGGGGTGGCTGAACAGATTATTCAGTCTCTTGAATGATAGGGTTTCATCAGTTAGGGGGTCCACTACCGAGGCAGTTTTTCCCTGGAGTGAGGTCACTGGTGACTCAACTACAACTGCTCTCTCCTCAGTTGTAGTATCATGGGCCGAAGAGGTTGGAACCTCGATTTCTGGTTGTGACTGATCAGAAACGTCGTCAGTTCGTGCATGAGGTGTGTCAGAATTTTGGTTCTCCAAGTTGGGTGCTGACACGGACTCTACTCTGGGTTGGGCTGACCCAATATTATCTTCACCACCCTTACCTAAAGAAGTTTCGAGGGTGGTTGCTTGCAAGTTTCCCATTTGACTATCTTCAGGTACTTATTGGGAAGTACCTGAAGGGTTGTCCGGGGTACTAGTGTCAGTGGTAAGTGCTGACCTTTTCCTAGACTATTGGTTTCTTTTTGCCTTTGGGACCGTCCGGACACCTGTTGGGAGGTTTTCGGGGTATACAACTGGTGGGGCAACTGGCAAGTTGGAGCTGGTGGGGTTAGACTGTTGCCCGGGTTCGACAACTGTCACAGTGCCAGTAGACGAACTGGAGGGTCCCTCATTGTTTTGAGGCCCGCCTAGTTGTCTTTCTGATCCACCTAGTGGTGGTGCATCAGTTTTGGCGAATGCCAACAACATTCGCTGGGGAATCTGGACTTCATTCGTATTTGACACAAGGGTGTCCAAAGTCCTGAGCATTTTTGGGACAGAGTATAAAGATTGTGTATTATTGTATTGTTCTCTGCCCAAAATGTGCTTAAAGCATAAGGATAGAAATCTTGAAAATGAGGTACAAGGTCCCCTAGTGCCTTTCAACTTATATACAAGGCTTCTAAATAAAATATTTGCAAAATCTACCCTTAAGCCATTCCATAGGCAGTATGCCATCTCTGCCTGGAAGGAGTTAATCTGGTCCAAACCACCAGAACTTCCACCCATACTTTCGACCAAGTGAATGAAAAAATACCTCCAGGATGGTGTGAGGCCTTTCATCGTCAAGGAACCCTTGGTCATCAATATCCCGTTCTCCAGTACCTCTTTATTCCCCATATCAAGGAGTACCTAGCGGAAATTAATATTCGGGGATATGGTAACTGGAGATTCACCCTCTCTCTAGTAGTTGAGGTGTAGGGAATCCCTCAATGTATCAGTTTTGATGGTACACCTGACTGAACCATCCTTGAGAGTGAAGGTGATGGATGAACAGTCATCGGAAAGAGTGGCGGTGTACCAAAACTCACACAAATAGTCATGAAAAAATTTTTGTGGGTTGAGGGAAAAGGTTTCGCCGATTGGAGAATCATGAAGAAACTGTTGGATTCTACCAATGAGGGAGTCAGCGGCCTGTGTCCCCTTTAAACTTGCCATTGGGTTGTTTGGATTTAACTTAATTAATTTTGCGTTGATGGGGCTCCAATGGCATGTTCAACGTTTTCAAATGGGTTGTATTCGACAGTCAAGAGATTGACATCTCGACTGCGAGAAGAAGATGATTTAGGTGCCATTTTAGTTTGATTGGAAACTGAAATTGAGAGTTTTGGGATTAGGGTTCTTGATTTATTGAGAAGAAAAAGAAAGGAAGCAATATTGATGATTGGAAGTAAATGAAGGGAATTTGGATGAAGTAAATGGGAAAATGATTTTGGTGGGGGTATATATAGGAAAGAAAATATCCGAAATATATACGAAAAAATTATTTAATCTCCAAATTTTTGAAATCGTTTCATATTTTGATTTTTAGAAAATTTGAAATTCAAAAATATTTAATATCTTCCATCAAGCATTTAATGCTACGACGGCTGGTATTCCCACGCACCCACTATCTTCAACAATCCCCATAAAAAGTGCATTCTTTTTCAACAAAAAGTCTTGACACGTCAGACACGTCAGGTGACAGTTGTGAATGGGTTAAAAACACTTGAGTACCATCACGTATCACAAATATTGACCAAGTATTCTTACTGTTATGAAAATCTAGTTGACCACTAGTTTGAGATAAGACTAAACATGTACGTTGGAGATTATCCAATGCCAGTTTCAACTGGAGGGTTCCAGTTACAAAATTTTTTAAACAAAAATAAATTTTGGTCAGTTGCAACTGGAGAGCTTTCCAGTTGCAATTTTCAACAAAAATGAATTTTAGTTAGAAAAACATTTTAAGTCTATTCCCCCTAGAATGATGATCCAGAAATCAATAAGTGCCAGGATAGTATCACAAAGGCGTTCGATAGCCTAGCGAGCAAGGATTATCTGGACCTCCTTAACTAGAGAACCTCATCAGTTTCACTGATGCGTTCATAATAAAGTCTCCAGTTTCAAGGATTTAACATTCCCAATTCGCTGATGAGGTGTTTAAAAGTCTTCTCATCAAGAGGTTTTGTAAAAACATCAGCTAATTATTTATCAGTGGGGATGAAATGAATTTCAATATCTCCTTTTATAATATGATCTCTTATAAAGTGATACCTGATGTCAATCTGCTTTGTCTTCGAGTGCATCAATGGGTTGTGAGAGATTGCAATTGCACTGGTGTTGTCACAAAAGATTGGGGTCTTTGTGTATTTTTGACGATAATCTAATAACTTGTTTTTGATCCAGAGAATCTGGGCACAACAACTGGCCGCAGAAATGTACTCTGCCTCAGCAATTGACATTGAGACTGACGTCTGCTTCTTGCTAGTCCAACTCACCAGTTTTCCCCCTAGGAAATGACAACCACCAGTTGTAGATTTTCTATCTATCTTACAACGTGCATGATCTGAATCTGAATAACCCATTAGATTTAGTCCTGAGCCTTTGGGGTACCAAAGACCAAGACTAGGGAACCCTTTCAGGTACCTAAAAATACGCTTGACAGCGTGCAAATATGATTCCTTTGGGTTAGCCTGAAATCTGGCACATAAACATGTTGTAAATATTATATCTGGTCGACTTGCAGTTAAGTACATTAGTGAACCAACCATTCCACGATATTCCTTTTGGTCCACTAGTTTACCATTTGGGTCAGAGACCAAATTTCAAGGTGCTGCAATTGGTGTGTTTTTTGATGGGACTGAATCAAATTTGTATTTTCTTAACAAATCTCTGACATATTTTTCTTGGTTAATAAAAATACCATCCATGGTTTGTTTAATTTGAAGACCTAAGAAAAATGTTAATTCACCCATTAAACTCATTTCGTACTCAGTTGACATGATTTTAGAAAATTTTTCACACATTGCATCATCAGTTGACCCAAATATAATGTCATCGACATAAATTTGAACCAGTAAGATATTACCTTTTTCTTTCAAGATAAACAAGGTATTATCTATTGCACCTCGTTGAAAACCATTGTTGAGAAGATGTTTAGTTAAAGTGTCATAACAGGCTCTTGGGGCTTGACGAAGACCATACAATGCTTTGTTCAGTCTGTATACCAAGTGAGGATGCTTTTCATTAATAAAGCATGGTGTTTGCTTAACATACACTTCTTCTTCCAAAGTTCCATTCAGGAACGCACTTTTGACATCCATTTGAAAGACTTTAAATTGCAAATGAGCAGCATAAGCCAAGAAAATTCTAATGGCTCCAAGTCTTGCAACTGGAGCAAAAGTTTCATCAAAATCTACACCCTTTGCTTGACAATAACCCTTGGCAACCAATCTAGGTTTATTTCGCACAACATTGCCATCTTTATCCATCTTATTTCAGTAGACCCATCTTGTACCAATGGGTTCTTTCTTTAACCCTGGTGGATAAGGAACAAGTTCCCACACATTGTTCCTTTCGAACTAGTTGAGCTCTTCTTGCATAGCTTTAACCCAGCTTGGACCTTCCATTTCCTTGTCAATCTTCTTCGGTTCTATCAGTGATAAGAAGGTGATGTTCAAGCATTGTTCACTTGTGGCACTTCTAGTCTAAACCCCACTATTTGGATCTCTAATAATTTGCTCAATTAGATGTGCTGCTATCCATTTAGTGTATTGACTAGGTTGATAAAGCACAACATCAGTGCAAGTCACCTGGTGATTCTCCTCAGTTGTAGCAACTGGACAAGGATCAACCCAAACTACCTCTACATCATCATCAGAGTCAATAAGGTTTTGGTTGACATTACGAGTTTCTTCAAAAGAAGGCATCTCTTGATGAGATGGAGGGGTTTGAACTGGTGCTGATGCTGCAGTGGCACGTACATATGATCCAATCACCAATTTATGTGGTAAATTGAAACTGATGGAAGGATAAAATGGAGTGTCACTGGAGCTTTTCTTCTTTGAAATTGGTTCCAAGTCTGTTTGACTGGGAACATCTTTTGGTGTATCAACTGATTGATGAACATTATCAGTTACACCAAAATCGACTGGAACAACTGGAGAGATATCAAGGCTTGGTCTTTTATTGATTGCTTCATTTGATTCATCGAATATGACATGAATTGACTCATGAACCTTTTGCAGTCTATAATTATAGACTCTAAAGGCTTTTCTAATATCTGAATATCCTTGAGAACCCCCTTCATCAGCTTTTGCATCAAACTTTCCTAGTTGTCTGGAATCATTTAAAATAAAAACTGGACAACCAAATACATGGAAATATCCAATATTTGGTTTGCGATTCCTGGGGACTTCATAAGCAGTCTTTTTATGTCTTTTGACATAAACTGACGTGACCGATTTTGGGTTTGGCATGCTGTAGCAACTGCCTCAGCCCAAAAACTGGTGGGAAGACCTGATTCAGATAACATACTTCTTGCAGCTTCAATTAGTGCTTGATTCTTTCTTTCAACAACACCATTTTGCTCTGGAGAACGAGCTGAAAAGAAGTTTTGTGAAATGCCAGTATCAGTGTAGAATGATTCAAGTTCCGTATTTTGAAATTCGGTGCCATTGTCACTTCTCAACTGACACACTTTCTTGGTATATTTAAGTTCAATTCTTTTGATGAGTGAGATGATTTCACCAAGTGCATCACTTTTTGATCTGATAAATACCACCCAACAGAATTTGGTGTATTCATCAACAACAACTAAAGTGTATCTTTTACCAGTTTTGGTTTGAACATTCACTGGACCCAAAAGATCCATATGTAGCATGTGAAGAGGCTCAATGATGCTGAAATTCTGTCTGGTCTTGAAACTGGCTCTTTTCTTCTTGCCCATCTCACACCCTGGACATGGCTTCTCCTTTTTGAAGGAAATTAAAGGTATCCCATCCACCAGTTGTTTGCGAGACAACTTGTTAATATTTTTGATATTTAGATGGGATAATCTTTTATGCCATAACCAGTTGGTGTCCTCATCAGCCTTGACATAGAAGCAATGCTCTTTTGGAGCTGGTTCCATGTCCATGACATACACATTTCCTTTTCTTGGAGCAATCATCACCACCTTCCAATCCTTGTTAAATATGGTGCCTTGAGTAATATCAAACAGTACCTTATATCCATCGTCACAAAGTTTATTGACACTGACCAGGTTATATTTCAAAACATTGACAAATGCAACTTTAGTGAACTGGATCTGTCTATTATTGATTACACGATATCCTTCAGTTTTTCCACTTCCATCATTACCAAACGTCACTGTCGGTCCATCTTTGACAGTGAACTCTTCAAGCATGGGGTTACATCCGGTCATTGTTCGTCCAGCTGCGTTGTCCAGATACCAGGTATTCTTTTTGCGATCTCCCTGCACATCCAAGCAAATCATCATCTATTTTTAATGAACCCATCTTTTCTTGATGGATCCACTAGACTTCACCTGAGAAGTCTCAGTTGATTGACTGGGGGTTGAAACTGGAGCTTTCTCATTATCTCCAGTTTCAGGAGTAAAAACAATTGGTTTGATGGGTATTTCCTCCTTTTTCTTATTTTTAGCTCCTTTTTGAGCAGATTGTTTTTGTTTTGATTTTGAAGGAGGATTTTTATCAATTTTCTTTTCAACTCAAGAAGTCGAAGCTCCGTCCAGATTTTTCATTTTCAAAGTACAACTTTGAACATGTCTTGACAAAAGTTGGAGTTGACTCTCCAGTTTGAACAGAAAATTGTTTTCATCAGGCAACTGACCCTTGGAATTGGGTTCAGTTGAGTTTTTAGTCTTTGGATTCTTGGGCTCCTTGGACTTTTGAGGCAAAGGATTATCGCCAGTTTCCTTTTTAACTAGAGCTTTAGCCTTTTTGGCTCCAACTTTAACCTCAATGGGGGTGGTCTCAACAGTTTCAATTTTGACAGGGGTAGAAGAGTCATAGGGAGTCTCAATTCTAACCGACTCAGGCATTTGATGAATCGAGGGTAAAACTGCTGCCATCTGGAGGTCACCAGATTTCCATGCAGTTTCTTGAGCATCAATGGTTTTAGAAAAGGCGTCATAATTTTTACCAGATGCTTGTACCCACGATTTGATAACCATATGTTCCTTTTCCTTTTCCTAATCATATTTTAATTTTTGGTTATCCTTTTCTAATGCCTCATTTTTCAAAACTGATTCATTGAGAGCCAACTGGACACTTTGTAAATCATTCAATTGAGGTTTGAAATTGTTTAGTTCAATTAAAACTGTTTCCAAATATCTTTCATAGTCAGTTCTAACAGTTTCAACTAATAACAAATCATCATTAAGTGATTCAGCAATGTCCAGTTTTAGTTCTGTGTCAAATTCTTCATCATAGTCACGTCCCTTTTTCAATATGATGTCCACCCACCTTCCAGAAATGACATCATTCTTCACCATTGGTTGTTGATCTTCCAGAGCCATAAAACACAAATCTCTAACCTCTTCTTCATCATCAGATGAGTCATCAGAGAGTTCCCATTTCCCTTCAGTTTGGGCCAACATGCACTTATTTTTTTCTTTTTCTTTCTCTTGCTCAAGTGACATGAGGGCAATCTGGGCCTTAAGCTTTTTGTATTTGGCCTTATAGTCATCAGATTTAACAAAATTAGGGACTGAGGGACCAGCTTGGTTGTTCATTTGACTAGATTCGCATTCCTTCATGAAATGGCCTTTCTTACCACACTTGTAGCAGGTAAGATTGGCCTTATCCGAAGAGTTGGAACTGGAAGCATTGTTGGACCCATTAAATTTATTAGATTTATGCTTGAACCTGTTAAAGGTTTTAGCAATCATGATGACCAGATCATCATCGTCATTTTCATCACAACCATCACTGAGGTCTGTGGTAAGGCCATAGTTCAAAAAGTTGTTTAACATCTCCTTCATCGTATGTGACTGGATATTCTCAGTAGACATTAAAGCAGCACAAGGTTGTCCAGTTTTTGAAGCAACCTTGGAACTCTGAGCATGGTTCATAGCATCTTGCTCAGCCAGTTGTCTTTCAGCATTTTTATCTTCAGTTAATCTGAAGGCTCCATAAAGGGATGCAAGTGTATGACTGTGCAAGGTCTTTCCTTGTCTTAAGACAAGAACCATGTGTGACCATTTGGTTGGAAGTATATCACAAAATTTCTCAAGAAGAATATCCTTATCCTTCTCAACACCCAAGCCTCTCAGTTGGTTAATGAGGCTAGTAAATTTGGTATAGGTACCAGTTAAACTTTCATTCGGTAGAGCAAAGAAGGATTCATACTTCTTGTAAAATGCAACTTTTCTGGTTGCAATGGTGTCATTTCCTCCTTTATTCTGAAGAACTAATTCATCCCACATACACTTTGCACTGGGAAACAACACGAGTGTTGGAATTAGTTCCTCTGGAACAGCAGCAAGGATCATGTTTTTCAGTCTGGTGTCAAGATCAACCAGTCTGCGATCCTCATCGGTCCAGTGCTCTTCAGATTTCTCCCTAAAGCCTCTTCTCCTAGTAGGGTCTAGAAGAGGGCTTACTCCAGAGGACATGGGTATATAAGGACCATCCTTAAGGATTTTCAGCGTATACCTCTCTATTCCGCCAAAATGCAAGAGCATTCTAGCCTTCCAAGTGCCAAACGTTTCATTATTCCCATCAAACTTGGGAACAGGAGTATTGGAATAATGCACATGAACGTGGCTTGGAGTTGGAGTAGGAGGAGGAGGAGGATTGGTATTTAAAGGAGTTGTGACATTAAGATTAGTTTCATTTTGAGGACCAGAACCAGTCTCACCTTCAGTACCAGTAGCCATCTAAGCAGACCTAGGTTATAGAATTGATTCAATTCAACCTGCCTGCTCTGATACCACTTATTAGTCCCAACTATTACTGGATGGTTACTGAAGACACCTCTATGTCTATGGTAAGATTTCTTTGCAATACGTCAACTGCAACTGGACGTAACCAGTTACTGTGAACAGTATACCCGGTTAACTGGAAGTTCCTTATTTAGGTGACGATAACAAATAAGTAAATACAATGCAATAATGTAAAGTACAAATAATGTAAATTGGTGAGACAATATGTAATTTTCAATGTGTATTTTATTTTTTGCTCATAAACAAAATACAAGGTTGTTGCGGAACCAAGATAATATACGAATGTAAATATCCTAACAACCTATGAAATACAATTGATCTATACTTGGAAATTCTCCTAGCAATCGAAACACTTAAAGTTATGAAATGTTCCTTTTCACGATTGAGAGAATATTGCACAAGTTCACCAAGAATATTGCAAGTATGTGTTTGCAAAGTTATTTTCTTGCTTGTGCAAGGACCTCTATTTATAGTCGAAGGTTGAGCATTGGGGTCTCACCTTCGACGTACAAATATGGTTGATAGCACACAAAAGTATTAGTATTTAACTCTTTGTGTGTGCTTAATAAAGTAAGACAAAAGGTTACTTTATTCAACCACTTTACATCCTTGTACTTTTATCCACAGACAAGGTTATTATCCGGGTAAAAGGATGTAAAGTAAAAGGTCCTCCTTGAAGTAAGTGTAAAGCTTTGTAATTGCCTTTACATTGATGGTCTCCGGTTCATTGATCTGTTGAAATGTCAACTGAGCTTCGCTACAATTGTCATTCCCTTTCTTCCACTTGATGTCTTCGACTTCAACTGGAATGTCTTCAGGTGTGTTCTTCATATCTTCAACTGGAAGAAGTCATCAGTTGCATAAACTGTACATTGCAACTGGACTTCTAATATTTCAGGACAATTCTTCAGTCTTCAGTTGTAACTGGAGAGGCTCCAGTTTTCAGTATAACTGGACCTAACAATGACTTTAAAATATTTTTAGTAGATAATCATAGAAAATTTTTATTGAAATGAGAAACAAATATATAGATCGAAATTGATTATTATAATATCAGCTTACTCAAAATATATACAATCTAATAATATTCAACGTAATAAAAAGTTAAATACGTTCATTGTGGTGTATCATTATAAAATCAAATTCTATTCAAATGCCCGCATAATATGCGGGTTAATTACCTAATAAATAATAATAAGAGAATTTGCTATAGAATGTTTATAAAAATTAATACTTTACAATGTTCAAGTAAAATTAAATAATTTTAAAATGTTAAACGAGAGGTTCTTATTTTATTGTATTTAATGTTATATATATATAATATATATATATAAATTGAAACGTGTTTTATATTTTATGCATATTATTTGATACTTTTGTTTCTTAATTATATAATATGCAAGTAAATCTAATAAGATGGAAAATAGAAAAAAAAAACAAAATCAAATGAATTTGAACATATTTTTTAGTTTTTTAAATTGAAAAATGAGATTGCATCTTCTTTTTAACGTATTTTTAAAATTTTCGAAGGTTTCTAAAATAGAAAACTCCATTAATTTTCTACATAATTGGAAATATAAAATTAAAAAATATTTTTTTGAACTATACCCACCTTAAATTGATGAAAGCCTTATATTGAATTTGGACAGAAATATATCAAGGATGACTTTTGTAAAAAATGAATAAATGTAAAAAAAATAAAATTAGAAACCAAGTTTTTTTAGTTGAATACTTGAATTTACTTAATTAACAGTGTCCTATAGTATTTTTATTTTAGAAAAACCATCTTTAATTTATTCACATAATTAACAACGTTTTATAAACGTTTTACTCTTTATAAACCTTCTTGCATTTATTCACATAAATGGTAACATATATAGTAACATATGACTGGTCATATTGTTATTTATGTGAATAAAATAGAAGATGGTTTTTAAAAAGGAAAACATTTATAAGACATTGCTAATTACATAAATAAATTGAAGATGGTTTCTGAAAAGTAAAAAATTTATAAAACATCATCTCTACCAAATTTAGTTTCTATTTTTTTCTTTGACCACAAGAACAACGATTGTACACCTTCATTTTAGAATTTCTCATCCCAATTTATTACTCGTGCAATAACTAGCTAATCAATCCGTATATAATGCGGGTAGCTGAATAAAATTTGGTGTTAAAATTACAGTTTATTTAAAAGTCATAATATATAAATCACATTTGTTATATTAAAATTTTGATGATAAATTGATTATTCAGTTTTCATACTTCTAACTTCGAAATAGTATTAAAATAATAAATTTTTAATCTACAAATTTGTTTTCTATTTCAATATGAACCCTTTTGATAACACTTAACATTTCACTCAAGTTACAATGACATCGAAAGAAAAAAAATAGTTATATAATTTAAAAAAGATACTATGAAAAATTTAATTAATTATACGGGTTTTGATTTTTAGTTTCTATTCCTACTAAATAAATAAGTAAAATAAAAATTTTCCATATACTAACATTATGTTAAAATCATTATATCTTGAAATAAGTTTGAAACTGTTTTGTTTTGTCTATTTTTTTTTATGATGTCATAAAAACGTTAAGTTAACATATTATGGAAAATTCTTTTAAAAAAAATGACATCATCACAATCTTTTTTTAAAAGATAATGTATGTATCTATGGTGTATATGAATAAATTAACAATACAACCCCACCATCCACATTTATACATACTAGTTTCGCAGCCATCATATACTCATAGTCTCATACTACATTTTTTTACAACATTTAATCAAAAGACGAAATAAGGACTGACTTAAAGGATATCTTACAAAGAGATGAGGAAAGAGCAACAATATTTGAAAAAGACGTTGCCACTAAGATGAGGTATGGAATCAACATTTCTATTACTAGTTTATGTTCATTTTAATTCAATTTCAAGCCACCAAATGAACTTTTGGTAGCCTTTTTTCATCCAGTTGCCCTTGAAGTCAATAAAGTGTTTGTAAAAGACGAGCACTGAAATGCGGTAAGGAAAACTTGTGCATTTTGCACTGACCAACCATTGACAAAACTATTAAAAGGAGGCGTTTCTAATTAATTAACAGAGTAGCCCTCAATATGCCAAAGAAGATTAGTCAATGACAACCACAAGAACTTGAGTCCATATATAACTAGTTTTTTTTCACAAAGATTATTTTCATATAACTTAAAGTGACATATAGTAAAACCTTTATAAATTACGAGTAATAATTTTAGAACCATGATATTTTATTCATTTAACAAGATATTATTATACGATAAATTAATAAATTGTTAATTTAAAGAAGTTCATATATGAAATTCAAAATGTTAATGTCCAATGTACATTTAAACATTAAATGAAAACAAGAGTCTATAGCCAATTTGTTTTCGACACGGTAAAATTCATTCGATGAATCCAACCGGCTCAAGTGATTTAAACGATGTAAATTATGAAGACATTCGTGATCTTAAGAACTTGGTTACCGGTATGCATAATTAGCACAAAACGGATGTGAATGAGTTGTGAGATTATCCTAATAAAAAGAATGAATGTTATGAGGTTCAAAGCATTTAAGAATTGTGACGGATACTGTTCAACATCCGGTTGATGACGAAATTGAGGATGATACAGTAGCTTTGACATCAGTCACTCAGAAAGAAGCATTGAAAGCAACAACTCTTCACAAATTTTTGTTGCTTTACGAGAAGACAGTGTCTCAACTCTTAAGTGCAATAGAGAAATTCAAAGTTATATTCAACATAGATTTGAAGTAAAAAAAAAAGTGAATATAAATTCAAATTTTACTAAACAATATTAGATTTTGAAATATTTAAGAATTATTAATTTATAGTTTGTTGGACCTATAAAATTATATTGGTATTTCAAAAAATTATTACTTTATTTTATCAATTGGTGTCCAATTATATACTAGTCCTAAGTTGAGACCCGACAAACTATTAATCTTATCAAGGTTATTAATTCATTTAGATTAAATTTATATAGATTCTACTGTAACTAACTTAATTAATGTATATAGGGGTGAGTTATTTTAAAAACCCCTAAAAAAAGAAACTCAAGAACCAATCCTAGCCCTCCATTTATCAAGATCAAATTTAAATCATGAAGGGTATTCTGGTCATTTTAACATGTAATTATCACTATATAATGTGTAAATAAATCAATTTGCGTTCTTAAGTGTGTGTAAAACACACCTTCTGCTCTCAACAACATTACGATCAAAATCTGCAAAATTCCGATCAGATCTGCATCCGATTAATCCTACATGAAATCGCGATCAAACCTCCAATAATTATGATTAGATTCGATTTCGGATCTCAATTTGTACAAAAAAAGAAAGCTTCATAAAATTCATATCACGGTCAATAATTCATATTCCCGTTTTTGCAAAATTCCGATCCAAATTCCGGTCAAACTATAACAGTTAAGTAATCCTCAATTCGATTATCATCAATTACAATAGTTTTTTTATTTCTAAATTTTTTATATGAAATTATTTAATTATATAGGTGAATATGGAAGAGGATGCAACTATACATGATGACAAAGTCAATTCATTGTTTCATGAAGAAGATAGTGTGTTCAGTAACCTCTTTGTAGCTAAATCGAGTAAGTTTTCAAAATTCTAGCTTAAAACTTTTGAATATATGTTGATCTTACATATGTGTAGGAGATGTATGTATGCGTATCCAGTTGTATTAGTCGTCTACACATGTGTAGGATGTGTTTTAGTTAACAACTATGAAGTTGAAATGTTTATCAATGTATGTTGATTCTACACAGGTGTACATTTAATAAAAATGAAATTTTATCACAACCATAAAATTTTATGTCGACATACATCAAGAATTTTTTTGGTGAACTTACATTTACTGAAAGCTAATTCTTTTCCCGGGAACTCATTTAGTGTCAAACTTTAGTGTTAAGTTCTTTAGATTTATAAAACTTAAATCATGTTTTATAACACATAATCAATCAACTTATTTTATTTGATTGATTTTACCTATCTTAACTAAATGACCTTATTAAGGTACCACTTCTGTCCAAAGGTGATGTGCTACTCTTACACTGTCATTTAGTGTAATTAAGCATTGTCGTAAAATATGTATGTCTAACATAATGAACAAAGCCCAGTCATATAAATGTGTGTCCTAATGTCGTTACATCATTCATTCTAGTGTTGATGTAGACATACATATGACATTAGTCTAATATGCATTAATATTACACTTCTGCCCAAAGGTGATGTGTTGTACTTATGTTGCATATTTATTAATATTTGTTCATTGGCATACACATGACATCTGCCCTAAGTACTTGAAAGTTTTACTTCTGGCCAAAGCTGATGTGTTACATTCATGTCTGGCAAACTTCACATGTGCACTAAACTTATATGTTTTGCTTCTGTCCAAAGGTAATGTGTTACATTTACCTTGCACATGTTATTCCTAATGCTTAGGTAATTGCTACTAACCAAAGTGAATGCAATTATTTATGTAGAATATTACTTAGTTTACTATTTTGGTGTTATAGTAGAATAATATCACTTCTTCAATAATTCAAATTAGTTTTGCCCTGTTAGTCTCTTCTATAACTTTAAATCTCAACATTAATCCACTCTAATTAAAAAATCCAAAGTAATTTTTGCTTCATCACAAGTTTCAATAGATTTTGCTCTTACTGAGTCTTGTTTTTCCATTAAGACATGACACCGATTTCTCCTTCTGATAAAGTATAATGGAAGATTACTTGAGCATAAGAAGTGGGATAAGTCAATAACTATGTCTCTTATATTAAACAAGAACTCCTTACGTGATTCTTATTAGGTGAGTTATTCCATATTATTAAATTCACAGACTAATGTGTTTTCTGTGAAAATGGAAGAATCAAAATAATTCATAAAACTCATGCAAATACAAATTCTAAATTAGTTAAGTATCATATGTGAATACATCCTAATACATAATGTCATGTCCCCTAAACTAAAGGGCTTATACATGGAAATCAGTTAAGCTTCTTAGTGCCTTAAATAATGACTTCTCCATTAGTACGATTAGATGCCTTAAAATCAACAATAAGACTCGGAAGTACCAAAGAAAAATGAGTTTGTTGATAGCAATATACGTACAGGAAAAGAATGGCATGAAACTAGAAACTGGATAGTATTTACTGTTGAGTCTTGGATTCGCTGACCAGACTTGCTCGCTAACGTAGGTTGTCAGCGAGTATTCAGCGAGTCCAGTAACCTTCTTCAGCGGGTTGTATGCTGCCCAAATGTTTGTCATGGCGGGAAGTTTTTCAAACAAATAAAGACAAGAGTCACATGGTGGTTCTTCCAACTGTAACATACCTCATATGGGAAAGGTACATGTTGGGACCAAAATTAGGGTCTTCTCTCTCATACCCATTTTGGTAAAGAAGACAATGGCTCTTGCATGGAAGTACAAGGAGCCAATGGGACGTCGACAACCACCATCTATCACCATCAAAGGAAGGCTGTGTTGCCCTAATTCTTCCTATATATAAAGCAACACAGCCGCATTGTATCAAATGTGTTTGTCACCTTTAAAGTGTGTGTCACTTATAATTGTTCAAGTTTATAGTGTGTCTAGACTTAGCAATTACCTTGTTCATTTGTATTCTTGTAAGTCAAGTTTGTAAGATCGACCATATATTCATCGTTTAATCAATGATACATATGATTATACTTGCATTGATTTATTACAATTGAACTTGTCATTGTTCTTGTTGTTTATCTTCTTATTTACTTTCTTGTCTAGCTTAACTATAACATAAGTTGTGCATTCGTGGACTGTCATTTACCTTACTACCACTTAACTTTAAAGATGATGGTTCTAAGGTCTATTTTCTAGCTTTAAGTCCTTTCGAAAGGAAAGTCACCTTGCACGATTATGTCATTAGCACAGGCATGAGCGATATGACTATCCATAATCTAAGGAAGTAGTTGGCTTAGATAACTAGAATAAATTAATGATACTTAAGTCTGCTAATATTAATATTTCGATTAACACATGATGCATTAAATTTAGTTATATGTGTTTCCATACCAAAATCCATATATGACTACCATGAGAGTAAGTGATTAAGGTTCAAAGAACACTAATGACTGTTTATTTAGGGTTTATGATACCTTACATATTTTGGATTACTCGGAATATAGTATCAATACTAAGGCTATAAATTTGACAGTTACATGGTTTAAATGACCCAAAACCCGGTCACTATTAGCTTAAACACTCATCTGATTGGTTATCACTTTCTGGATAGAAACCCTTAGCATAGCACTAGCTGATATAATGCAATTTCACAACTTTTTGTTATCCTTAAAATGAATAATTTAGCAAAAGGACAATGAGACACATGAATTTCATCCATTAAGATCAAAATTCATGAGCAATCATGACGAAGGATGAATTCTTATCAAATCTCATTCTTATTGACTTTAAGCATGTGTTAAATGCCTTAAGTTGTAAATGGTTAAGGGAATTAGTGAGCTTGCATCATGGGTTCTATCTCATCAAACTTAATGGAGCTTATCTCAAATTGGAATATTCAGACATAATTTGTATCTAATGTATCTAGCTACCACTAATCAAATGTCTTATAGAAATCTATTCATATATATTTACTATGATTCCTTCTAAATTTGTCCTTTATAATTTCTTATGAAATCAGGACAATAAGGTAATGAAGTCTAACATATATGTATAGTTTCCCACATCACAGTATCATTTAAAACTTCTCATACTAAGTTCTTAGAGATCTTAGAGATTAGTGGGAGCATTATGTATCCTGATTATAACTTGCAAAAGTTTCAAGAGGTGGGGAAGTGACAATTTGTTTTTACCTTAAAATATACCTCTTATGCATGATATTGCTCTATAACGACTTGTCTCCTTAGTATCCAATATTACTCCTACCAAAGTTTAATTGATACCTAATTGAATATTGGCAAACTTAGATTTCTTACATGAAACCTCATGTAATCCTTAATAAGAGAAAATGATATAAAGTTATAAACATCATTAAGTTGTTTTCTCTATTAGATTTTGTTTTCGTCTTAATATAATGTTGACCCTAAGCATGCTGAATTTCTAAGGATTTCTAAGCTTAGTGGCAGTAGTAAAGCTATGAAGTACAACAGGCCCGGGGGGGGGGGGGGTTGACTCTACCAGACTTTACCAACTTTTACACACTTAGAAATAAATGTTGCTCCTAATATACCTGATAGTTAACCAAGAGCTAATCTATAAATCTGAAATTTTAATAAACCCAATAATCAACTCAAGAGGTTCATCAATCTAGATCCAAAAGATCTACTAACCTTGATGATTATATACCTTACCTGATTAAAGTTGAAATGGATGTTGGAAAGTTTACTGATTCTATACCTCTTCTAATTATGCTGTTAGCAATAATCAATCTTCTACATGTCATAAAGCTATTATTGGCATCTTAACCTCATAAATTACTATAACGTTTGGAATTTGGTTGAATTACCTTAAAGGTGTTCATAACTTAAACTAAATTCGAATGAAACCGTTATTATTTTAAAAGAATGATTGATTGCGTAATGACTTAACTCGAGAGGATATAAGTTATCAAAGAACCTACTTGCTTGTCTTACAAGGTTTTTTGAGGATCAGTGTTGTTTTAGTAGCTTATTATGATTTAGAGCTATATTAGATGGATAATAAAACAACTTTCATAACTTACATGTTCATAAATGAACCTTATAAGTCTTAGCTTAGATGAAAAACATTTAGCCTGTAAGTTAATAAAATCCATATATGAGTTGATGTAAGTGGATTTTGATGAAATTCTAATGCAATTCTTTTCATGAGTATTCGAGTGGATTAATGTACCTACCTAAAGATGAGTGGGAGCAAATAATGTAAACTTGTCCTTATATAGATGGAAATCTTTTGACAAGTATATGTTACATAATGTCAAAGTAATGATAACTCATATTTGACATGATAGATCTGACGGGATATTATTTTCTTCCCATAAACTTTTGTACTTAGCAGATCCTTATAAGTGTAACATGCAATATTGCTCTCTTTAGAGGCTAATAGGATAAATGAGATTATTTCTATATGCTTAGAAGCCTTATATATGCTTCATTAGTTGAAAGCCTTATGTATGTTCAAGTCTGAACTCGTTTAGATATTGATTACATTGCTGGATCACTAGACTAATATAAGTATAGTTTTAGTCTAGATTATGATAAAGCCTCTTAGAAAGTATTTCAACATCTAGAAAAAACGAAAGACTATAATTTGAACTATAAAAGGAAATGAGAAGATTAAATCTGATTGACTACTCTGAACTCTTTTTTTCGTCTTATTCAGAGGAAACATAATGTTAATTTCAGGGCATATCCTTAAGTCAGCAGACATAATTATCTTATGGAAGAGTCATAAGGAACTGTTATCAACCTAAGTTATTATGACATATGTTTGGCCATATAATGTTGTTGGAAATTTATCAATTGACTCATAAGTAACTCCATATTAGTAACATATTGAAGACTTATTGTGATAAAAGTCAGTTACCCTAACTTCTCGAACAGTAACAGTTTGAGAGGAGCTCAATTAGATTCAATATGAGATTATTGTTTTCAAACAATAACAGTTTGAACAAGTAGAGGAAAATAAATACTCATATTGAATACATTCATGATATGCTCGCTTAAGGTACCTCTAACTAAAGGTCTATCACCCATAAGTCTTTTCTAAGAGCTCAAAATAAAGACAGGTGTTACTGATGACCATGCGCAACTGCATATCATACTATGAAAGATTAGCTAAGAATTTTTCCTCCCTTAGATTTGTTCGTCTCTAAATACGTTTTGCTAGCCTAATGGCGTAGACACTAATTATACAAATCAATATTTAGGCTTATTTGTCATTTGATCCTAATGTTTACTTAGATTTTAAATTTTGGATTGTAGTATGATTAATGGGGGTCCTGAGTTGAATAACTGGCTCAACGACCGTATTTGCTTGCTACAGTTCTGGTTTAAAACTAAAATGAGTATTAATTTATGATCAGGCTAATCTAATATTCATAATAAATGATTACTCCGGCCAAGTGGGAGAATGTTAGAATAAAAAATATATATATATATATTAATGTATTGGGTGATACTCCGGTGAGAACACTTTTAAAATAAGAACGGTGAGAACACTTAAAAACATCATTTTGATTCATTAAAAGTCCATAAAACTAACATAGTGCTTAACTAATTATCATTATTTAAGTGTTTAACAACACATTGATCCGTCAAAATCTAAAAAATCACGTTTTTTTGTGTGCATCCATCTTGGATGCATATTTATCAATATGATGCATCAAAAAAAAAACAAATTTTTTTCGATTTTGACGAACCAATGTGTTGTTAAACACTTAAATAATGATAATTAGTTAAGCACTATGTTAGTTTTATGGACTTTTAATGCATCAAAATGTAATTTTTAAGTGTTCTCATTTGTTCTCATTTTAATTTCATTCTCATTTGATTGTCACCCTTAATGTATTTATATATATATACTAGGTCTTTTACCCGCACGATGTGCGGATTTTTTTTAAAGCAGTATAATAATAAACTATATTATGAAACATGAAAAAAAAAGTGATCTCTAATCCTTGGATGATAGATTATGTAATGTGAACTCCATGCATAATGTTTTAACATACAAATAAACCTAAATTCAGGTTGAAATTTGGCATTGAGTACTTTGACTATACTTTAAAGAATTGTTATAGTTGGGCGAATACCCGCAACATACAATTAGTTCAACAAAACAAAACAATGAAGTGTAGCGTAGACCTACATGTAAAGTTGAAACACGCGAATTCGATTTATTGGAGTGCCCAGAGTATATGATCAAGAATTAGGTGAAGATGTCTGAACTCTGAACCAACCTATTTTGATAAATCTATTATCGTCTATTAGTTCTTATAGAGTATATTATTTCCACATCATGATGATTGAATATTTTGACTACATAGAGCTTGATGAATGTTTAACTATTTGTTAAATAGCAATTATATACATACACAAAATAAAGCTTAAAAAAAAAACCCTTTTTATAGAATTACTAATGTGATTAGATTATATTACCATTCATCCTAAATACATACAAATGGAATCAATAACAAATTAATTTGTAATCGTACGTATAATTCTAACAAATATAAGGATTTAGTAATATATAATTTGTAATCGTACGTACAAAGTGACGATTTTATTAAAAATAAACATAAAAATAAATAATAATAATAATAATAATAATAATAATAATAATAATAATAATAATAATAATAATAATAATAATAATAATAATAATAACAACAACAACAACAACAATAATAAAGGGTATGTAAGAATTTGTGGATTTGTAATATTTTTGCCAAATTAATTTTGATCAATCCCATAAATATATTGTTTTCATATACGATATATCCAATTTTATAGTTTCTATATTCTAATTTATACTATATTTTCTATAAAAAAGATTGATAATTTAAAAAAAACATGGAGATGCCACATAGGATAAATCTTATGTGGCAACATTTAAGCATAGCTTTGATTTAGGGAGGACGGCTTAAAAGGCTAGGATTCCTACTGTTTTAATATTTATATATATATATATATGTGTGTGGCTCTTATAATCGATCATTTATCTAATTATAATGATCAATGACCTAATTACCCCTAAATAATTAATAGGTAATTATTTGATGGACGTAATTACCATACTTATAAATTAGTGTTTCCCCTTGGGTGTGTTTTATATATAGAGATCATTAGGGGCCTAACACCATAACATAAATCACCCCCTCTAAATTCTCTCTAAACTCTTGTGGCTTTATCTCTATCACCTAAACCCCATCATTAGCGCATACCCTAAACGGGAACCCGACCCTCAACCGAGTCAGGTCTTCTTCCCTCTACATCTTCTGGATGATTAAGTGCACATCTCTAATTCATTATGTATTTAGTTTATACAATAATTGATCAACACAATATTCTCTCAGACCTCATAATAATCTACACATCAAATAAAAAAAGTAGCAGTACCTCTATTCTCTAGTTTATTGACTTTATTCTCATTTCTTCCTCCGACCTTTCTGCAAATGATAACTACATTCTTTTAAATTTGTCACCATTCTAACTTGATGGACATTGACCGATCGACTTTTTATTTGTCAATTAATGTGCCATACATTTTGTTATTAAAAAATGAATTTGATATAAAAAAGTAATATGTTTTAGATAAAAGTTCTGAGATGTTAACTACTGTATTAAATATAAAAATTACATTTGCTTGTATAACTGATATATTTTCTAATTTTAGTTTACTACTTTTCCATATAACAGTACAGTGAAAATTATATCTTATTAATTGTACATACATTGTAAAAATTTGATGATTGTTTCTCTTTTCTTTCACGACTTCTGTGCTCTTTAATCTTCGATACACTCATGCACCAATTGAGAGTTAGTGAAGAATTGAAGCTAGTTTTAATTCGGACTAGTCGGGATTTGGTACCGATATACCGGTCCCGTCTCGGTACGGTACCGGTACCAATCCAAATGGGACCGGGATCGGTACCATGGTTTGAGCAATTTCGGGATCGGTAGCGTCAAACAAAATTGTTAACAAAAATTTAGTATTATACAGCTGCTTTAGTTCACTTCTATCCACCCATAACAACTATATCACCTTGAGATATTCCCAAGTTGGGAAAAATAAATAATTTCGTTGATTGGTGTCTTAATCAATTAATCTATTGTTTCTTACTGGTAAAGTGGACATCCATCTATCCCCAGCCCCAGGGGTGTTTACTTTAAAGCAAACTTAGGAAACATGTCTTAACGATCAGAAACTTTACGTACTAATATCCCGTTATACAAAAACTTACACATATTTGACTTACTTGCATACAACTCACCTCAGAAAAATGGGCTTATAGACCACACAAAAGTTTTTGGAAATCATAAGCCTAAACTTGTAGCTTCAAGTCAACCTTTCTTGTTTGTGCCTCCATTGTCAATGGAGAGAGGGGGCGGGGACCTTTGCTTTTCAGCTAACTTTTACTCGAATTAGTAATGGGCACTAAATAGTTTATACGAGTGGCCACCCTTTTTTGAGGGCAGTTTTTGTCTGTTTTCCTGTCCATGATTAGACAGCCTTAAAGGCTGTTTGAACAAATTGGAGGATAAACATTGACCCATACATACATATATGTATACATACCTAGAGACAGACATAACACATACAATAACACGTGTATATATATGTATATGTAGAGACAGAAAGAGAGATTATCTATTTGCAACTAATGAGAAAAAATGGAAGCTTTTCTTAGCTTTCTTCTTCCCCTGCTGCTGTGTCTCTTACTGATGAATTGCAATCCTTCTACTTCACTACCCATGTGTACCAACTTGAGTGAGTCTCTCTATGCACACATAGTAATATATCTATCAGGTAGTATTAGTTACCCTGTATATGTTTGATAACTGACGTGATGTGTGTAAATGTAAATAAGGGGCACCTGTGATTGAAAATGAATCTCTGGCATTTTGTCCCTACAAGGGGAGGGTGTGTTGTGATTCAACCAAAGACTCACAGCTACAGATGGAGTTTGAAGCTATGAACATCTCGGTTTCCGAACCTGACTGTGCTTCGGCTATCAAATCAATTCTTTGTGCTGTAAGTTTATCATGCTTTCTATTTCCCATCAAACTGATATGTGCTTTTGTTGATCTTTATCACAATAATTGGTTCTTTATACGTACTACTTTTGTAAGAGATTATCTGAGCTCATAACTCGACAACCCCATATTCCTGTTTGCCAATCTGCTTTGCAGAAGTATATTGTACATGAATTACGGTAAACTCCAGAGGCAAAGAGAAACAGAGTTATGAATGATGCAAGACTAATTTTGTAACGGCTGCAAGTCCGGGAGCAATTTAATAAGAAATATTCTAGTACAAATAGGTTATTTATCAAGCTATGAAAACAAACCCGGATCAAGCTAGAAATAAAATAAATAAAATAAAAATGGAACAGGTAACCAGAATGATCCAAAGTACATCAATCTTTGACCAGAGCTTTCACCAAATGCAAACTAGAGTTTTTTATTTGATATATATACCTAAACATGCCCATTTCACATTTTGAAAAGCCGACTATAAATATTTTTAGGAGCCAGTTTGGTGCTAGTTCCAGACTAAACTGAACTAAAAACTATAACAATACCCAGCTCCACACATTTGCAAAAAAGTTAAAGCCATGAACTTAACCGAACATACCCACATCTGGTTCAGTTTCCTGACTGGTTTTACCCACCACTATTGCCCTACACCGAAAAGGTCAAATCTTTGATGATTCCATCATCTATGATTGAGTTGCGAATACAAACTGACCGCCATAGGTCAGGCTTTTGGTCAGCAAGCAGATCTTGAGTGGTCAACCCATGAAAATTAATTTAATAGGACCTACACCAACAAATTAAGTTTTTGGTTAGCAAACCCGATCCTGACTTCCGCTCTTTCCAGGCCTAAGGCCGAGACCAAGTCTAGATGAAGTATCAGACTTGCATAAGTTTAAATACACCCATAGATGCAATAAGGTGGACCACCACCTCCCCAACTCGTCCTCCACAATCATGCATCATTACCAACAAATTAAGTATTTGGTCAGCCCAAAAAACCCTCAAGAAGTTTTGGCAAAGATTGCACCAAACAGAAGCACGATTTCGTTAATCAAATTGTAATGAACTTGTAACGTTGAAAGTAAACACATGATTTTGAATCACCAGGCAGACTATATAGGAGATGTTATGTTGTCGATATGATAGGCTAGAAAGCTTGCATTATATTGCAGCACTGGAACTAACACATCGCATGTTATCGGACTGCTTTTATATGCAGACATGTGATCAGTTCTCGGCAAACCTATTCAACGTTCAATCACAAATCCGTTCAGTTCCAGTTCTTTGTGACTCTCCTAACTCAGCAGATTCTTCTCTGTCCAACCAATCTGAAACTAGTTTCTGTACATACGTGTGGGAGACATGCCAAAACGTCTCCATGCATAATTCTCCATTTGCCCCTTCACTACAAGGTGCTGGTGGATTACCACAGAACACATCATCTAAGTTCACTGATCTTTGGCAATCAAGAAGCGATTTCTGTACTGCATTTGGTGGTAGACCAGATGAAAGGACTCAGTGTTTCAACGGGAGACCAATACTGCTTAACTCGACCGAACACCCTGTTCCTCCAAAAGGCATATGTCTTGAGAGGCTTGGAGATAAAGGGTATATCAATATGGCTGCTCATCCAGATGGGTCAGACCAAGCTTTCTTCTCAGACCTACCTGGAAAAATATGGCTCGCAAAAATTCCTACACATGGCTCTGGAAAACCATTGGGATTAGATGAATCTAGCCCTTTTGTAGATTTAACAGATCAAATCAAATTTGATACCGTATTTGGTTTGATGGGGATAGCGTTCCATCCAAAGTTTGCTGAAAATGGGCGTTTCTTTGCTTCGTTCAATTGTGACAAAGAAAAGTCGTCCACGTGTTCAGGAAGATGTGGTTGTAACTCAGACGTGGGTTGTGACCCTTCAAAAATAGGGAGTTCAGGGGGAGCAGATCACCCATGTCAGTATCATAATGTGGTGGCAGAGTACACTGTTAATGGGACATCATCAGAACCTGCAAAGGTAATGCACTGACTTATTGACTTAGCACATGTATTGTGAGCACATGCTATAACTCAAACATACTAAAGTCAGAAGAAAACAACCACAAAAGACTGGTCCTACGTAAAAATGATATGCATGTCATTATCTAAGATTGTTTATGTTTGTAGGCGACAAAAGGGAAACCTGAAGAAGTGAGAAGAATATTTACGATGGGGCTTCCATTTACAAATAATCATGGTGGCCAGATTCTTTTCGGGCCTACTGACGGGTATCTGTATATTATGCTGGGAGATGGTGGAGGTAGAAACGGTCCTTTCGGATTTGCACAAAACAAAAAATCCTTGCTCGGAAAGATTATGAGGGTGGATGTTGATACAATACCTAGTAAGTATCCGGTTTTTTTATTGAAGTTTAGGCAGGCACCAGTTCCTCTGCCCCATTTAGATAACAATTGAATTTTTTTTCTAGAAGAGGCAGATGATATGAATTTATGGGGAAATTATTCAATCCCTCGTGACAATCCCTACTCTGAAGATAAAGAATTGTTGCCTGAAATATGGGCCTTAGGACTCAGAAATCCTTGGCGTTGTAGCTTTGATTCGGAAAGACCTGCTTACTTCCTATGTGCAGATGTTGGACAGGTTTGTATAACCTCTTAGTTTTCACTTTATTCATCTTGTTACAGTATTTGTATTTTATTGTATTCTTTTAATGCCATCTGCCTTCTCATTTTATTACTTTTCTAAAAATTACTACAACTCATCAATAAAAAAACTTGGACATTTCCAAGCAAAGTTTCTTGAAGTGGTTTTGCAAAGTCTCCAACTCTCCTTGCTACAACGATACATAACACTTTTTGTGGGTCAGCATAAAGTTCACATCCATTTTATTGGCAGGATCGTTATGAAGAGATTGATGTCATTACCAAGGGTGGAAACTATGGCTGGAGTGTATATGAAGGCCATCTTACTGTTAATTCTCACCAATCTTCCATAGGAAATACAACTGATTCTACAGATCTTATCTTTCCAGCAATGGGATATAACCACTACGACGTAAACAAAAAGGAAGGTTCTGCAGCAATATCAGGCGGGTATTTCTATCGTTCTACTACGGATCCATGCATGTATGGCAGGTAAGACATGAAGAGCCTATGAACGTTTTTCTAACAAGTTTAACAACAAAAAATAAAACATCGTAATTTCATCTAGACTCTTAGAAACTTCTCATTTATCCTTATAAAAAAGAATTGAAACATTCTAGTATTCAAGTTTCGATATTCTGAGAAATCATTTACTTCTTAATTATGAAAGTTAAAGGAAATGATTCTAACTATAAAACGATATTCAGTTACCTGTATGCAGATCTGTATGCCACTGCTTTATGGGCAGCTGCTGAAACTCCAACAAATAGTGGGAACTTTTCCACATTTTCAATCCCTTTCAGCTGTGCTCTTGATTCTCCATTACAGTGCAGCTCGGTACCAAACACTAACTTGGCTGCTCTAGGTTACATATACTCATTTGGAGAAGATAACAGGAAAGACATATATATTTTGTCAAGCACTGGAGTCTACAGAGTAGTACGCCCAAGTCGCTGTAATTATACTTGTACAATGGAAAATGCAACAGAATTTGCAACTCCTCCTACTTCTTCACCTTCTTCAAGCAGTAATCACCTCACCAGCCAAAATATGGAGTTTGTGCTCACTATCTCTTTAATATTGTTCTTAGTAGGCCATATGCTGTAAGCCTGTCAGAATACAAATCAGCGTCTCAGGAGCCATGCTTTTATAAATTACATCGTTTCATTTAGCTTGGATGTGATTATGTGAATAAACAAAATAGGTTACTTTGAATATTATATCAAGTTCTTTAATGAGCATTTCCTCCAAAGCGTACCAAGAATAATTAATATCCTACAAAAGGTATTTAAAAACTGACGTGAATAATTAGGATTTTATTAATCCAAAATCCTTAACATAGTTGATTAAAAAATATACAGAAAACTTGTTATAAGATCACTTATTAATTCAAAAGTGTCTGAGTTGACCACTTGATCCAGATTCAAAAAGTTGTAACCGTTAGAAATGATTTTACTAATACTAACAGTATCAATTATCTTGACATTGCGAATTCAGTTGTTCACATTTACAGAAACAAACACTAGGCACCATAACAATATCACTCAATCATACTCCGTAAGATCATAAGTAGCCTATATATACAAGGAATATACCAGGCATGGGATTCCTTTGTTAGAAAATCAAAAACCTTAGACTTTCAACCTGCAACACAAAGCTAAGAATCAGGAATGCCAAACCACGTTGTTCAGTCAGCAGTCTTATCTAGAATACTTTTCTCTATCACTTCATCACACAGCTCAAGCGTCGAATCCAGATTCCCTTCATGATAGTTCATATCCATAAAGAAATTGTGTAAATCTGTATCTGCAACTAAACCTTTTCTCCTCATTTCCTCAAACAGATTTTTGGCGTCCATATATTTTTTCCTCTTAATGAAACCCTTAATGAGAGCATTATAAGCATCTACTGTAAGATCATAACCCTTCTCTACCATCTCTTTATGCAAATACCATGCCTCTTTCATATTTCTTGCTTTGCAGTGGCCTCTTAGCAGTATGTTGTAGGTGTTGCCATTCGGAGAAAGACCTTCGCCTAACATCCCTTTATAGATTTCAGTTGCCTTGTGCATATCATTTCGAACACAGTACTGCTTCATAAGTGAATTGTAGGTGGTGGCATTAGGCATGATACCTTTTTCCATCATCCATTTAAGTAGCCTCTTGCCATCTTCTAGCATCCCTGACATACAGAATCCATTCATCAAAACATTGAAAGTAACGACTGTAGGCTGAAGCCCTTTATCCAACATTTTCTGCAGCAGCTCATGAGCCGTAGCCATGTCTCCAGCCTTGCAATAAGCATCCATTAAAGTTGTATATGTAAAAGTATCAGCACATATGCCTGCCATCTCCATATCTTCGACTAGCTTCATTGCTTGTACAATATTTCCAACTTTACAAATACCATTAACAAGAGTATTATACGTATATATATTCAATTCAAGACCCTTCGCACACATTTCTTGTAGAAGTTCGTTTGCTGTATCTATCTCTCCTTCTTTGCATAAACCATCAACCAGGGCAGTATAAGTGACAACATTGGGTGTCAGACCCATCCGAATCATCTGGTTATGAAAAGAAAATGCCTCTTTAATCTGACCTCCTTTGCAATAACCATCAATTAGTACTGTATAAGTAATTTCATCTGGTTCCATATCTCTACCACGCAATTCAAGAAAGAGATTGTGTGCCCCCGATATATTTCCTGTTCTAAAGATACCAGATATAAGAGCAGTATATGTTACGAGATCAGGAAAAACGTTCTTACTATGCATCTCCTCAAGCAGTCTATATGCAGCAACGACATTTCCAGCTTTGCAGAAACCGTCAATTAGGGTTGTATACACAACCTTATCAGGGACTAATTTCTGGTATATCATCTCCCTGAGAACCTTCTCTGCGTCTGCTAATTTACCAATCTTACATAAAAGGAAAACTGCACTGTTAAGAGTAAACATGTTCGGCTTCAATCCTTTGATTCGCATTTCTTCAATAAGTGTTAGAACTACATGATACTCTCCAATCTGACAGTACCCGTTGATCATAGTGCTATAACTAACAGCATCAGGCATGTAGCCCCGCAACTCCATTTGAATGAGCAAGTTGTGAGCTTCTTTCACTTTGCCCATTTGACAAAAGAAATGAATCATTATATTATGTGCCGTGGTGTCCCATTTGACACCCTGTTTAAAGAATTCAGTAAATATGTGTGGTGTAGTCCTACAGTCATGGACGTTTAGTGATAGCTGGGAGAGAAAAAAATTGCATGAATGTAGAGAAATTACCACCCCGTAGTTTAACATCTTATAGAATAAGTTTTTGGCTCCATCAAAAATTCCAAGTTCCACGAGGACTTGAAAGAAGATATCAAAGACTTGGGGCTTAGAACCCCACTCCTTGTAAGTGTATATCAACTTTTCAGTGAAAAGAGCAAACGGGAGAGTGGCATCTACATTAGGTTTAGACCAAAAGTCATGTATCAGACGATGAGCCAATTGTGGGTTGTTTGCAGCAACAGAAATATGAATAATAATGCAACGAGCCTCGAGGGACGGAAGTGTCCGTAAGCAAAACCATTGAAAGAGATTGAAAACCAAGGTGTAGTCAGTCTTGAGGTCCATGAGAAGCCAAATAAAGTGTTGAGGTCTAAAGGCGGATTCGAATGGCTTGAGAATTTGTTGAATAGGTTGACTCCTGCGGCGTTGCTTAATGGAGGTGGAAATGTTATAGACAAGTTGGGAATCTTTGATGGTAGGTTTTCTAGGAGAATAATCAGGAAAGCATCGGGCGGAACCGAAGTTGCGCGTGGAAATGTGAAATATGAAAGATGAAGAATATATTGAAAGGGAGAAAGGAAACCTCTTCATAACTTAGAAGACGAAGAAGAAGCAGCAGCAAACTACATTCCCTGGTTTGAAGTTTGAGAGCCTTGTTGTCCATATAGAAGAAATCAGCAGCACATCATCTCACCTCTGGATGACACACAATACATACATTATTATTATTATTATATTAGCAATAATTCATGCCAAATATGTAATAGTAGTAGTGTTTATCATATCATATCCACGAGGATAGAAAGAAAAAAAAAATGAATAAAAAAGTAGAGTGGCATTTTATCAAACAGATGGTGGTATGAGTGGCACACTTCAACTATCATCACCATCACTCTCACTGTATATATATATATATTATTGTAAGTAACACCACGACTAAATATGAACTGTACCATTTCTTATGAATGAATGAATTCTGAGAATTTTTCAAGGACAGCTACATAGAGATACAGATTCAGATTCGGATAGACAAAGACACGCCGTAAAAATAAGTACCTTTATGAATGAATGAATGAATCCCTTAATTTATTACGAGTAGATTCCAATTGTAACATGGATGAACCAATGAATCCACAAAGTAGTTATTATTAGGGGGCAGGTGCGGTACCATGGCTACACCCTCGCCACTCAATCGGGTCGTGGATCGGGTAGTGAACCCTAGGAGAGAGAAAGAGATGAGGAGATGACCGTTGTATACTACTACTATACTCTGTTCTTTCTTGTTCTTTCTTGTTCGCTGGCATACAGGGAAAGGAACGCTACAACATCATAACAAAAGTTATCTTTTTTTTATAACTTTCACTTTAAACCCTTCAACTTTTCTGTTATATCAAAAGTTACTCTAAAATAAATAAGTTTAGCATAAACCTAGTATTTAAACTAGTTATTGTACTCGCGCGTTGTCGCGAAATACGCTTTTTACACGACAATGTTTTGGACTCAAATTTATGTAAAATATCCGAAAAAAATGTTAAAGAATAATAATATGTATAAAACATACACAATAAGTATATTAATGCTTTCAATGTTACATGAACGCAAAACGAAACGGTGATGAAAGTTATATATATAAAAAGACGGGTGAAAATGATCAAAACCAAATGTTTAAAAGTAAAACGTAATTGTGTGAAAGTTGTTTGATGAAAACATGAGAACCCAAAAGTTAAGTGTCAAGAAAATATAATAGAAAACTTTGATGTGGAATAAAAGTTTAAAAAAAATAGAAACTTTAGAGAGTTAAATGAGAATTGGTAAAAAAATAATATGTGCTATAGGAACGCTTTATATGTTACATGAACGTAAGACGTAACTATGATTAAATTTATTATATATTAAAAACGTTGTATACAGGATCGAAATAATTAAAACCAAATATTTAAAAGTAAAACCGTAACTGTTAAGCCTTTAAATGATTTAATGACTATATGTGTTTAATGTGTTATATATGCAAGGCTTTAGTGCCTTAATGCTTGATGTGCTAAACTGTTTAAGATATGTTTTATGTGCCTTTTGATGTGCTTGAAGTGTTTAATGTGTTGTAAGTATTCCCCATAGGTGTTTTGAGCTAAATATGAGCCATAAGGAAGTCTAGGGACTAGTTTTGATATGGTTGAAAACTAAAAAACGGGATTAGGGTCTTGGAGCAGGTCATTAGTTTCTAATTACTCATATTATCCTTTTCTCTTTGAGCCTAACCATTCCCCATTGCCATAATCAATTCATTGTTCGATTTCATCATCATTTGGTTGATTTGAGAGTGTTTTGATCAAGTTTTTGCATCCCCTTTGTGATCTCCAGGTATTCAAGGTATAATAACATTGATTTTGTATCACTTAAATCATATAATCAGATCCATAATTGATTTAGGTCATTAGATGATCAATTGATGTCTTAAACGTTGATTCGTTGACCTAAAACGTTTAAGTATGTGATGCAAATCAAGAAAGGATTAATCAATGATTTCATTGCTTCATTATGGTCTTAAAATGGTGAATTTTGAGGTGCAAAAGTCGTTCATAAGGTTTGGGGTCGTTTGGGGTGTGTTTGGTTAAGTTTTGGAGGTTAAACAATGAGTTTTGTGCAGAATCAGGACTAGCTGCGGTGCAGCTACTAAGTTGCGGCGCAACCAGAAAACAGTGACATTTAGCTGCGACGCAATTTGGTAGTTGCGACGCAATAGCGACAGAATTTTCAAATGGCTATAACTTTTGAACAGTAACTCCGTTTTTGACAAATAAGTTATCCACGGAATTGTGAGAGAGTCTACTTTCTAATGGTAATACTTTTAAAAGATGATGATGATGTCAAGTTTCCAGAAAGTTTAATTTAGTGAGTGAATATCGAGTTCCGTCGAGTTATGTAAGCCTTAAGTATTAAACGAACCTCCGATGCATCAAGCATTGTCATGAGTCATGTTTATAGATATTTAGACTTGAGTCATGACCATAAGTAAGTGGGTACTTATTAGCTCATTATGTCATTTAATGATTATAGGTAGTCGGGAATATTTGCAAAGCTCGGTAACTTACGTTATCATTTTGTACGCTTCTACGAGGTAAAATACACTACTTTGACACGCTAAAGGGTCAACAAAAGCATGGTTTTCATATATTAACTTCCCAAATGATATCTTGATTACTTATGGGTATTCTGGGTTATACGGGAGGAGTTATGGAATATGTGAATGACCGTTGAGGCCTGATATGCAGTCCCTATGATATGAAATGAAATGATGTGATATGAAATGATATGCTATGTTTTGAGATGTATTGAAATGTGAATGTTTGTATGAGAATGTGAATTTTTTATATAAACTTTCTGTTTTGCGACAGTTTACTAAAAAATTCATATCTTTTAATCCGTAATGAGTTAGAAATCGTGCTTTGAACTGTAGATTCTCAACACATAGGGCTAAAACTTTGTAGTTCTGGTCGAAATCTGAATCGGACCAGAAACAGGTCTAAACAGGTCGTGAAGCTACTGGAATTTCCAACGAGCAACTATGTGATTATGCGATAATTGTTTGTTTTGTATATGTTTAAGGCTTACGCAATCAAGGCGACTTGATGTATGTGGTCCTCTTCTTTGAAGGGGGAGCCGGATTAGACATGAATAAACCATAGTGACATGTTTAGGTAGCCTACCATAACTCGTTGCATGCTTAAAAGTTATAGTTTATGATTTTACATATTTATTGTGATATAAAGTGTGATGTAAAATTGTTTTGAGAAAATATAAACTTGACTAAGCAATATCGAAATAGAGATTTTTTAATAAAATTGGAGTCTTACAACCTTGAGATACACCGGCTCACCCATTTGAACAAACTCTAAGAGAGGTATAAGCCGAAGCACGCTAGCCTTTTTAATTGCGTTCATCGCAAACCTTTGCCCTTGCGCTTCTTTGTGCGTTCAAATGGAGCTACCGAGCTCTCTTGTGTTGTTAAGACTATACAAATGATTTTATTAAATATTATGTTTAGAAGATATGCATGAATCTTCAAAACATAACTTTTTGATCACATATCAAATTGAATGACCCAATAAACTTAAGTCATTTGCCATCCAATTTGTCAAGGACACATGGGATCGTTGTTTTACTCACTGGTACACAGTGGTGAAATGGCGATTGCATGGCGAAACCCATTCACTGGTATACAGTGGTGGTCAATTTTGCACGTTCTTAGTTGGACGACTTAAAGCGAGTTAAGCTGTGAGACCTTGACCCGTGGCAAAAGATGGGACAAAACATGACTACAAAAGATCACTTGATGAATTGAGTGTCTTACGTAGGTCCCATACTTTCTAGGAATTGCACTTGTAATGCAATTATTGATCGTCACTTACCTTTTGAGTGTAATCATTTCTAGCAGATCAACTGATGAAATGGTTGCACGTCAATTGGATCCTAGCCTTAATGAAATTAATTGTTTATTCTATAAACATTGGGTAATTAATTTCTTAAGGATTGATTATCGAAAATACTGATTTTTGAACTTAATTTGTTTTGTAGATGGCAATGAATCCCTCCACAAACACCAATGCTTTTCGGCAAAAGATTGAAAGAAAAGTTCTTTCTGGACAAAACTCAAATGATCTCATTCATAGACCGAGAATGGTTCTAAATAAATATGAAGTCCTTGATGAGGAGAGATCAGTTGTTCCTAGAATTGGTGTTGCAACTAATGAGTTGAGTGCAACCGATACCGCGTTTGGAAGGCAATATTTATATGAATTGCATAAAGCAATTCTTAGCCTACAACACAAGCAAAGAACACTGGTTGGACCTCATATACTAAAATTGAAAATGTATTTTGAGGAATTGGAAAAGCTGAATAATGCTTATGCTCCTCCATTTAGGATTGGAATAATTTTCAAGTCACTTTCTAAGGACTTTAAGAATTTTGTGAGCAATTATCGTTTACATGGGACGGGTAATACCGTTACTGAACTCCATGCCATGATAATTGAGTATGAAAAAAAACTTCCAAAGAAATTTCCAACACCCCAAGTTCTTGCAAACAAGGGGGGAAAAGTCCAGAAAAGAAAACGACCAATCGCCAAGGGCAATGAAATGCCTTTAACGAAAAAGGGTACAACGGCTAAAGACCAGAGCTGTCATCATTGTAATGAAGTCGGGCACTGGAAGAGGAACTGTCCTAAGTATCTTGCCGAGTTGAACTCGAAGAAGAAGAATACTAGCGGCGCTAGTACTTCATGTATCTTCACCATTGAATTATTTTCCTTAACTAAGCGTAAATCGTGGGTTTATGACACTGGCTGTGGAACTCACATCTGTAATGAATTACAGGGGCTTAGGAAAAGGAGGAAACTGAAGCCCGGAGCTTTGCAGATGATAGTGGGCAATGGTCTACCAGCAGCTGTTGAAGCAATTGGAGAATTTCATTTAGTTCTTCCTTCCGGTTTAATTATTGTTTTAGACAATTGTCATTATGCACCTTCTATTACTAGAGGTGTTATTTCAGTTTCTTTGTTGAAAGACAACGGATTCATTAATGTTTTTAATGATATTGGTATTTCAGTTTCTAAAAATAATGTTCATTATTTTGATGCTATTGCTTTTAATGGTATTTATGAAATTGATATGCGTGATTGTATTTCAAATAATTCAATGTATAATGTTAGCAAAAGAGCCAAGACGGACTTGGACTCTACTTATCTTTGGCACTGTCGTCTTGCACACATTGGTAAAAACTGCATTGAAAGACTTCAACGTGAAGGGATCTTAAAATTGAATGATGAATCATTTGATAAATGCAATTCATGTGTTTCGGGCAAGATGACACGAAAACCCTTTAAGCATTCGCCAGAAAGGGCTAAAGATCTTCTTGGACTCATTCATACCGATGTTTGTAGCCCATTTAGACATGTGTCAAGGAAAGGAGCTAGCTACTTCATAACTTTTACGGATGATTTCAGTCGTTATGGTTATGTTTACTTGCTTAAACATAAACATGAAGTCTTTGAAACATTCAAAGAGTTTAAAAATGAAGTTGAAAATCAACTCGGTAAAACCATCAAGATTCTTCGTTCGGATCGAGGTGGTGAATACTTAAGCCAAGAGTTTTAAGGATTATCTTAAAGCATGTGGAATTGTCCAACAACTTACTCCTCCATATACTCCTCAGCATAATAGAGTATCTGAAAGGAGAAATCGAACCTTGCTAGACATGGTAAGATCAATGATGACCCGTACAACTCTCCCATTTTCGTTTTGGGATTATGCTCTAGAGACTGCTGTACGCATTCTCAATATGGTTCCAACCAAGAAGGTTGACAAGACACCGTACGAATTATGGCATGATGATGTCCCTAATTTGTCTTACTTAAGAGTCTGGGGATGTAAGGCACTTGTGAAGCGCGATACGCCTGACAAACTTGAACCTAGAACTACTAAGTGCATCTTTGTCGGATACCCTAAGGAAACGATGGGTTACGATGATCCCGCCAAAAACACTGTTCGTGTTGCTCGATATGCTAAATTCTTTGAAAAGAAATTAGTTCAAGAGAACAGTGGGAGGGTTGTAGAACTTGATGAGACTCAAGAGGAAGATGTTTCACCTTCTGAAGATACTAGCAATCATCAACTTGGGGGGGGGGAAATGTTCAAAGTGATGAACCTCAAGTCGATGATAATGAAGCGATTCCACTTTGTAGGTCTGAAAGGACAAGACGTCCTACCGAAAGACTATGTCTGATGGTAGAAGAAGACGTTGTTGGAGATCTCGATGAGCCTCCGAATTTCAAAGCTGCATTATCAGATCCGGAATCTGACAAATGGCTTGAAGGTACGAAGGTGGAAATGAAATCCATGAAAGACAATCAAGTCTGGAGCTTGGTTGATCTTCCACAAAATGCTCAAACTATTGGGTGTAAGTGGATCTTCAAGAAGAAGACTGACATGGATGGAAATGTACACACCTATAAAGCTCGTCTCGTGGCGAAAGGTTATACTCAACGTTTCGGTGTTGACTATGATGAAACATTTTCTCCAGTTGCGGAGATTAGAGCTATTAGGATTCTCTTAGCCATAGCAGCGTACTATGACTTTGAGATATGGCAAATGGATGTTAAGACTGCCTTCTTAAATGGTTACTTGGATGAAGAAGTCTATATGGATCAACCGGAAGGTTTTATTGATCCGAAACATCCCAACAAAGTATGCAAGCTTCAAAGATCCATTTATGGACTAAAGCAAGCATCAAGAAGTTGGAATAAACGGTTTAATGAAGAAATCAAAAAGTTTGGTTTTGTTCAAAATCCCGATGAGCCATGTGTATATCGCAAAGCTAGTGGGAGTAATGTTACTTTCCTTGTCTTATATGTCGATGACATATTAATCATAGGAAAACACATTCCAATGTTGCAAGATGTTAAATCCCATCTTGGAAAGTGTTTTGCCATGAAAGATTTAGGAGAAGCGGCATTCATTCTTGGAATCAAGATCTATCGAGATAGATCAAGGCGATTAATTGGACTAAGTCAAAGTGCTTATATTGATAAGATCTTGAAGCGATTCAAGATGGAGAACTCTAAGCGTGGGTCTATACCTATGCAAGAAGGACTTAGTTTATCTGTCAAACAAGGTGCTACTACGCCTAGTGAGGTGGAGCGTATGAGTAGAATTCCTTATGCTTCGGCTGTAGGATCTATTATGTATGTGGTTTGATGCACTAGACCCGATGTGGCGTTCACGCAAAACATCGTAAGCCGATATCAACAGAATCCTGGTGAAAGCCATTGGATTGCTGTTAAAAATATTCTGAAGTACCTACGAGCTACTAAAGATATATTTTTGGTGTATGGGGGAAATCCAGACTTAGAGCTCAAAGTGACCGGATACTGTGATGCTGGATTTCAAACTGATAAAGATGACACGAAGTCTCAATCAGGATTCATCTTCGTTTTAAACGGAGGAGCTATGGACTGGAAAAGCAAGAAGCAAACCACACTTGCCATGTCTGCAACAGAGTCTGAGTACATTGCCGCCTCAGAAGCCGCAATGGAAGTAGTCTGGATAAGGAAGTTCATTAGCAGGCTTGACGTGATCCCTTCAAATGAATTACCCCTTGATTTGTATTGTGATAATACCGGTGCATTAATCATTGCCAACGAACCCGGAGTTCAGAAAGGTGCCAGACATTATGCTAGACGATATCACTATGTTCGTGAGCAGATCGAACTAGGGGAGATCAATTTACTCAAAGTTCACACAGATTTTAACATAGCTGATCCTTTCACAAAAGCTTTGTCTATGCCCAAGCTTGAAAGGCATGCCGAGGGCATAGGACTTAAATTAGCTAGTTATTTTATGTAAATCTGTTGTTTCAGTATTTGGATAAGGGATGTTAAACAATTTATATTTTCCGTAATGAGATAAAGTACTTGATATGTTTGATTTCATTCAATATTAAATTGTGTCCTATATTTGCATGTTTAATCCTTGAATATTTTATTAAATATTCTAAATTGTCCATTGTTGATTAATTAAATGGGAATATAATTAAACGAAGACAAATGTGAGTGATTGGTTATATTCTTGGAATATGTAATGGATGGTTCCCACCAAACTCACATGATATCCATAGCGGATGCATATCGGACTACCCCACTAACGAATTATCACTTTATGGATCATCGTCATTAAGTGAAATTCGTAAATGGTTACTTTTATTGATCCTTTGACTTGAGATACAATTAGGTCAGCATGTATGAATCGCACTTACTAGATGTAGTTCTAACTCACCTGAATAAGGGGGTACATAAAGGGTTATTTTCAGAAAGCGTCGTGAAGTAACATGACTGACACGTGTAGTCAATATAGGATTTGTTCCTTCAATTTGAAATTGAAGCATGATACCATTTGGCGCCCTCATTAGGACTAATTAAAGATGTTTGCATGGCCGTGCCCAAATAAATCCAGATTGTTCTCGATTATATTTGGTAATCATTAATTAGTTATAGAATGAGAAACATAATCGTTAAATTATGAAATGACCTTGATCCATATTCATATTTAACAAAGGTATCGAAACAAAGGGATAATAAATGCCTTGACCATTTAAAACTATACTTAAATGTTTTTGGGAGCATTGGCGTGTTGCTAGAACGCTAACCAATGTTATTACCTTCATTTGTTACGAGCTCAAGTGGGAGCTGTTAGAATATGATCACGTAAAATGAACGTTTGTCCGAAAAGTATTTAAGCCTACGGGGTCACACCTCAACGTGAATGTAACTATAATTAATTAATATATTAAATGTAATTTATTAATTAATTTGATCACGAAAAACTAACGGTCGTCTGTTAAAAGTTAATAGTTAACGGTACTTAACTGACGGACTTAACGGAGGAGACAATTGTGATTAAATGAAAAATTAAGAAACCCTCTAGAATCTTCCTAGAGGGGGGGACGGCCAACATAAGGGTTTTTTAGAAAACCCTAAACTTGTTTTTCAAGCAAAAGTTTGGCTATAAATACAAACCATTTTCGTAAGTTTTTCACACACAATTATTAAGGTTTTCTAAAACCCTAAAATTCTCTCCTCCTCCCTCTTTCTTGGTTTCGGCCAATCCTCACAAAAACAAAGGGTTTTGGGTTTTGTTTGGTTCGTGTGAAAGGGTATTAACAAAGGGTTGTTTGTTCGTGATCAAGTACTAGCATACGTACGTTCCAACGTTGTGTGTTCAATCGTAGAGAGGTTATTTTAAACCTTGTTCTTGTTTTAATCTCTCCATTATAAGGTACATATTCTATACTTTGGTTAATTAATTAAACTGCATAGATCTTGTCTTCCGCTGCGTGCTTTGTGATTTGATTTGATAAATAGTTATATAACCCAACAATTTTTGCCTAGAATCCATGCCTAGTTCATGCCTAAGCGTTACATGCCTAGCTCATGCCGCTTATCATTGCCACCCTTCTAATGAATTATTCTAAGTTTGGTAAAAAGTATCAATACTACTATTTATAAATTCTCCAACCCCTTAGAAAAATCTTTATGTTTGGCATGAGTTTTTCAAGAGCTTTAGCTAACATTTTTGTTTAAAAGCTACAACTTACATCTCCAACTAAAAGTTATAGTCCTATTCCACAACTACAAGCTACAACTAATTTTGCCAAACATACTCGTAAATAAATTAGTTTAAAAATGACCCAATTAGCCTTGTAATGAAATTTTTTTTGGAAGGTAATCTAAACAATTATCCAACTTGCCTTTAAAGAACTAATTTACTCCTTAAACTTTTAACTTACTAATTTACACAGCAAACTTTTAATCTTTTAAAATATTTTCACTACCATTTTTACATCAATCATATTTTCATCAACTTACATCATTCGACGCAGTCACCACCAGACCACCGTCAGGTCTCTGCCACAACCACCATATTGTACGAGTACCGTGCTAGTAATAAATATACGTGTATTTATATCAATTACCTTTACAAGAATAACTACTCATCATATGTTGCCGCCACCACCATATCATCATCATCGTCGCTGCATTTTGTAAATAAACTTCACGCTCAACATAAAAATGAATATTGTTGCACGAGCTAACATAAAATTCTAATGAATAACTCAACAAAACTCAATATATTAAAGCAACTTTTATTGAAGAACGAACATAATTTATTTATGAAATTCAAGTATAATGTCAACAAAGCACAATATAATAAACATTATTACAAGGAAAAAAATGTAAATATAAGGGGTAGACGTAGTGTTTCCCCACTCGTCCCTACTTTTTATCCCTTCTTATCCCCTCCCACAAGTAGGGAATGTTTCACCATTTTCTCCTTATCTCTCCCCATGTAAAAGAAGACAAAAAAAAACGTAAAAAAATACAAATAAAGTAAGATTTTGGGGAAGAAGCGGGGTAACACCATCACCATTTTGCTCCCCACCCGTGCATATAAGGAGAGGCGGTGTTCCAATCGATCACCATCTTGCTCCTCTACGTATTTTGTCCACCCTCAAATAATTAAAGATAAAGTATATAAAAACATAATTTCAACTTAGATTAAGATAACAAATACACCCCTTAGTTGCCATAAACAAGGTGTGTACGTATTAATATGTATGTTATTGACTTTGATAGTTTGATGGGCATTTGATTGTTAAGTTGTAATGTACGAAATGCCAAACGGGGCTAAAATGTTGCCATATGGGTTATGAAATGCCAAACGGGGCTAAAATGTTGTCATAGGAGTTATAAATTGCCTAACGGGCTAATGTGTTGTTATATGAACGATGAATTACCGAACGGGCTATTGTAGTACACTAATACGCTATGGGTTACTGTTTGCCATTTACGCAATGTTTGTTGCTCGTGCAGTCGTGCTATGATTTTCGTATAAGATATTGAATTGTAAAAAGTAACTCCCAATGCCGTTTTCGACGGTGTATGGGGAGGTGTTGGAATAAACAATGATTCGATTCAATGGAAAATACTCACCAGATGATCCTGTGGAACATGTAAAGACATTAAACATAGTTGTCATTGATTTCGAGTTCCCAAAACAAGGTGATTGAGTAATAATGGGATGAGAAATTCGACTGAAGATTATACACGAATTTACCAGAGAAGAGGCACAAGAAATTTAGTAAGAGATTAGTATGTGATTAACCTTAACTTAGGGTTTATGACTCTCTATTTATAATGAGAGTTTTTACACATTCAGCCCCTTTAGTGTTTAATGTGTGCACTGTTAGTCCTCTTAGTTATAATCACTTAATGGAAAACCTTATATTATGTCTTTAAGGGAAATGAAAGGACTAGACTCGATAAACCGAAAACACACACAAAAAAATTTTATACCCCCACTGCGCCGCAGTGGGATTGAGCACTCCCCACTACGCCGCAGTGGAAAGTCTCGGACTTGCGCGAGAAAAACCCCACTGCGCCGCAGTCGGTTGGACACACTCCCACTGCGCCGCAGTGGGAGAAAATCATTTCGGATCCGCGGGTTTCCACTGCGCCGCAGTGGGTAAAATCACCCTCACTGCGCCGCAGTGGACACCAGTTCAGCAAACCACAATTTCATTTAGCACTTGATCAAACTTACAACCTTCAAATTTCAAAACGAACTTCATACTCAATCTTCTTGAGATTCAAACAAGTAATTGACACATTTTTAAAGATATTTTTAATATCCATTTGATTCAACATTCATATACACCATCAAATGTGTCATTTACCCAAATTGACGTTTTTTAAGTCAAAATACAAGTTTTGCAAAATCATGGAACCACACTTGATCAAAACTTTGCTAACATGAGCAAAATATACAAATTTATCAAGGAGCCAAGATGAAGAGGGACATCTAAGTCTCTAACCAAAAGTATATCATTCTTCCGTGAATGGCCAATTACCTTCAAAATTCAACTAGCAAATTCCAAACCAACGCTTAAACTCAATTGAACCTAGTTCCTTTTTCCGGAACTACCTATAAAATGGTAAACAACTAAAATATAAGAAAAGGCTTAGTGAATATACTTGCATACATTTATGAACACGAAGGAGGGCAAAGTACAAGGACTATTACATGTAACCTATGACACCGTCATGCCACATTTGCATGCTCACCTTGCACACTAAACGCTATACATGGATTCATATAAGCTAAACAATCATAATAACAACTACTATTGGGATTCTTAGGCCCCAGAGGTTCTTAGGCCTCATAACAAATCAACTATTTGGGATTCTTAGGACCTGGAGTTTCTTTACTTCTTAGGCCTCATAAACATTATGCCCCAAGATGGGCCTACGCCAAATCAATTACCACACATGGATAAACAAACTTCAACATAATGTGGTCAATTGACCCAACGTATACATAAAGGTATGCAAATATACTCACCTCTTCCGCAACTTGGACAATGACTTGATAAAAAGATAAAGCACACAACAAGCTTCAACCTATGATCATAACATACAATGTATAAGCTTACATTCACAACTTGACTAGCTCAACCTAGTCATACTCAATCACTAGCCTTTCTAAACCCAAACCCAACCCATTTGTCATTGAGTTTCTTTTATTCTCAACAATAACAATAGGTAGTTTAACCTACCATTTTCATCAACTTTTCAATAACTAGTAAAAACTCATCTTTTCTCATAAACTAGAATTATCACATTAGCTTATCAATTTCTTAGCCAAACTCAATACATAACTCAAGGACAAACTAGGTTATCTAAGGAATTGGGGAAAAATCATTCATAAATCAATTTCTAGCAAAACCCCCAAATTTGGGTTACTCCAAGAACCCTAATTTCAAAAGGAAAATGAAAACTAAATTAGGGGAAATCAATACCTTAACAAACAATAAGTTAATTCAAGACTTAGTTTGGAGATTCTTCTTCCCCTCTTTCTCCTTGAAAATTCGGCCACCACCACCACTTCCACACAAACCCTAGCTTTAATTTCTTGAATGAATATTATTTGGTGGTGATTATTATTATAATTTCTATCATTTACTTGGAGGAATTGATCTTTGATTTTGAAAGAACAAGAAGAAATTGCATGAGGAGAAGTGAAGAAGAGGAGACTAGGAGTAGTGAAAGAATGAATCACAAAACATGGATGGCTGGCACATCCTGGGCTTGCCACGCCCTCTATCAAAATTTGTGGGTATTTTTACCCGCTATCCGTAAAAGTTCCAACTAAATTAAACCCAAATCTAAAAATAAAATACTAGGGAATTAATTTAATATCAAAACTATAAAAAGAGGTTAATTTCTTTACCTTAAAAATTTTGGGGTGTTACAGGTAAATACGTCCATCATATATTTACTAGACATAGAGATTCCAGTTATTGTCAATTATCATATTGGGGAAGTTGAGATGTAGACAACCATAACCCTACCAAAGGTAGAGAGACTGCTTTCAGGTTCTGCAAAAGTTAGAAAAGGACCTCCACTTAATCCAATCCAGTTGGTTTAGCCTATTGAATTATGTAGGGATGAAAATCTCATAGTCGAAATTATATATATATAGTGAAGGGATCAAGTGAGAACCAACATATATGGTGAGAACCGTGAGAACCATTGAAAAATCATCTCTAAGGCCTTTGCCCTTAGAGTTAAGGGCTACGCCCGTACCGTAATAACCGTAACCATCTCTTGGATCGTGAAAGGACCGGACTCGATAAACCGAAAATACAAGAATTTTTTTTTATACACCCCACTGCGCCGCAGTGGGTTGAGCACTCCCCACTGCGCCGCAGTGGAAAGCCTCGGCAAAGAAAGGAACCAGCCTCACTGCGCCGCAGTGAGCTTGACACCCTACCACTGCGCCGCAGTGGGAAGAACACAAATTCTGGACGAGGAAAACCACTGCGCCGCAGTGGGTAAAATCACCCACACTGCACCGCAGTGGGATACCTGATCAACAACAAAATCTTTTTAACACATGAATCAACTTACAATCTTTACATTTCACAAAGAACTTCATAAAACACATTCCAAAGGTTACCAAGAACAACATAGACACATTTTAAACAGGTTCAAACCATCGTCTAATTTCAAAAAAAAACCATGAACACCATCAAATGGGTCATATACCCACTTTGACACAATTTTCACCCAAACTCTATTATACGACTTTCCAAAAGAACCTGCACTTGACCACTTATAGAAATGTAACAGTAATAAGACATCAAAACATTATGTACCAAGAGCCAAGAGAGGAGGGACAACTAAGCCTCTAACCAAAAGATCGTCATTCATCCACAAATGACCTAAATACCTCAAGTCTTGCAAAAACTTCACTTCAAGCTCTAATCAACTCTTTCAAATCAACACACTAGTTCCTTCTTCCGGAACTACCTATGTAACCTATGGCATCGTCATGTCACATTTACATATTCACCTTGTACGCTAACAACACACATATATGGATCCATATAAGCTAAACAATCATATCTATCGGGATTCTTAGGCCCCGGAGGTTCTTAGGCCTAATATCATATCAACTATCGGGATTCTTAAGCCCCCGAGGTTCTTAGGCCTCAAATCACAATGCCCCACATGGGCTTATGCCACATCAATTACCACACATGGATTTACAAACTTCAACATGAAATGGTCAAAATCACCATGGACAAAAGACTTCAACATGATGTGGTCAATTGATCCAACATAAACATAAAGGTATGCAAATATACTCACCTCCTCCGCAAAAAGGACAACAATGCTAAAACAAATCAGCACAAGCAGGCTTCAACCTAT
The DNA here is from genome assembly GCF_010389155.1 of Erigeron canadensis. Classification (NCBI taxonomy): domain Eukaryota; kingdom Viridiplantae; phylum Streptophyta; class Magnoliopsida; order Asterales; family Asteraceae; genus Erigeron; species Erigeron canadensis. The sequence continues at coordinate 243,158 of NC_057761.1, forward strand.
AATCATATAATAAAATGCATAAGCTTACATTCACAACTTGACTAGTTCAACCTAGCCATTCCCAATCACTAGCCTTTTCTAAACCCAAAACCCAACCCATTTGTCATTGAGCTGCTATCATCTTTAACAACAACATTGGGTAGTTCAACCTACCATTTTCATCCACATTTTAATAGCTAGTAAAAATTCATCTTTTCTCATTAACTAAGATTTTTACATGAACTTATCGATTTTATAATCAAACACATCACATTGCTCAATGACAACTAGGTTAACTAAGGAATTGGGAGAAATTAACCATAATTCATATTCTACCAAAAATCCCCAAAATTGGTTCACTCCATGAACCCTAATTTCAAAAGAATTATGAAAGCTAAATTAGGGCAGATCAATACCTCAATAAAGGAAGACAATAGATTAGGGTTTTCAATTCACAATTCCTTCCTCTTTTTCTCTCAATTTTTGGCCACCACCACAAAACCCACAAACCCTAACTTTTGAATTCTTGAATGAAGACTAATTGATGGTGATGATTATTAAGGATGATTTTTATCTTTTACTTGGATGAATTATTCTTTGATTTTGAAAGAAATTGAGAAGGAATGCATGAACATGAAGAAGAAAAGAGTGTAATAGGAGATGACTCAAAAGAAAAGGAGGGTTGGCACTCTTTGGAGATGCCACGTCCCATCTAATTTCTTGGTATTAAAATACCCGCTATCCGCTAAAGTTCCAACTAAATTAATCCCATATCCAAAAATAAAATCTAGGAAATTAAATTAATGTCAAAACTATGAAAAGGGTTAATTTCTTTTACCTTAAAATATCTGCTGTGTTACAACTCTCCCCCACTTGGAACGGATCACGGCCTCGTGATCCAAGCCATATGCAAAGACGGATAATAAACTAGCACATCATGCTCGGATTCCCATGTACAATCGGACATCCTACCATGCTTCCACAATATCTTGTAAGTTCTCACCGTCTTATTTCGTACTCTTCTAAGCTCTTCCTCGACTATGGCAATCGGCTCTTCAATATAATTCAACTTATTATCGACCTCAATCTCATTCAATGGTACATAGGAAGACTCGTCGGCAAGGCATTTTCTAAGATGTGACACATGAAAAGTAGGGTGAATTCCCGATAACTCTTCCGGTAACTCCAAACGGTATGCAACCTTGCCAAGTTTAGCCACAATCTTGAATGGGCCAATAAAACGAGGGCTTAACTTTCCACGCTTCCGAAACCGTAGAACACCTTTCCATGGGGAGACTTTCAATAACACACGATCACCCACATGGAACTCAATTGGTCTTCTCCTTTTATCCGCATAGGACTTTGGCCGGTCTTGAGCCGCTTTTAATCTTTCCTTGATCACATCTATCTTCTCAATGGTTTTTAACACCACTTCCGTGCCACTTATTTCTCTTTGTCCCACTTCTCCCCAACAAATTGGAGATTGACTCTTCCTTCTGTATAACATCTCATACGGTGGCATTTGAATACTAGAATGGTAGCTATTATTGTAAGAGAATTCTACCAACGGCAAGTGAAGATCCCAAGTGCCTCCAAAATCAATTATACATGCCCGAAGCATGTCTTCAAGCATTTGAATGGTTCTCTCACTTTGACCATCCGTTTGTGGGTGATAGGCGGTGCTAAGCTTTAGCTTGGTACCCATATCTTCATGAAATTTTCGCCAAAAGTGAGAAGTGAAACGAGTGTCTCTATCCGAAACAATGGAGATGGGAACTCCATGTCTTGCTACAACTTCTTTTACGTAGATCTTCGCCAACACCTCGGATGATGATGCCTCACGAATGGGAAGAAACAAGGCAATCTTGGTCAATCTATCTACTATTACCTAAATCGTATCGAATTGATTTCTAGGCGTCTTGGGCAATTTAGTGATGAAATCCATGGTGATCTCCTCCTACTTCCATTTGGGGATTTTCAACGGTTGCAACATACCATAAGGCTTTTGATGCTCCGCTTTCACTTGGGCACAAGTCAAGCATTTTTCAACATACTTCACCACATCTCGCTTCATACCGGGCCACCAATATTCCACCTTCAAATCATGATACATCTTTGTAGCACCGTGGTGGATGGAGTACTTGGATTTGTGAGCCTCGTCAAGTAAAACTTGCTTCAACTCGCAAGAAAATGGGACCCAAATCCTCCCAAAACGTAAGGTAAGGCCACGAGAATCCTTAGTAAAATATTGAATTTGACCTTGAATTCTTTCTCTCTTGGGATCTTGTTGCAAAGCCTTTTCTTGAGCTTCTTTAACTTGATCAAAGAAATTGTTGGTGATCAAAACCCATAGGGGAGAAACAACTAAAGCATGATGAGAACTCTTCCGGCTCAAAGCGTCCGCCACAACATTAGCTTTCCCGGGATGGTACAAAATCTCGCAATCATAATCTTTCAAAAGATCTAGCCATCTACGTTGACGATTGTTGAGATCTCTTTGCTCAAAGAAGTACTTGAGGCTTTTATGGTCGGAATATATGGTAAACTTAACTCCATAAAGGTAATGGCGCCAAATTTTCAAAGCAAAAACCACCGCCGCTAACTCCAAGTCATGGGTAGGATATCGTTTTTCATCTTCTTTCAATTGCCTAGAAGCATAGGCAATGACTTTACCTCGTTGCATAAGAATACAACCAAGGCCATTAGATGATGCATCACAATACACCACCATGTCTTCTAGGCCATCGGGCAATACGAGGACCGGTGCTTGACTTAGTCTTTCACGAAGTTGTTGAAAAGCCATTTCTTGTTCGCTCTTCCATTCGAACTTAATGTTCTTTCGGGTCAACTTGGTCAATGGGGAAGCTATTTTAGAGAAGTCTTGAATGAAACGACGGTAATAGCCCGCTAGACTGAGAAAACTTCTAATCTCCGACGGATTCTTGGGTTGTTCCCACTTCATCACCGCATCAATCTTGGCCGGATCCACCATAATTCCTTCACTATTAACCACATGACCAACGAATTGCACTTCCCTTATCCAAAACTCACACTTGGAGAACTTAGCATAGAGCTTCTCTTTTCGTAAAGTTTCCAACACCTCCCTTAAATGAACTTCATGATCGGATGAACTTTTTGTGAAGTCCCTCACTCGATGGTTTAACCCACAAGTGTAGAATACAACAAGTCAAGTAATCACTAGATAGGACTAGTATGAAACGTCAAGTAAGCACTAGATTGGACTAGTATTACAATAAATATAAATGCAAGAATATATATAAAGTAATACGTACTTAAGCAATATAAAGATAAGCAAGTAAAGTAAATGGTGAGACACAATGTAATTTTCAAGTGTATTTTATTTATTGATGTTAAATAAAATATAAGGTTGTTGCGGAACAAGATATTACAAAGTAAGTATCTAAACAACCTATGAATTACAAGTGATCTAATTTTGCTAAATAAACTCCTTGATCGAAATACTTAAAGTTGTGAAGTATAACTGTTTAGATCGAGAGTATTTGAGCAAAGGCACCAAATTGCAAAAAGTATGTAATTTGGACGAGGAAGTGACTTGGTATTTATAGGCAAAAAGAATAAATATAATATTCTTTTTGCCGTACAAATATGGTTACATGCATTTAAGGAAATTACTTTAATTCCTTAAATGCATTGCTTAAAGTACAAGAATAAAGTCACATGATAGTGACTTGTCTTCCAATTAACCAACCACCTTTACATGCGTGTAAGGCTTATAACAAAGGACAAATGGATTGTTCGGGTAAAGGCATGTAAAGGCATAAAGTCAATTCCTCGTAATTAGTGTTCAGACTTGTAAGGTCTAAAACACTGACAAGGACTCTAGTCAGGAGATCTGGTAAGTCTTCCAGTGAGCTCCGCTATTTGTCAGACTTCTTTCTTCAGACTTCAGTCTTCGACTTCAGTGAGAATATTCTTTAGTGGAAAGATCTTGACTGGAGTGAAGTCCAGTGAACAAATCTGGTGGAATACAGATTCCTGTACAAGTAAGTTGTTCACTGGTCTTCACATAATTTATGGACAAATCTTCAAAGGGCTCCAGTAATCACGTCTAGAGCGAGTCTAGTAAATCTGGACCTAACACTTTTTGAGTAAATGAGAATGTCATCAATGAAGACGATCACGGTCTTATCAAGCATAGGGCGACAAACACGGTTCATGAGGTCCATGAAAGCCGCGGGAGCATTAGTAAGGCCAAAAGGCATGACAACAAATTTGAAATGACCGTAACGAGTCCGAAAGGCGGTTTTAGGAATATCTTCTTCACATACTTTGAGTTGATGGTAACCCGAACGAAGATCAATTATGGAAAAATACGAAGCTCCTTAAGTTGATCGAATAAATCATCGATTCTAGGCAAAGGATACTTGTTCTTTACAGTGACTTTGTTGAGCTCGCGATAGTCGATGCACATTTGCATGCTTCCATCCTTCTTCTTTACAAAAAGTACCGGTGCACCCCACAGAGAGTTACTAGGTCGATTAAAACCCTTGTCAAGTAATTCTTGTAATTGTTTCATCATCTCTTGCATTTCCGTTGGAGCCAAACGATAAGGAGCTTTAGCAATGGGGTTAGCTCCCGGAATAAGATCAATTGAGAATTCAACTTGCCGTTCAGGAGGAATTCCTGGCAAGTCTTCAGGAAAAACGTCGGCGAATTCATTAACAATAGGGATGTCTTCGATAGATAGGGGTTGCTTCTCAACATCTACGATGTGAGCAAGATAAGCATGACATCCATGAGATATGTAGCGTTTGGCACGAGCAAAAGTACACACGGATATAGAACGTTCTTTCCTATCACCGTAAACCACCAAGTCTTCGCCCTTAGAAGTCTTCAAGTATACCGCTTTTTCATCACACGCAATCTTGGTGTTACAAGAGCTCAACCAATCCATACCCAAGATTATGTCAAACTCTTCCATTGGAAAAGGAATTAGATTAGCTTGGAAGAGTTCCGAAGAGATTTTGATTTCACACCCTTTATACACATTGTTCACTAATTCCATCCTACCATTACCAACCTAAACTTGCAAAGTATTTTCTAGACATGACTTGGACACGGGAATAATATGAATTACTCTAGTTGCAACAAATGATCTATTCGCCCCTGAATCAAAGAGAATTCGCATAGGCACATTATATACAATAAATGTACCTGTGGTACATCATCCAAGTCTCTTGCTTGCTCCACCATGAGTTGAAAAGATCTTCCACGTGGGTTTCCATGAACTTGGGCGTTCTTCCTCTCCGCCTCCCTCCTTCTCTCTTCTAGCCTCTCCTCCTCGGTCAACTTAGGGCATGAGCTTCTCATATGACCCTCCTCAAAGCACTTGAAGCATATAAGGGGTTTTTGAGGTTTAGACCTACATTCCCGACTAGTGTGCCCCGGCTTCCCACAAGTATAACAGCCCTTATCCGCCACCCTACATACCCCCGAATGATTTTTCTTGTATTGGCGACAAAAAGGAACATTTCTTCTATTTGAGTGGTTCCCGGAACTACCCTCTTGTCTAGGCCGCTTGTTTGGAGAATTCACATCTTCATACCTTCTTTTCAACACACCTTCATCAACCCTTGACATCTCGATTTCATAATCCCGAGCCACATCCGCCAACATGGTGAAAGATTCCATTTGACTGATGTGCGAAATCTAGCTTTAAATTTATAAACACGATTTACCGAAAGACTGACTACTACGCACTCATAGGCAGTGTACCTGATCGCATGCAGTATAGTTAAAACTGGTAAGCCGAGATCGTTCGCAAGGACTTAGATAAGTAATTGTAAACATTAAATGATTCAAGTAAAATATGGGGGTTTTGTGGCCGAATTGCCATGTTGCAAGTAGATAGTTTGAAAAGTCAGTAATCCCAAAGGATTAATCGAAAGAGAAGTTTGTTGTTGAAAACAATAATTTAAAGGTCACCCATCTTGATTTCGCTTGACAAAATGTTAGGATTGCACGTTTGATGAAGTTCAAGTACAATTTAGTGATTAAATGACCGAGACTCAAATTAATCGCCAACCCCGTACCCGTCAAGTTAACAACTTTTTTGACTCTCTTGTATAAACTGGTTTCATTATTAAGACCGGTACCCCGAGACGCCTTTTTATAACTTCTCTAGTTTAACAATGGTTTTGGTCATTTCAGATAACAATTTCGCCTACCGATTGTACCCAACCATCAACCCGTTAATTCTTATCAAATATTGATCACCCTCTACCGTACCCGTCATAGAACCAATTGCTTTTAACCAAGCAATCAAAATAACTTATACCCAACTCCTAGTCGTCACTAAGCAATGAATACAAATTATCCGCAATCAATAATCGAACAGCAAAGAATTAATAGATTAAGATCACGACAAAACGTTAAATCAAATCACTTGAATTAATAAATATTGTGCAATCCCTACATAATGTCTCACTCCATCAAGATGGATGAAAGGGCGATTAGTCACTCATATTAAATATGAAATAACAAATCGAAATGAAAGAATTCATTGTTACCGAATACAAAGGATTGAAAACGAATAACGATATAATTCCAATAAAGCTTTAGATCCTCCAAATTGATGAAATATGAGGAAAAACCCTAAAAAGAGGACTCAAAATCGTCTGGAATATCAAAAGATAGGTTTTTGGAATGTTTTTGCAGCTATTTATATGCTGACTAAATTCAGCAGATTCGGCATTACACTGCGTCGCAGTCCCAGAGTGCGTCGCAGTTTCTACTTTGACTTTTCTGTTGACTTGACTTTCATTGACTGGCCCTCTGTCGTACATAGTCAAACTGCGTCGCAGTTTCGCTCAATTGCGAAGCAATTTCAACCTCGGATATAATTACTGCGACGCATAACCACACTGCGTCGCAGTTTCACGTTGACTTGCCTTGACCAGCTTTGACTTTCTTCTAATCTTCACTTATGTGCCTCGTAAAATGTCCGTAAGCACTCGTTTTGCTCCAGAAGCTTCGTTTTCTTCAAGTTATCGCTTAGGTACATGTTTTCCACCTGAAACACTGACAAATACCATAAACGCACCACTGTATACTAAAACAACTCGTAAACCTCACTAAACAACCACTTTAAGCTATGGGAAATGGGCATAAAATACGACATATCAAATCCCCCCACACTTAAGCTTTGCTTGTCCTCAAGCAAATCCAAACTGAAAACTAATCAAACCTTGGTGCATTATGGAACCACATTTTAGTTATCAAGAAGAAGCTCAACCATAATCAAAAATGAGAATAAATGGTTAGGCAGTTTTAATCTTAAATGAAAACCGAAATGTTCGATAATATTTGACTGATATACAAGCCTTAATAACACAACAAAGCACAAATGAAACGAACAAGTGATATCTCACCTATCCTACTCCCACTAACTTTCTTTTGGGATTGAATATTTGAATAATCACTCAATAGCCAAGTCGTGATGCATAATCTTTTAACCATAGGCTTGTACAAGGATCGTTCCTAAGTCGCCAAGGCGCATGCACCCTATAACGTCTATCAGAAGAGGACTTTAAGGGAGGTAACATTTTAAGGCTAAACAGGGCATTTAAACAAGGCATAGGAATTTGGGAAAAAAATTTGTGTTAACAAAGAACTAACACAACATTTAACAAATTTTCACATATAGTCTAGTCCAAACAAACCCATGTCATTAGTTGCCAACGGTCCGCATTCCAAGAAGTTCCCCGTCCATAACCCCAATAGAACGATCCAAAAACCGACACCATTGTTGAGTAAGACAATCAAACAACTTATCAATCAAATCCAACCAATATTGACTTCAAACAAACTGACCATATACATATTAAACTTCAGCACACTTTGTTGATTATAATGACGAACCAACTTTCACAGAATGATTTGACAAAAAGGAGAAATACCAACTGACAGCCCAAGCTCAATTTTTTCATTTTTCTGTATCTCAATTCTTTTATTCTTTTTATTCATCTCTTTTTTTTGTTGAGCTACTTTTACTCTACCTAATTGGTATTCTCTTACATAACGAAGAAACAGTAACAAATCATTACAAAATTTTGCTAAGATGAACAATCTAGACTTTATCCACGAACCATGACAGAATCAAACTACCCCCATAAAATGAGAATATCCCGACCCGACATAATGAGGCAAAACCCAAACCATCCAATCTAGCAAAGGCAACCAATGACCAACCAGGACTTCGACTATCGGTATGGTGAGGGAAGTTTAATATTTAGGTAGATTCAACAAAGAACAGGCTAATGACAACATGTTTTCTATTGTTTCTTGCACTAACCAGTATAGTTAGCTACTAAGCACATTACAAAACATGCACATAACAGATTTTTATGAAACAAAAGGGTGAATAAACAAGGAACAGAGGTTTAATCCTAATTTTTGCCTCTTCATCATATAGCACAATAACGGAACGATCAACAAGGACAAGTTCTAGAATCAACGCAATCACCGGCACACTCATAACAAATGCAATATTCCAGAGATGGAAAATCAACCTCAAACTCGCACATCCTAGTTCAGAGCTCAAAAAGAGACCCTTACTCCTGGATAAATCCGAAAGCCTAAGAGAGGGACAAATTTACAAGGTTAATAGATCCAAAACCGTAACACCTATCATACTAGCAATGAATCAATAATATCTCACAAATTTGGTGTTTTGGTGCTATAAGCATGCTAGCAATGTTATTAATCCAGAAGGGATTGCCACGTTAATCAGTCAAAACACATTCCACATATTAAAGTTTTTACCAAGGTGTAGTTACATTGCTCAATTATATCTATAATTAGGTGACAAAAGCAATTAACTACGAGGACAAACATGCAAAATCGTCAAAAATACCCGACTTTTTCCTATTTACCTCCCCCCCACACTTGAGTTGGACAATGTCCTCAATGTCCAAAAAGTAAGCCAACCTAAGGAAAATAGGGAAAAGTAAACTAAAAAAAATCAAAATAAGAACAAGAAAAACTTGTCGGGTATATGTGGTGTTCCATGCGCGAATGATGCCAACAAGAATATGAGCGCTGAACTTACTGCCAGCATATGCAAATGACAACCTTGCTATCACACATGAACACAAACAAAAGCCAACATAATCATACCAACGTTAAGCATGCACATTCTAACCTAATTATTCTAAAGAAATGGAAAGAAAATATGATGTCTCATCACCCCGAAGGGTGGATACAAACCAACCAAATAAAAATTAAAAAGTACGGGAATTGAAATTTGTTCAAACAAATAGTACAAGCCATCAAAACCAGCTGACTGACGGCTTTCCATTCTTCGACCTGCAAATGACTCACTGTGGTGGAGGATGAGGTGGATAATGTTGGTAACCAGGAAGGTTACCATAATCAAAGAAAGAACCAACCACCTGTTCCGCATAAGTCTGCTCAGTAGCTCCTGTCTGGGTCACGTCCATGCCAGCATAAGTACCTGTATAAGAACCAAATCGGACCGGCATATCCAGTCCTAGTGCCCCTGGATCGTGACGGGGAGGCTCCTCGACCACATGCTCGGGAGAAAAGTGAAAACCTCCACCAACTCTCTGATGCGGGATAAATATGGCCGGTGGATGGTAGTCGGGAAGATCAGCGGGTGGGTTAAAGTCCTGCTCTCTCAGTTGTACCTCCCACATGGACTGGTAACGGCGCGAGTCATATACCACTCTCCCAAGCCCAGAACCCATCATAGTCATATCTCCCCCAACCTGCTCTCTGAAACTATCCATGAGGGTGTGAAATGACTGTTGAGATTCGAACATCCGATCAACAACAGACTGAAGAGATGTGAAATCAAAACCTGCAGGAACAGCAGAAGAGGAAGAAGAAGCTCCCGCAGTGGAAGTAGCATGACGCTTAGGGCGTCTACCAGTTCTTCCTCCGCTGCCTCCTCCATCTCTTCATCAGTATCTTCACCATCATCACCTTCCTCGCCCTCAGGGGCGGCATCACCAAAATCAATCAAAGAGTAGAAACCTCTATTGGTTTGAGGCTTAAGTAACCCAAACCGCTTCAAATCTGGATACTCAAACGGTTTCATAGGCTTCCAATTCAAGTTAAACACCATGTTTGCTTGATCCCCTTCACAACCAAAGAATTTCACCAATTTTGTAACATAATGGCCACAAACAAGCTTCCTATCCCTCATGCCTCGGGTGCCCATATGCTTTGCTACCACGTAAGGGGCACAAGCTAATCTATACGGGGCACCCTCATGAAAAAGTCTCAACAACCACATATCTTCCAAATACACCTTGTCTCGCTGATTTGATCGCTGGACAACCAAGTATGTAATCATCTTTAATAACAACCTCAAAACAGGTGACTTAATAGAGTTCACCCTCGACTTAAAACTCCAAGTCTCCCCAGATATTTGTGCGTAGTATGACTTCTGACTACCCTCCGGGAATCCCAACCCGGTACGAGCTCCCATCCTCAAAACTTTCCTAAACAATTATTATTATCTACCAACTCCCTAGTGTACATCCCGGTAGCAATTCCAAATTCAACTATGGTTAAAGATCGATCTCTCCCCCCACAGCGAAAATGTATGCATTTCTCATCAAAAATGTTTTTCACTTTGTCAATGGTGCTCACATTAATAGTTGAAAAGAATTCCAAGCACCATTCCTTACAAACCATTTCCCTATTTCCAAAAATGTCTATCCACATTCGAAATTCTTGGTCAACAGGGTTACCATTCTCATCATTTTCCATACCTACCAGCCTCAGAAATCCCTCAATGTCCCTTCGTATAACCAACATGTCAAGCATATCATCAGGAAGATACCTGGGCTCTTCGATGTCCTTGTGAAGGAATTTTTCCAACCGCTCATTATAAGCGGCCTTCTGTTCTTGTGAAGCTCTTGGCCAAGTGAGCCACTGGTGTTCAGATAGAGCGGGAACTGGTGCTACAGCGGCTTGAGCTGCCCCTGAAGATTCCTCACCCGTGTGAGAAGAAGCAGTGCGTCTCGGATTTTGCCCACTAGTAGAGGGGGCCTGCAAAAAGACGGCAAACATCAAAACTTTCAAACCCTAAAATGTTATCCACCATATATGCTCCATAAGGGGGGTCAGGTCTGTACAGGGTCAGACTGCGACGCAGTCTTGATGGTTTGCGAAGCAGTCCAAACCTCGAAATCAATAATTGCGGCGCAGTTTGGCAACTGCGTCTCACTCTTTGGACAAACAAACTGCGGCGCAATCTTAATGAATCTGGAAAAAAAATAATCTGCATATTTTCACAAAGGTTTCAAACCATTGAACACCAAAACTTCAAAACTGCCGATCTCTTCGCGAATTCCATTAATCAACAATTTGACACAAGAAAACCCTTACCCATTCATGAGTTCTAATTTATTCAAACATGACAACAAATCCAGGAGTAAACCTATATAGTGCAAGACAAACAAGCTAAATAGAGAATACTAACCTTTCCAGATCTTGTCATGATAATTATTGTGCAAAAGAAATAAGAACTCAAAGAAATTAAGATGAGAAAGAAGGAAAAATCGGAAGGTTTTCTTGAGAGAGGAAGTGGATAAAGATTTTATGGTAAAAGTAAAAAGTGAAACAACCCTAGCCTCTTATTTGTTTGACCAGATCTGACCCAACTGCGTCGCAGTGTCTACACTGCGTCGCAGGTTCGTTTTAATTTTTATTTTATTTTTTTGGATTTTCGAATTTTCTGAACAATACACAAACTGCGTCGCATCAACCGACATGCGTCGCAGTCCCTTATTTTGTCGAGGATTTTTCTGCTTCGCAGTGTAGTTAAACTGCGTCGCATCTCGTGTTAGGCCAAAAACTGCGTCGCAGTTTACCAGACTGCGTCGCAGTGTCACCCCCCCACACTTACGTTGAATTTCGTCCACGAAAAACTTACCGGATCGCGTAGAGAAGTTCAGACCTGCAATACTCGACATATAATTGCTAAAAATTTAACAAAGACAGAAAATCATCAACACACGGGTTGCCTCCCGCGAAGCGCTTAATTTATTTACGAGTCTTTAGCTAGACTCGAAGTTCTTCATCATTGCTTCATTTCGAAAAAGGGCAGCTCGTCGACGACGACTCCCACACTTTCTTCCTCTTGATGATATAACTTCAACCTGTGACCATTCACAATAAACGAAGTACCATCCAATTTAAACAATTCCACATAACCAGACGGATATACATGTTTGATCACAAAAGGGCCGGTCCACCTAGAAGTCAACTTGGGTTGTTTAAACTTGTACTTAGAAAGGAACAACAAGACTTTATCACTGGCTTTAAAATCCTTTTTCCTAAGCCTACGATCATGCCAAACTTTTGTTCGTTCCTTATACAACAAAGAGTTATCATACGCATACAACCTAAGTTCATCTAGTTCATTTAGTTGCATCGATCTCAACTCACCGACATCAACTAGGTCCATGTTACAATTCTTGAGCGCCCAATAGGCCTTATGCTCAATTTCAATAGAAAGATGACAAGTCTTGCCATAAAGAAACCGGATTGGGGTTGTCCCAATTGGTGTCTTGTAGGCGTTCCTAAATGCCCATAGAGCATCATCAAGCTTGGTGGACCAAGACTTCGGGTTATCTCCTACGGTTTTCTCAAGAATTCTTTTTAATGCCCGATTCGTGTTTTCAACTTGGCCACTCGTTTGTGGGTGATATGAGGTTGAAAAATGGTGGTTGACACCGTACCTCTTTAGCACCTTAGCGAGTTGGTGATTCGCGAAATGACTTCCGCGGTCACTGATTAAGGCCTTGGGCACTCCAAACCTACAGAAAAGCTTTTTCAGAAAATGAATGACGACACGTGCGTCATTTGTTGGCAAGGCTTTCGCCTCAGCCCACTTTGAAACATAATCAACAACAACAAGGATATACAAATTCCTATTCGATGGGAGAAAAGGCCCGATAAAGTTTATGCCCCAAACATCAAAAACTTCACATACCTGAATAAAGTTTTGAGGCATTTCATCACGTTTGGAAATATTACCTTGTCGCTGACACACATCACAAACCTCTACCAAAGTTTGCGCTTCCTTGAACACGGTTGGCCAATAGAATCCAGCATCATACACTTTCTTACCGGTGACTGACGCTCCATAATGTCCACCGGTTGGCCCATGGTGACAAGCATCAAGAATCTGGCGAGTCTCATCATCTGCCACACACCTCCTTATCATCCCATCTGCACAAATTTTAAACAAAAATGGATTTTTCCAAAAGTAATGTTTGGCCTCGGTAAAAAGTTTTCTCCGTTCTTGCTTTGACATATCTTCCGGAATTGCACATGAACTGAGATAGTTAGAAATATCGGCAAACCAAGGTCCTGTTTCAATCTTCATCAAAAACTCATCAGGAAAATCATCATTAATATCATGCTCTTCTAACTCCTCACGGTGAGGATTTTCGAGCCTACTAAGATGGTCAGCTGCCACATTCTCGGCCCCCTTTTTGTCTTTAATTTCAATGTCGAATTCTTGCAAAAGCAAGACCCAACGAGTTAGACGGGGCTTGGCATCTTGTTTCGAGAACAAGTATCTCAAGGCAGAATGATCAGTATAGACAATGGTCTTGTTAAGGACAAAGTAGGGACGAAATTTATCAAAAGCATACACAACTGCCAACAACTCTTTTTCAGTAACAGTGTAGTTTTGTTGGGCAGGGTTTAAAGTCTTGCTAGCATACGAGATAGGGCGGAAATGCTTATCCTCCCTTTGGCCTAAAACGGCCCCTAAGGCATAATCGCTAGCGTCACACATCAACTCGAATGGCAAAGACCAATTGGGTGGAGTCATAATGGGGGCATTGGTTAATCTCTCCTTAAGCAGGTTGAAAGCTTCAAGACACTCTTTATCAAAAACAAATGGGACATCTTTCTCTAACAACTTAGTCATAGGCCGGGTGATTTTAGAAAAATCTTTTATAAACCTACGGTAAAACCCCGCATGACCAAGAAAGCTCCTAACAGATTTAACATTTGTGGGAGGGGGCAACTTACTTATCACATCAATTTTAGCTTTGTCAACCTCTAACCCTTCCTTAGAAACTTTATGTCCCAAAACTATACCTTCTTTGACCATAAAGTGACATTTTTCCCAATTCAAGACCAAGTGGGCCCATTCACACCTCTCCAACATCTTGTCAAGAATTTTTAAACAATTTTCAAATGAACTACCAAAAACCAAAAAATCATCCATTAATACTTCCATGGAGGTTTCTATCATATCCTGAAAATTGGCATTCATGCAACGTTGGAAAGTCCCGGGTGCATTACAAAGACCGAAAGGCATCCTCCTATAGGCATAAGTGCCATAGGGGCAAGTAAAGGTAGTCTTCTCTTGATCTTTCGGGTCTAATGGGTATTTGGAAGTACCCGGAAAACCCGTCCAAAAAACAAAAATACTCATTTCCGGCGAGCCGTTCGAGCATTTGGTCGATAAAGGGCAATGGGAAGTGAACCTTGCGGGTCGCATCATTTAGTTTCCGATAGTCAATACATACCCTCCACCTCGTGACAGTTCTTGTGGGAATTAATTCATTTTTGTCATTTAAAACAACAGTCATCCCACATTTCTTCGGTACACAGTGTACCGGACTTACCCATGAACTATCCGAGATGGGGAATATGATTCTCGCATCTAATAACTTCAAAACTTCTTTTTTAACAACATCCTTCATGTTTGGATTCAATCTCCGTTGTCTTTGCACAACAGGTTTAACATTATCAACAAAATTAATTGTGTGGTTACAGAATTCTGGACTTATACCCGGAATATCGGAAATCTTCCATGCAAAGGCCTTTTTTTGGGCCTTCAACACGGTAATAAGCCTAGATTTTTCATCCTCCATCAAGGAAGATGAAATGACAACGGGGAGAAAAGATGTACCTTCTAAATATGCATACTCCAAATGATCCGGAAGTGGTTTGAGTTCCAAATCGGTTGGAGGGCTCTAAACCGATGTAGGCACTCGGATGCTTCTATCAACTTTGATCTCTTCAAAAGATTCGTCTTCCGGTGGAATTTCATCAACACTAAGAGCCATGATTTCATGCATCATTTCTTCAACCAACTCATGCTCTTCTTCACTACAAGCTAACAAAGCTTGTCCATCTTCCATATCCAAATAGTCCATAAGCTCCTTTTCCAAAGCATCTTCCTCCTCGATCACATCGATCCTGAAACAAGATTCATTACATGAGTACAGATGCTTAAGAGCTTTATCTACATTAAAAACAACCCGGTCATCACCGACACCTAGAGAGATTTCCTTGGCCTTGACCCGGATGATAGCATCCGCGGTCATGAGGAATGGTCGGCCTAAAATTAGAGGCACATTAATGTCCGCCTCCATTTCTAGAATAACAAAATCAACCGGGAAAATCAAATGACCCACTTTAATCTTTAAATTTCCGCTATCCCCATGGGATATTGGAATGATCTATCCGCAAGCCTAATGCTCATGCGGGTCGGGGTCAACGCACCAAGAGACAACTTTCTATAAACAGAATAAGGCATTAAATTAATGCTATCCCCAAGATCGGCCAATGCCTTATACAACTCAACACCGAAAGAACAAGAAATAAGAAAACTCCCTGGATCATCAAGCTTAGGGGGTATCTCGTTCTTTATTATCGCAGAAACCTCAGCACTCATAACCGTCGTCTTGTCTTCTTGTAGCTTCTTCCTATCCGAAATAAGATCTTTGAGAAACTTCGCGTAGTTGGGCATACCTGCAAGGAGATCAACTAACGGAACAGTAATGTTAACATTTTGAATTAACTCAACGAACTTCTTAAAGTTCTCCTTGATCTTCCCCCGCTTCAACCGTTGAGGAAACGGCACCTTCGGTTGGTAGAGCTTCACGGGAGATGTCTCAACAGTAGGTTTCTCAACATTCTTAGATGGAACGGCCGGGATTTTCATGGCCGGGTTCGGTTCCATCTCGATCTCTTCATCAACAGTCCCTTTTGGTTCAACCTGCATAAGAGGAGTAACAACATTAGGTAAAGAATTTGCAGAGTCATAGGTGTTACCTGCTCTTGTTGTGATAGCATTGACTTGCTCATTCCTAGCGTTTAGATGGTTATATTTGGTTCCAGATCCTTGATTGTTCTACTGAGGCTTAGGATTCTGTTGGGTATTGCTCGGTAAGGTATCGAGCTGCCTATTCGACGCTCCTAGCCTTTCAAGCTTTGCCTCAATATCCTGAAACGTTGCTTGAGTACTCTTCGAACTTTGCTCAAGCTTATTTGCCAATCCATCCAACCTAGTGGTCATAGCATCCCATTGAGAGGCCATCTTCTCATTGGTAGCTTTCTGAGCACCTACCAAATCCTTCATGATATCTCTCAATTCAGCATTCGCATTTTGCTGACTGTTGAACCTGCTAAACCTGCTTCCACTAAAACCAGAATTATTAGCATTAAAATTAGATGAAGGGAAAGAAGTACCTAATGACCGATTTTGATAACCGGTACCCTGATTGAAGTTCCCTTGCTGATTCTGGACATAGTTGACTTCTTGTGCCGGCTTATCTGGGCAATCCTCTGAATAATGCATGTCCCCACAGTAGTCACACCCATCAGCAATCACCT
The DNA here is from genome assembly GCF_010389155.1 of Erigeron canadensis. Classification (NCBI taxonomy): domain Eukaryota; kingdom Viridiplantae; phylum Streptophyta; class Magnoliopsida; order Asterales; family Asteraceae; genus Erigeron; species Erigeron canadensis. The sequence goes on from NC_057761.1 coordinate 259,796, forward strand.
TAACATCCCTTTCAATGCTTTTGAATCTCACATCTTGGTTGTCAAACCTCTCGTTCATCTGATTTGTGAGGGCTTTGACTTCAGCAACCAAGCGTGATTCTTCACTACTCTCCAACTTCGCCACAGTCTTACCACTAGTTCTCTTGCTTACAAGCTCATCGTGATCAGCAAACTCCTTGGCCATATCATCTAAGATTTTGTACCCTTCAGCCGGTTTAGGGTACAAAATAAACCCAACACGAAGCTCATCCCAAGTTGTATACAGATCATCCGGTTGCTCCTTTAACCACGCCTTAGCTCCTCCACATAAAGTGAGTGGAAAAAGCTCAAGCTTCACATTATCATCTTGGTTCGCACCATAGTGGTAAAACCTACAAATCTTCTTGAACCTCTCTAAATGCCCATACGGATCATTATTAGTTACCCCATCAAATTTCTCTTCCTCCACACTTTTCAAATGATTTCCTTTAAGAGAAAAGTTAACTCCGGTGGTTGGAAGGCGAATAGGAGTGCCCCTATTAGTGGGGACATTTCTCCTACGGTCACCGTAAAGACGGTTATTGGGGTTTACCGGTTCTTGATCACCCATTCTCCTACCTTTAACTGGTTGAGTTACCTGAAGATTTTCTCTAGGAATCTCTGTTAAATCCGGTTGATGAGTTTTATCCCGATTATCTTCTTCCTCTGAGCTATCACCAGTTTTGAACAAACCACTACCTTCGGAGAATTTAGAACTTAAGTGGACCTCAGACGTTGAACCTTTCTTTGAGTAATGTCGATCCAAATCTACGTCCGGGTGATCACGGTTTTCGGTACCTGAATCTATGTTTTCGGTGTTTGAGGGCTCCGTGTTGTTTGATCTAAGTAAGCGTCGTCTGGCTTTCCCTGGATTAGATTGAGGACTAAGCAAAGGTCTACCAGAGGCTCTTGTGTTCATCAACTACAAAGCACCTGCACACGCACCACAAGAAATACCGTTAACCGCACCAGAAACTAACAAAATAAAACTAAAACAAAAATAAAATCTATCTATTAAAACAAATAACTTCCTCACAAATGAATGCAAGGAAGGATCGAATCAAAACTAACAACTACTTAATTTAAGTCCCCGGCAGCGGCGCCAAAAACTTGATGTGCAAAATCTAGCTTTAAATTTATAAACACGATTTACCGAAAGACTGACTACTACACACTCACAGGCAGTGTACCTGATCGCATGCAGTATAGTTAAAACTGGTAAGCCGAGATCGTTCGCAAGGACTTAGATAAGTAATTGTAAACATTAAATAATTCAAGTAAAATATGGGGGTTTTGTGGCCGAATTTCCATGTTGCAAGTAGATAGTTTGAAAAGTCAGTAATCCCAAAGGATTAATCGAAAGAGAAGTTTGTTGTTGAAAACAATAATTTAAAGGTCACCCATCTTGATTTCGCTTGACAAAATGTTAGGATTGCACATTTGATGAAGTTCAAGTACAATTTAGTGATTAAATGACTGAGACTCAAATTAATCGCCAACCCCGTACCCGTCAAGTTAACAACTTTTTCGACTCTCTTGTATAAACTGGTTTCATTATTAAGACCGGTACCCCGAGACGCCTTTTTATAACTTCTTTAGTTTAACAATGGTTTTGGTCATTTCAGATAACAATTTCGCCTACCGATTGTACCCAACCATCAACCCGTTAATTCTTATCAAATATTGATCACCCTCTACCGTACCCGTCATAGAACCAATTGCTTTTAACCAAGCAATCAAAATAACTTATACCCAACTCCTAGTCGTCACTAAGCAATGAATACAAATTATCCGCAATCAATAATCGAACAGCAAAGAATTAATAGATTAAGATCACGACAAAACGTTAAATCAAATCACTTGAATTAATAAATATTGTGCAATCCCTACATAATGTCTCACTCCATCAAGATGGATGAAAGGGCGATTAGTCACTCATATTAAATATGAAATAACAAATCGAAATGAAAGAATTCATTGTTACCGAATACAAAGGATTGAAAACGAATAACGATATAATTCCAATAAAGCTTTAGATCCTCCAAATTGATGAAATATGAGGAAAAACCCTAAAAAGAGGACTCAAAATCGTCTGGAATATCAAAAGATAGGTTTTTGGAATGTTTTTGCAACTATTTATATGCTGACTAAATTCAGCAGATTCGGCATTACACTGCGTCGCAGTCCCAGACTGCGTCGTAGTTTCTACTTTGACTTTTCTGTTGACTTGACTTTCATTGACTGGCCCTCTGTCGTACATAGTCAAACTGCGTCGCAGTTTCGCTCAACTGCGAAGCAATTTCAACCTCGGATATAATTACTGCGACGCATAACCACACTGCGTCGCAGTTTCACGTTGACTTGCCTTGACCATCTTTGACTTTCTTCTAATCTTCAATTATGTGCCTCGTAAAACGTCCGTAAGCACTCGTTTTGCTCCAGAAGCTTCGTTTTCTTCATGTTATCGCTTAGGTACCTGTTTTCCACCTGAAACACTGACAAATACCCTAAACGCACCACTGTATACGAAAACGACTCATAAACCTCACTAAACAACCACTTTAAGCCATGGGAAATTGGCATAAAATACGACATATCATTGACGCAAGCTGATCTTCTCCCGAAGATTCTTCCTCAACTTCAAATAAAATTGCTCCTTGAGCAATTGGTCATATTCAAGAAATTCCGGACAAAATTGAGCCTTGTCCAAGAATTGGGCTCGAAATTCGTTCAAGCTCATGTTGCCTTGACAATCATTGAGGAATTCACTCCTCAACTTAGTTACCTCGGCCTCCGACCGGAACTCCTTGAAGAACATTTCTTTAAATTTGGGCCATTCCACATTATCCAGCGCCCCTTTCTTGATAGCCAACAAACCATCCCACCATCTCTTCCCACTGTTTCTAAGCATGCCCACCGCAAATATAACTTTAAGATGAGAGGGGCATTGACTAGTACGGAAAGCCCCTTCTATCTCCGATATCCACCTTGTACAAATAATGGGATCACGATCACCGTGATACTCAAGAGGATGGCACACTTCAAAGTCTCGAAAAGTGAACTTCTTCTTGTAACTTCTTTCTCCCGTTACCTCCACATCCTTCTCTTTCTCATTCTTCTTGCCTTTATCCTTGACATCACATTTCTCAAATTCCCGTTGCACGTTAATTGCAACCTCGTCCCTGATCATTTGGGTTATATGGTTATTCATAGCCCCCTCCATTGTTGCGTTCAACCTTTTGAGTAAAACCCGAGTGTACTTCTCTAAGGCTCTCCGAATTTGGTCTGAGATATCCATACTTTCTTTGGCAAATATGGGCTCTTCTTCTTCATTTTGACTATGGTGCTCATCTTCGTCGTTACATTGATCAGCCATACTATAATAAGATTGAATAAACAGATTTAACTTCATAACCTATCTCTACACGCTTAAACTGAAACCAAGCCTATAGTTTTATACTAAACCGTCTCAAGGTTTGATGTCGTTAGTTTATCAATTGTTAGTAATTCAACCACAATAAGGCCGGCTTCTTATTGTGCTTTAAATACTAGCAAGTGGATAAACTAGCATCATCATATGCATCTTTCGGTCCCATATAAAATTTCGGTCATCTAAGGTCGAGTCTCAACTAAGGTTTAAGTCTAGGCACTCTCTACACGAGGAAATACCTAAATCCCTTAAACCTTGGCTCTGATACCAACTTGAAAGGACCGGACTCGATAAACCGAAAATACAAGATTTTTTTTTATATACACCCCACTGCGCCGCAGTGGAAAGCCTAGGCAAAGAAAGGAACCAGCCTCACTACGCCGCAGTGAGCTTGACACCCTCCCACTGCGCCGCAGTGGGAAGAACACAAATTCTGGACGAGGAAAACCACTGCGCCGCAGTGGGTAAAATCACCCCCACTGCACCGCAGTAGGATACCTGATCAGCAATAAAATCTTTTTAACACATGAATCAACTTACAATCTTTACATTTCACAAAGAACTTCATAAAACACATTCCAAAGGTTACCAAGAACAACATAGACACATTTTAAACAGGTTCACAACATCGTCTAATTTCAAAAAAACCCATGAACACCATCAAATGGGTCATATACCCATTTTGACACAATTTTTGCCCAAACTCAATTATACGACTTTCCAAAAGAACCTGCACTTGACCACTTACAGAAATGTAACAGTAGTAAGACATCAAAACATTATGTACCAAGATCCAAGAGAGGAGGGACAACTAAGTCTCTAACCAAAAGATCGTCATTCATCCACAAATGACCTAAATACCTCATGTTGTGCAAAAACTTCACTTCAAGCTCTAATCAACTCTTTGTGATCAACACACTAGTTCCTTCTTCCGGAACTACCTATAAAAGGGTAAACAACTAAAATATAAGCAAAGGCTTAGTGAATATACTTGCATACATTTACGAATACGAAAGAGGGCAAGGTACAAGGACTTTTACATGTAACCTATGGCATCGTCATGTCACATTTACATATTCACCTTGTACGCTAACAACACACATATATGGATCCATATAAGCTAAACAATCATATCTATCGGTATATTAGGCCCCAGAGGTTCTTAGGCCTCATATCATATCAACTATCGGGATTCTTTGGCCCCAGAGGTTCTTAGGCCTCAAATCACAATGCCCCACATGGGCTTATGCCACATCAATTACCACACATGGATTTACAAACTTCAACATGAAATGGTCAAAACCACCATGGACAAAAGACTTTAACATGATGTGGTCAATTGATCCAACATAAACATAAAGGTATGTAAATATACTCACCTCCTCCGCAAAAAGGACAACAATGCTAAAACGAATAAGCACAAGCAGACTTCAACCTATAATCATATCATAAAATGCATAAGCTTACATTCACAACTTGACTAGTTCAACCTAGCCATTCCCAATCACTAGCCTTTTCTAAACCCAAAACCCAACCCATTTGTCATTGAGCTGCTATCATCTTTAACAACAGCATTGGGTAGTTCAACCTACCATTTTCATCCACATTTCAATAACTAGTAAAAATTCATCTTTTCTCATTAGCTAAGATTTTCACATGAACTTATCAATTTTATAATCAAACACATCACATTGCTCAATGACAACTAGGTTAACTAAGGAATTGGGAGAAATTAACCATAATTCATATTTTACCAAAAATCTCCAAAACTGGTTCACTCCATGAACCCTAATTTCAAAAGAATTATGAAAGCTAAATTAGGGCAGATCAATACCTCAATCAAGGAAGACAATAGATTAGGGTTTTCAATTCACTATTCCTTCCTCTTTTTCTCTCAATTTTCGGCCACCACCACAAAACCCACAAATCCTAATTGTTGAATTCTTGCATGAAGATTAATTGATGGTGATGATTATTAAGGATGATTTTTATCTTTTACTTGGATGAATTATTCTTTGATTTTGAAAGAAATTGAGAAGGAATGCATGAAAATGAAGAAGAAGGAAAAGAAAAGAGTGTAATGGGAGATGACTCAAAAGAAAAGGAGGGCTGGCACTCTTTGGAGATGCCACGTCACATCTAATTTCTTGGTATTAAAATACCCGCTATCCGCTAAAGTTTCAACTAAATTAATCTCATATTCAAAAATAAAATACTAGGAAATTAATTTAATGTCAAAACTATGAAAAGGGTTAATTTCTTTTACCTTAAAATATTTGGGGTGTTACAGATCGCCCCCCATCAAATCATATCATTCTCATATGCGTCCGGTAACAACCCCTTTAGAACGGATGTAAGGCAACGCCCGTACCGTATCGATACGTTTTCTTAACACGTAGCCCATATGATTTTTTACAAAAAATTTTTTTTTTTTTTTTTTTGGAATTGGTTTTTGTTAAAAAAAATAAAAACAAAAAAAAAAGTATCAAATAATGAAAAATAAAAATTAGAAAAATAAAAGACCATACAAAAAAAAGAAAAAAAAAGGGAGGAAAACTAGTGGTTCTCACAGTTCTCTCCATATTTGTGGTTCTCACATTAACCATATATATATATATATATAATAGGGTTAAGTGCACGGAAATGTAATCAACTAAGGTCGAAAAGGTATTGTGTACATGAACTTACAAAAGGTTTATTGTATACATGAACAAAATCAGAAACGTTATCGAATACACGATTAACCTGCTATTCCCTTAGCCGGTAACCTTTTTGAATTCTTAACTACCAGGTGACGTCAGCATGACGTCAGCAATTTTGTCTTATTCTTATTTTGTCATTTTTTTTTTTTACGATTGTATATTTTTACCACTTAACTTTTAGGTTTTATCACTTTAGTCTAACTTTTTATAAACAAGTATACTTTATTCTTAAAGTTTTTAACTTTTATCAATTAACTTTGGATTTTAACATTAATCATCATTTTTTTTTAAAAAAAATTTTCTACTTTCTATCTTTTATGTTAACGCTTTTAACTTATTTATACCACTTAACTTATTGGTTTTTTAACTTTAGTCTAACTTTTTGTATACAAACTTAATTATAGTTTAGTTTTATACGGAGTAGTTTTTAATTTTTATCAATTAACTTTAACTTTCTAACTTTAATCATCAAATTTTTTTTTCTTTACTTTTTATCTCTTATTTTAAGGTTTCTAACTAAACTATAGTAAATTTTAAGTGTCCAAACTTTTAGGTACTGTTGTATGTATAAATGCTTGCATCACGCAGTGTCGATCCTGGGCAATGTCCCCCTGGGGTCAAAAAACTAGTTCTAACTACACATATTCATCAAAATTTAGAACCATAAGAATTTAAAAACAAAATCGGATCTTATATCTTGATGATGAAGATGTCAAATAAATGAATAACAAAACTGATGAAAAACGATGTCAAACCACCCCACATATTCCTTTTTCTGTATTTCATCATGAAACTGACAAACAAGTAATTCCTATTACACCCCGCCACCGAGAGATGTTGTGGGAGATGTTGGTCGTCAACTGTTACTGTCTTTTGCTTTTTCTTCTTCTCTTTGATATTCCTTTTTCTGTATTTCATCATGAAAACAACAAACTAGTAATTCCTTTTACACCATGCCGTCGAGAAATGTAGTGGGAGGATGAAAAAAAGTGGAAACTGTAAAAATCTTGATACAATAAATATTTATTATAAGTTAATGCACGCAATAACTTGTTAGGCATAGTTTATTACATTTTCATGCACTTAACTGGCCCACATCAAGCCTTTAGCCGGTTTCGGTATACAATAGAAAATTAGCAGGGTTCATGTATACAATAAACCTTTTGTAAGTTCAAGTACACAATAACTTTATGGTCTTAGTTGATTACATTTCGGTGCACTTAACCCTATAAAATAAAACAAGACTTTCTTATCTACAGTATATTTTTATAATTTTACACTTTGACCCCTAAAGTTTTACTTTTTAAGTTTAGTTACATAACTTTTTCATTCTTTTTACTTTCTATCATAGAAACTTTTAAACTTTTACTTTTGTCACATAACTTTAGTTTCTTTTACTTTTGGCACGAGATCTTTGTTTTATTTACTTTTTAAACTTTTGATTTTCTAACTTTTGTCACGAAAGTTCCATTTTCTTTACTTTCTATCACAGAAACTTTTAAACTTTTACTTTTTGTCACTTAACTTTAATTTCTTTTACTTTTGGCACGCGATTTTTGTTTTATTTACTTTTTAAACTTTTGTTTTTCTAACTTTTGTCACGAAAATTTCATTCTCTTTACTTTTGGCATGAGATTTTTGTTTTATCTACTTTTTAAACTTTTGTTTTCCTAACTTTTGCCACGAAAGTTTCATTCTCTTTACTTTTGGCACGAGATTTTTGTTTTACTTACTGTTTAAACTTTTGTTTTTCTAACTTTTGCCACAAAAGTTTCATTCTTTTTACTTTTTACCACATAAATTTACTAAAGTTTTCGTCCTTTTTCTTTTTGCAACATCACTTTCGTTTCATCTACTTTTTACTTTTTATACTTTTATTTTCTTAACTTTTACTACGAAAGTTTCATTCTTTTACATTTTTACCCAGTGTTGTAAAACTCGGCAGATTTGGCCGGGAACTCAGGATCGGAATCGGAATCGGGGGTTAAACGGGTCGAGTTGGCTAGAATCGAGTCAAAACTCGGTCAATGACTTGGTCAAACTCGCCCGGATCGGTCAAAAAACGGGTGGATCGGTCAAGAATCGACCAAATCGGGTCAAAACTCGGGTCAACTTTTGTCAAAGATTTTTTTTTTAAATTAAAAAATCCTAAATTGGTTTAAGTTTATGATTTTAATGCATGAAGTTTGAACTTTGAAGAATTATATTAAAGTTTTTAAACAATTATGTTTTAAGTTTGAAGTTTATTCCCTATAATTTTAAAAAATATAAATTTTCTTTATAAAAACCTGATCCGGGTTCTCCCTGATTCCGATCTGAGTTTTTAAAAACTCGTGACTCCCCCACTCGCCGATCCGATCCTGAGTTACGAGTTTTCCAACCTTGTTTTTACCACAATTTTCTTTTCTTACTTTTGTCCACAATTTTTAACACATAGCTTCAAGTTCAGTCACCAAAGTTTCATTTTCTTTATTTTTTACCATATAACTTTGAGTTTTCGCCACATAATTTTCAATTTTGTAACTTTTGTTATGAAAGTATCATTTTCCTAACTTTTCACCACATAACTTTTGGATTTTTTTTTTCCTTTTGTCAACAAGGTTTCATATTCTTAACATTTTACCACATAACTTTTAATTTTTCAACTTTAGCCACTAAAGTCTCATTTTCTTTACTTTTTACCACATAACTTTTCACTTTCTAACGTTTGCCACGAAAGTTTCATTTTATATAATTTTTGCCACATGTGTAGATGTTATGTAATGTCTCTCGGGGCAACGCCTGGGAACAAAAACTAGTTATATATAACTGTACTCTTGTAATTCACTTCATATAGTTCGGCGATTATATTATTATGTTTCTGATTTATCCAATATGTTAGATTCAAAGTAATTATGTTCTATATTTTTTATTTCTCCAACATGCTGATTGAAGTAATTATGTTCTATATTAATAAAACTTCGTGTGAATAGTAATTTGGGGACGTCGCGAGTTTCGAAAGAATCACTACGCATCTCGTACCATTGTTCGGATTTCGTTAGAACTCACTCCGCTTGGATTTTTCTCTTTTAGGTTTTTGTTAGTTTCTTGCACATTTTTTTTCCTTTTTGGATTTCAAAATACCGTTCCATCATTCAACTTTTGTCACGTCGCACCCCGCTTGGGTTTTTTCTTTCAAAATTTTTCTTTGTTTAATCCACATTGCGAGTTCCAATTCGACCACGTCATATCCTGCTTCTTCGCTCTGATTTCGCCACAACTCAATCCTTTCGAGGTTTTCTCCTTCAGGTTGTTATTGGCTTCTTGCACAGTTTTTTCCTTTTTGGTCTCCAAAACACTTTTTTGTCGATTCGACTTTTGTCGCGTTGCACCTGATTATGTTTTTTCCTTCGTATTTTTTCTTTGTTTTCTTTTCACGTCTTTTTCATTTTCCTTTTTAAACTAATGTATTGGGAACTTTCAGTCAACGTTTTGTGTATGTGTCATTTCTAATTTTTGACATGGCATCAATAATAATAAAAAGTAATCGCAATGACGGAAACTATGTAACACGCACATGAAAACTAATGTGGTATTGCACTTAAACAAATATGTATTTGATATGACAAACTTTTGAACAAACCTATTCATGATTAAATGATTTTTTTAAAACAGCAGAGATATATTAATAAACGTGACCGTCTAGCAAGTTACTAGAGATCACAACCAAAGTACAATATTACAACGAAGTCGCTAAGAAAAAGAGCGTACATAAGATAACGAAAAAAACAACGAACTCAGGGCCTTAACTGCAAAGATCGCAAAAGGGATGAAAAACTCATACCACTATAATAAACCTAGACAGGATTAAAACCCCTACCAAACGGAGATCACACCACTAGTTTTCACCCTGTGGTGTTTTTTGTTTCAAAACACGCCTCAATAAATGTCACAAGTAATATCAACCAAGTGAGCCAAATCCATTATCAAAATGTATCACCCACCATAAGAGTCGAATCAACTAGAAAGCTACACTTGAGTCTTCAATCCTCGCTATCCAATCCGTCCAAGAACTCTTATGGTTTTTGCTTCTATTTGTGATCCACAAAAAAAAGTCGCTACAACAGAAGTAAAAACCTCATTGTTTTCTCCCGGACGTTATTTAGAACAAAATTATTCCTGTCCTTACATATGAACCACCACCAGAAAAACAAAATAGCTTTCAATCTAGAATCTATCTTGGGATGCAATTGTAGTGCGTGTACTCAGTCAGACTGACTTTTGGAGGCATCATATGAAAAATTAAAATGATTTTTAATTAGGCGATTATAAGTTTAACTCAAATACATTGTCATAACAAAACCGTATCAACTCGAAAATTTAGCCCCGCAACGCGGGCCCGAACCAACTAGTTCAAAGTAAAACTTGAAGAACAGAGTGTTGGAATAAACATGCTTCAATTCGAGTGATAAAACATCCCAGATCGTCTTGTGGAACCTATAAGAGCATAAAACATAATTACTATTGATTTCGGGTTCCCATAACATGGTAATTGAGTAATAATGGAATGAGTAATTCAGCTGTAACTTGATGCACAAATTTAGAAAGGAGAGACATACGAAAATTAGGGTATTATGTGTGTAGGGATTAACCTTAACTTAGGGTTAATGACTTTCTATATATAAGAAGAGTATGTACACTTTAAACCCCTTTGGTGTTTAATGTGTGCACCATTAGTCCTCTCAGTTATAATCACCTAATGGGAAACCCTATACTACGTCTTTAAGAGTAAATAAGCCCATTATATATTTACTAGACATAGGGATTTCAGTTATCGTCAATTATCATGTGAGTCCCAAGTAACCATGACTAACACTTATAACAAGTAAACCCGACTGGCAAACAACACTAAACTGGAAATTGACCAGTAGAGAGTGTGATCCAGATTATGGATATGAAAAAATAAAGTACAAGGACTGAAAGTAATTGCAAGAAACTAAAGTGTTGAAACTATATAAATAATATATATAATCAAGTATTTGACATTGAGACACTATATGTACTTTTCAATGTATTTGAATTATTGATATAAACAAATACAAAGGATGTTGCGGAACAAAGATAATCACAAGTGTGAAAATATCTAAAAAACCTTGAAATACAAGTGATCTAATAACTTGGAAATACTCGTAAGAATTACTTATAGTATATTTCACAAGTTGCAATGTCGAAAGTTCCAACAACTTGCCATTTGTGAGAAGCCAGCTTGTATTTATAGACAAAGTTCATACTGATGTGGACTTGTCCGTACAATACGTGGTTGGGATACATTTTAAGGAGTTCAAATTGATTCCTTAAAAGTGCATTTTTAAGGTTAAGTGTGAAAGTCATTTGATGTGACATTTCACACTTTATTCCCAACCTTTTACTCAATCTATTACTTTATCAGGTGTTGTGTTATTAACCGGGTAAAGAGAGATAAAGTAAAAAGGCTTCCTCGTAATCAGTGTAAAAGTGTTGTAAATACTTTTACACTGAGATACTTCAGTCTTCGATCTGGTAGAGTCTTCTCTGAGCTCTGCTTCTGAGATGGGTCTCTTCTTCAGTCTTCAGTCTTCAACTTCAGAATGAATGCTTTCAGATTAGGTTGATCTTGAATTGAAGTGAAGCTTCAGTGAACTAATTCTGAATGACTTCAGAATTCTATACAAGTGTCTTCACTTAACTTCAACTATTTCTGAACAAATCACACTTGGTCGATTTTCGACCTAACATATTATATCTGGAATGATACATGATCAGTGACGGTCACACTAACGTGGTTCCAACATAAAGTGGCCTAGTGAAGTAGAAATCGAAAACTCGTCATAATAAGGGAATGTGTGTATAGCTCTTCATCTACGCTAGAGTATGTCAGGCAAAGAAACGCGTCTCCCAATCTTGCTTTCATGACACCAGAGTTGGTTTAGATTTGGATTTTAATCAGATTATTCTGTTCTCTTATGATATGTCGAAGTTTTAATGTGAGAGTTAACATGTAGAGAAATTCTAATTAATGTTTTCAACTGCACAGATGGGTATATTATATATGTTAAAAATCAGAATTTGTTATCTATGAGCGATGAGAAATACATTCGACCCAAGTCAACCATACCATGACTATGCTACAACTTATGAACAGATAATAATAGTTGCATCCGATTTACATAGCTTAGGTACGTGTCAATTAATGAGATGACTGTTTAATTAAGCACACAAGCTCATTTAAAAATTCACAATTAACTTTTTTTAAAAACACAACAAATTAATTTTGAGGTTTTGCAAACAAAGATAATAATAAAAAACTATCTGACGTAGAGCTCTAAGGTAGGAAATAAAAGACCAACAAGAACAAGAACAATTTGATATGTTGTTATCACCCACCAAAGTTGTCCCCGGATGACTTTTCCGTTGCAAACTATGAAACACTGATTTTACTAGTTTGTGTTGTTAGTTATTGCCCTTTTTCAAATGTTTTTATACTTCTATATATATGCCTCATCAACATTGTATACGTTCAATTCAAAGTTTAATTTCAATAGATCCTTGGCTTTGAGAACAAATTTGAAGTAGTACGTACTTAAAAAATGACGACGGATGATGCTATGGCATTTCCAAGAGTTGAAAGTTGCAGTTCAATCGGACGGGATAATCATACAGTGGTGGCTGATATGGACGGTACCCTTCTAAGAGGTCGTAGTTCCTTCCCTTACTTTGCATTGGTTGCTTTCGAGGCCGGTGGGGCTCTTCGGCTTCTTATGGTTCTTCTATCAGCTCCATTGGCTGGACTCTTGTACTACTTCTTGTCGGAGTCGGCTGGTATTCAGGTTCTTATATTTGCCACATATGCTGGAATGAAAGTCTCCGACATTGAGTCAGTGGGCAAGGCAGTGTTACCTAAGTTTTACTCGAGTGATCTGCATCCTGAGTCATGGCGGGTGTTCTCAGCTTGCGGGAAGCGATGTGTGCTCACAGCGAACCCAAGGATTATGGTGGAGGGCTTCTTGAAAGAGTTTATGGGAACCGATATAGTTTTGGGAACCGAGATTGGAACCTATAAGGGTCGAGCAACAGGACTTGTGCTCAGCCCTGGCGTGCTGGTGGCTGAACAGAAAGCACATGCCCTTATTAAAGAATTTGGAGATAATCGGCCTGAAATTGGGCTCGGTGACCGCGATACTGACTTTCCCTTCATGAAACTGTGCAAGGTACTTAGTTTACCCTAACATATATCATGCATGCCTATATCATATGTTTTAGTTAGATGTCATATCTCTGAGCTAAACTTTTGGTACATATGTGTTAAATATAAGGAAAAATCCATAAAATGGTAACTTATTTACACAAATTTCTTATTAAAGGTAACTTTTTTGTTTTCGTTTATTTAAAAGACCTTATTTTCAAAAGTTTCCTAATAAAGGTTATCTCGTTATTTTTTGATAGACAACGTCTGTTAAGTGCCACATCACCAATGTCACGTCATCAAATTTGATGACGTGACAGTTGACTTTGACTAGCTTATATTCGTTTGGTGACGTCGCAAATCTGATGACATCAACAAATCTGATAACGTGACATCAGTGACATGGCACTTAACGTGCGTCGTCTGTCAAAAACTAACGAGATACCTTTTATTAGGAATTTTTTAAAAATAAGGTCCTTTAAATACACAAAAACAAAATAGGTTACCTTTAATAAGAAATTTGTGTAAATGGGTTACTTTTTACGGATTTTTCCCTTAAATATATCATGTTTACATATATTATAAATGCATGCTTGCAGGAGGCTTATATTGTGCCATACAACCCAGAAGTGAAGCCGGTAACAAATGATAAGTTACCGAAGCCGATAGTTTTTCACGACGGACGGTTGGTTCAAAAGCCCACCCCACTAATGGCCATCCTCATCGTCCTATGGATTCCCATCGGTTTCATCCTTGCATGTCTCCGTATTGCTGCTGGTTCCCTCCTCCCGATGCCACTAGTCTACTATGCCTTCTGGGCACTTGGTGTTCGAGTCACTGTTAAAGGCAACCCTCCTCCCCCGGTCAAGAAATCCTCTGGCCAAACAGGTGTCCTCTTTATTTGCTCCCACCGTACTCTTCTTGATCCCATTTTTCTGTCCACGGCCCTTGGTCGTCCCATCCCTGCGGTCACATACTCCGTCTCTCGTCTATCTGAAATCATCTCCCCGATCAAGACAGTCCGATTATCACGTGATCGAGCCACAGACGCATCCATGATTAAGAAGCTTCTAGAAGAAGGAGACTTAGCCATATGTCCGGAAGGTACCACTTGTCGGGAGCCGTTTTTACTTCGCTTCTCAGCCATGTTTGCAGAGCTAACGGACCAGCTTGTTCCGGTGGCAATGGTGAACAAGATGAGCATGTTTCATGGGACTACAGCTAGAGGATGGAAAGGGATGGACCCTTTTTACTTCTTTATGAACCCTAGTCCTGCTTATGAAGTTACCTTCTTGAACAAGTTACCGTTGGAATTAACATGCACCAGTGGAGGCAAGTCTAGCCATGAGGTGGCTAACTATATACAGAGGGTCATTGCAGCAACACTTTCTTACGAGTGCACCTCCTTTACCCGCAAGGACAAGTATAGGGCACTCGCTGGAAATGATGGCACCGTGGCTGCTGAGAAGCCTAAACCAAAGCCAGAGGATGCCAACAATATTATGGGTTGTTAGCTCTATAAGTATCAGTCTTGTGATTTCTAAACTTAGGTGATTAAAACTTTTCACAAATTGACCGGGAAACAACACATAATCCCTTTCTTTTTCTTTGTTATTCCTCAATATAAGAATAATAATGCAAATTTTGTACTCGTAATTTTGAATCACTTGCATATATAATCATCATTACCTTCTGTATAATATATCCCTTTAAGATTTAGTTTCTATTAATAACTGATAAAATCGTTGAGTCGTATTTGGACTGATTTTTGCAATATAATTGCAAATTGTACTTGACGCTTTTTGTCCAAAACCATTCTATATCTCACATTTTAATCAGCTGTTTGACATGAAACTAAGAGTACCATGTATTTGAATATTAACCGCATACCCTCAAGTCACTAAAGCTTCAATTTTCTTCCTTTCTTCTGTAGCTTAGTGCTTATATCATGAAGAGTGACAATTACTCCAAACAACAATAACCCGGAAGTTCCATGTATGTATGTTGAAAACCTACATAATGACTCAACAATAAGTGAATTACCATCAATTGAGCTACTGTATGCGCCTAATTTTGACTAACACCTGAATTAAAACCGACCAAATAAAAAACATCGCTTCTAAAGATGTAGTTAACAAGTCGCTGAAAGTACACTCCCAAGACATGATCGAGGGGATAGGGCCTCCTCAGTAACCCCAATACGTGATGATTAAAACGCACATCATCAAAGGGATAGGGCTCCTCAGTTAACCCCCAACATGTGCCAATGTGGGTTAGCCCACTTGGTAGAGGCTCATACCTCTTGGGGAGAGATCCAGGGTTCAATCTCTATCATAGGTATATTTAGATGTAGATGTAGAAATGGTGCAATGGAAGAATAAAATTTGGTGATGTTCAAGAGCTCAACCTAATTCATTTGACTAACATGTTTTGATATGTTTCAACACACAGTTGACCGATAATCTTTAATATTTTGATCAAGTTGTCGAATTCCCCTTAGCTAGCCATCTAACATCTTTGATACGAGTATAGATTAATGCTAAATTATAGGCTCATTCATTGTCTTTAGAAGTGGACCAAAAACAAACCATTCATAAAGGCATGTGTTGTGGTGTTTTTACCAGAAGGGGTGACATTAAAAACAAAATACAATGACAAAAGAAATACCCATGTTTAACATGTAAATACTAGGTTTCGGAACTTTATTTGGGGCAACATAATAATAGCCGTAGTTTGCAGGTTACCACCAAACGACACAAGTATATCTGCGGAGTAGGAGATCAAATTGAAAGATTTTTGCATGATTTGAATATATGTGACAATGAACTCATATCCCATTGACCAAGTCTGTCAAAGACTAATAAAGGGGCCAAAAATAACAGCCTATCAACATCATTAAGACCCTACAACACTCAGTCTTGTAGCACTATGATAATGGTGCATGTACAAATAGTCAAGCAAAGTATAAAACATGCATATTACGACTACCTCAAACAATGTCTTTAGGTGCTATCAAATATCATTTACATTACTAAGCATCGAAGGAAAAAAGTTACCTTTCATGCTTGTGTAGTTGAGCATTCTGAATCTAACTGTTGTATATACATGTCGGAGTCATCCTATGTAACAAGAAATCAATTGCAGTTCACAGATATATTACAATAGTAAAAAAAAATGATGATAATGCGTACTCTGTTTACTTGATTAACTTATATTTTCTTTAGCTTCAGCGCCAAGGTTTTCATCCCTTTTCTTCGACAGCAATTGCACTTGGAGCATTAGCAGCAAGCTGAGATTCCGAGTGAACTGAGCTTGGAGGGGGGAAACCGGACTGCCCATTGTACAAACAGAGATTTAAGTTTTACTCTTTGGAAGTCTCAAATACATGAGATTGATAGGAAATGTTTTAGAGAACAGATGATGATGGTGTCCTACTTGCCTCTGACACACAAGAGTTGACATTATTATTCTCTGTCAAGGGACCAGCAATATGATCATGTTCCTTAAATGATGGTGAGGCTGCATTTAGCCATATATGTATAATTTATCTGCACCTTTCTTAATTTTAAAAAAATAAAGAACATAACAAAATACCATGAATACCTTCAATTTTGTCAACAATTCCTCGAGAAGCCTCCTGATGAGAACTTGCTTCACAATGCTGGATATCATGATAAATCCTACTTCTCCAGTTACCAGGTTAACATGAGAAAAGCAGCTACCAGATAAAACTAAATGTCTAAATTTAATTCATGTACCCAGATTTTAAAAATTATAATTTTACAAGATAACACATGAGGATGCAAAACCATGGTGTATTGTCTTGGCTTTTAAAGTTTTCATTAGATAAATTTATTTTTGTTTTGCATCTGACCACAATATAATTTTAAGTAATTACCCATATAACCATATTCAAGTTTCTTTGTTATATAAAACAAAGAGAGATCGCCATGTTTTTGTCCTAATGTTCATCAATATGTAGCAGACTCGGTGTGTGTGTGTGTGTGTGTGTGTGTGTGTGATGTGATGCACTTACAGCGTTGAGTGAAGCACGTGGTGCACTAAGTCCTACCTGTCGTCTTCTTTGTCCTTCTCTGTTGCATCTTTCTCTTGGTTTGCCAGTACTATAGAGAAAGAAACTCTATCCTGCATTGAGATTGGTATTAGATAGTCAAGACTGACATCATTTATTATGGACAAATTATATAAACCATTGAGAAGTTTGTATTTTTGTAATAACATCAAAGGTAAAGTAAATATCAGCAACAAAGAGGTACTATTATCTAACCTCTTCATCCATACGTGACAAAGTGTCCTGAATGGCCTTAAAAGTAACTTCCAACATCCCTAGTTCAGAGCGCAGGGCCTGATAAGTCGAGAAATAAAGTTATGGGTTTGTCAACGGAACAATTGTGTGAAACAGAGACTAAATTTGTCTTGAGTGCTTACTTTGTTCTCTGAAATCAAAGTCTGAATGATCCCTTCCTTCACTTGAACAGTTTCCTGAAGGTAAGGTTAGTTAAGAAAATTTGGCATTTTCAATAAGTGCATTAATCAGGGTGTTTTATAAGTATAAACATCTACTACGATAATGGTATGGATATCTCTTCAATCTTTAATTGGCATTGATCAGTTATTTTTCCCATCTCCAGTTGTGCCTGGAGTTCTGCAATCACCCTGTCCTTTCTTTGGAACTCGATCTCATTATTTTTCAGTTTAGTTTCAAGGTCACCGATTTTTTCTGCACAGAATAAAATACACGTGCACCCTCAATAGTGATGTGTTATCAACATTTATTCACTAAAAAGGAAATATATTGAAAAAAACTGCATTACCAATAAATAACTTCTCAAATGCACATACTTTGTCCATCTCTATCTTTAAACGAGCTCCTGAAGATAATAAGATAGATAGAGTTCAAGGAAAGCTACTGAATATTAATTAATAAAATGATAGAAGCAATTGATCATACAGGTGAAATTAAAAGTAGACGTGTACCGATTTCCTCTTTCTCATTGACAACACTTTGTGCATTGTCCACTAGTTGGTTGACAAAGTATGCCTTTCTTCTTATCGAGTCGATTGATAATAAGTGGGAATTTATCTTCTCGTAAAGCATGGCAATCTTTTTATCTTTGGATTCAATGGATCTTTTCAGTTCACAAGTAGATTCCTGCATATACCAGCAGATGAAGCTTGAACAACAGAAAACCACATCTGGAGTGAAATAGGAGTTGCTGGTACCCAATAGTTCTAACTAACTAGATCCCCGCGCCCTTTATGCACGGACCATTTGTCGATAGATCAACAGAAGCGGCTCTATTCATAAAATAGGAAAAATAGCGATATGCATTTGATTTGAGCATAATTGTACATGAATAGACATAATGCAGACTGTGCGTCCCTAAAGTAATGGTGAATGCAGAATTAAAAAAACATAATGCCCAAATCCTGAAAAGACATTTGTACATATTATTGATCTGCAAGAAAAGGCTAGTCTATAGCGGTATACACATGTAATAATTTTATTTGTGATAAAGTGTAAAGAACTAGTAGTTGAAGGCGAGGCATGAAGTATAAAATATAGATGCAGATAACAAATTTTCAGTAGATAAAGACATGCCTGGTAAGCATTGAGAAAGGATTCTTTAGCTTGAAGAATGGTGGTTATCGTATCGGTGAGTTGTTTATGTTTGGTTTGAAGCAAATAATTGTCATCTTCAAGCAACCGCACCTGTCATTTAATACCAAGTGTGTGTGTGAGGTGAGATATAAATAAATGAAAAGTAATTTTATTAGTTGATTGAAAGAACGGAAAAACCTTGCGTTGGAGTTGTTGGTGAAGGTGTGTGGATGATGATAACTCAGCTTCCAAATGTTTAATCTTTCTTCGTAATTCTTCTTCTTCTTCTTCTTGATCATCATTGTAATCGGCATTGTCGTCATCATCATGGCTTTGCTTCTGCTTCTTCTTCGGCTTGTTCGGTTTTGCAAAAAATAAAGATAAGAAAACATATATATAGGCTAAATGTTTACAGATGATAACTGATACTACTATAGTTTTATTGTTAGTCGAAAATCGAATAAATGTACAGCTGGGTCCATCATATTGAACTTAGAAGATATACCATTAAACAAACAGGTTATTATAATCTAGTTGTAACAAATGAGATTAGGGCGTGGCTTGCAGCATTTTTTTTTATATCAGTTATTATTAACTATGCGTTAAGTTGTTTATAATAAAGCTGACGAAAGCTATCTTAGAGACAGAAGTAAATTAAAAATTAAATACTTGGGAACAATAATAATAATGATGATGATGATAACAATAATAAGATGAAGAAGAAGAAAACCTGGAAATGAGTATCAAGTTGTTGTTGTTTTTCCTGAAGCAAAACTAAATCAAATTAAAAATAAATAGATAAATAAACGGATGAATAAAATGTATATAAATATAAAGAGGAAGAAGAAGAAGAAGATAAGGGATTATTATTTACAAGTAGTAGTGTGATAAGGGTTTGGAGTTTGAGCTTGAATTTTGATACTTTCATCATCATCTCCATCTTTGAATTCCTCACCTCACCACCAAGACGCTCACTTTCTTCAATTCAATTTTCCTGGATAACATTCATATTCATATTTACCAAACATGCGATCGCGCGTTGGACAGGATTAAACCTTTCCTAATAATATGATGTATTTCTTTTTCTTTTCTTTTCTTTCTTAACCGCCAACGAACAAAAGACGACTACTCGTTTCTTAGACGATCCCCGTTCAAAAACTAATTTCTCTGTTATATCCATCTAACCCAACAAAACATAATTTCTACATTCCCATTAACAACCCAAACAAACTATCATTTAAAATTAGTAATAATATTTATATTTAATACTTAAAATACATTTTATTTTAAAAATCATAAATAATTAGATTAAAAATTATTATACAGGCCTCAAACATATTTAAAATAACTTGTTTTACATTATACATGAATTAAATCATAAATTTAGAAAATAATAAATTAAATAAGAAAGTCTTACTATAAAATATATAATCTCATTGCATGTGACCATTTAACAAACCAATTAATATATATTAAAAAAATCATCAACAAAATACAAAAAATACTCGTAAAATGGCTTTTTGTTTTTCCTAAATCCATTTAAATGTGAATATAAATATTAATAACAGGAGGTAACAAAAGACGACTACTCGTTAGGTCAATTCAACTCTCTCTTCTCTCTTTCTCTATCCTCTCTCTCTCCCAAACGGTAACAAATTTTCAGATCTAAGATCTGAATCTGTGATCCGGGGAGTGGGATCGAGTTTGAGATTGAGTGTTTGAGATTGAGATCGAGATCGAGATTCGGTTAAGGCTTCCACTACGGTGGATCCACTACGGTGGATCTAACCCTATTTTTCACTTTTGGGTCGGATGTCCCTTCCACTCCGGTGGATCTGGAAGCAGCCTCTCTACCTTTGAGTAGGGGTAAGGTCTGTCTACATCATACCTCCCCCATACCCTGGCTTTTGTCGGGATTAGGTATCGTTGTCATTGTCATGTCATTTACCAACATGCGATCGCGCGTTTGACAGGATTAAACCTTTCCTAATAATATGATGTATTTCTTTTTCTTTTCTTTTCTTTTTTAACCGCCAACGATAGCATGAAACAAACACCTTCATAGCACCTACAGCATCCATGTTATGGTTAAAAAACAAAATGTGAGGTTAGTAGTAGATTTCCACCAGTTGCGAGCATTCTTCCTTAGCATGCGAGAAGCACATAACACCTTCATCTCCTTGGGACAATAGCATGAAACAAACACAACCTCTATATCCTCCAACCATTCCATAGCACCTACAGCATCTTGAGTACCATCAAACTCTTTCGCACCACACTTCTGGAAGCTATCATACTTAAAGTTAGTAGTACGAGGAGCAACCACCACACGAGGCTCCACTACATTCACCCCGTCATTCACATCAGCAACAACATTCACAGGAGCAACCTGTGATCTCACAATAGATGGCTCGGCATAGTGTGAGCGGTTGGAGTAATTTCCATCAGTATGCTCATCCCGATGCAAGCTAGCTTCCCTTTCAGCCCTCAACTCTTCAAACATTTCAGCTTGATTAGGAATCTGCTCGATTACTGGGTTTGCCCTATCAATTTCCGACCTTGTGGGTTGTGCACCCGGAAGTGGCCTTCGAGGAGGCCTTTGATTAACTCCATTTCCAGCTCCATTCTGATTAGCTTGAGCATTATTTGCGGTAGCTCTATCACGTTGGCTGTTAGAACGAGTGTTAACCATTATGTCTACAATACAGTGACGACGGTTAGCAAGAGTTAAAGCGAGAATAGGGAGATTAAGGCTATAAAACATTAAATTCAACAATACATAAACACATTCAAGCCTCCACCTACACTCTGACTCAATCTCAAACCCGTCCTAATGTGTTACATCTCAATGGCTAAGCATACCTACTTAAGCCCTACTTGTCCTCTATCGGTTTAAGTCCAATTCCTATAGTAATCCTATAGTCCTTGGTTCACTTAAACCATTTCTCTGATACCAACTTGTAACACCCGTCATTTTAAAAACCTAGATTTCAAAAAAAAACTTTTCATAACGGCGTTTAAAAAGTAGCGGAAAAGGATCACTTTAAAACTGCTTCATCCGTAACCGGATGATACCTTTATAAAATGGTGTTACTAACGTGCATCATCAAAACAATATAAATGAAATCCAAGTTATGGCACCAACATCAATGCCATCATGGTTACATGTTCATGAATCGTAAATAAAGTAGCCAAGACATAAGGTTAAAAGGGGAAGTCTAAGCATTTAACAAACTATGCTAGTCTTCTTTATTGCATCTACCCATCTCTCCGAGCTAATCTTTTCCTAGCTCAAACCTGTTTATCCTGAAGAACACAACATTTTCATAAAAGCAAGTGTTGGCTAATAAAATAGCTAAGTAAGATACACACATTTTGATAAAACGTTCTTCATTTTACTTTCATAAAACCTCGTCATATTTTACTTATCAAAACATAACCACATTACGTATCATCCATAACAATCATAGATAATCCCATCTTTACTTATTCCCACATCCCAACACATCATATCATATCAACATATATATACAACTTAATCAACATCTCATATCTTGGCATAACACACATACACATATTCCACGTATACATATTAGCACATGTAGAGTATATACTCCTAATTGTGCCTATCAACGATACATCATACTTATCACACGTCTCAACACATCTTATTAAATCCCATGTCAAATTGTAATCCCACATCTTAAATTACATGTACATCTTTCTCACATATTCATGTATCTATCTTAATCAACTTATTCTCACGTCTTACATATTTACATATTACGCACTAGCTTTACAACTAGCACGATTTCCCACGTCTTACGCACTAACATTACAACTAGCACGATTTCCCACGTCTGACGCACTAGCTTTACAACTAGCACGGTTTCCCACGTCTTACACACTAGCTTTAAAACTAGCACGGTTTCCCACGTCTTATGCACTAGCTTTACAACTAGCATGGGTTAAGCTTAACACTTCCCACGTCAATCTCACGTATTTAGCTATAGCATTTCCCACGTATTTATATCTTTCTTACTTTTTACGCACTAACACTAAGGCTAGAACGGTTTCCCACATCTCACATTTTACTTTAACATTAGGTACAATCTTTACCTAATTAGTCCCACGTCTACTTTGCATTCAATCCCACTAACGTGCACAACTAATAACAATTCCTACGTGTATCCAGTGAACTAGACATATCATACTTAAGTCCCACATACAAGCCATCACATATCAACATTAAGGCATCTCAACGACATTATCAACAACACATATCTTAAACATATCATGACAACGTAATTATAAGCATCATACTTCATATGCACATATTTACTTCTACTTTAAACATCATCACATCAACATAAATCATTTCAACATGCATACATTCCCACAAAACCTCCCGCATAACCTGGAAAACCCCACACACATTAGATAATCCGATTAAGAGGTTAATTATTAAAAACCACATTTTGTTGTGCCTCCAGCGTGAGAAAATTCATGTATCTTACCTTGGTACAACTTATCAATGAGTTATATATATCTTACAGTGCTTGCTTAATATCCCCGACAACCTATTATACATTAAACATACATTACATGAGTTAAAAGGAGCGAAAACAGTAAACTACAGTTAGTAGGGCGCACCAAAAAGTCAGTGGGTCGCACTGAAGACACTCTGACCCCAAACTGACCCTTAGTGGGTCACACCACTTTCCAGTGGGCCTCACTGGCTTCAGATTTATCAAAAAATGGGATTTTCTTGTTTCATTCGTTTCGAACTCATCTCAGACCCTTACGACCTGAAACTTTCTAGATCACTTCAAGACATCTTTTAGGACTTAATTAACACCATGAAACCATCAATTGATCCTTGAATCAAATACAACAATGATTCACTCTTTAAGATACCCGAAAAACGTAAAATCGGTAACGTGTTGATCAAAATCTCAATACATCAAGTGGATTTACAATTAACCACCTGAAATAGACTCTAATACATCTAAACAACATAATTCATCATTAAAGTTTGCAACTTGATGTTGCTAGCTAAGTCAATTAACGACTTTATTCACGAAAACATCAATTTTTAACCGAAAACACTTATATTGATCATCCCTAGCCCTCATGGCTGAATTATATGGACAAAATCTTACCAAAGAACTTAATTAACAATCAAGGAATGATGTTATACATGTAGGGAAGATAAACGGATCGAAAACCTATGGAAATCACCACCAAAATCACCCGAATCCTTGGAAATCACCTAGGGTTTTGTGTGAAAGACTTTTCTAGCGTTTAGATATGTTTTTCCAGCATTATGGTCGACCTACATGCTCTATATATATTGGAGGAACTTTGGAAACTTTACATCTAAGCCCTCGCACTTCGTTAAAACTCGTTTCGGCTCTTAACGACTCTTTTAACGCTTACAGGAACACTTATCGACCCGTATATCTTATCGGGAACATTAATTGACTTTATCAATCATTATCAAGTTTAATTTTATTACTTTAATCACTTTAACACATATCCACGTTAATCATTTAATTCACATAAGCACATACAAAACACATAGTAACTAACGGTCGCTAAAAGCAAGTTAACGGTCAACGTCAAAAAGTTTTGGGATGTTACAGGTACTCTTTTTTTTTTTGCTTTTTTATTTTACTTTAATTTATATAGTAATGAAGTAGTCCCCTAAAATTGATCTTGCTTGAGGCCTTCAAAAACCGTAAGCCACCACTGTTGTTTTGTATGGCGAAACTCTCTGAAATGTTGAAAGTTTTTGCAATATATATTTTTCGTTTGTCATGTATATTACTCTTTCAACATAACACATCAATTGGGATAATAAATAGATGGAAAAACAAAAGATATAAAAAATATCTTTTTAAACTTGCGGGACTTGGGCTATGGATCAGACATCGATCATGGAAAGAAAGGAAGAGAAAATTAAAGAAATTTTTTATTTTAATTGGACGACATATTTTATGGATATAAGATGGATGGATATTGTTTGGGGTTGGGTTATGGGTTTGTTAGTTGGGTTTTTGTTTGGTCTTTGGTCGATTTATAATTAACCCATAGGAATAAACTTGTATTATAAATTAACTAAATACTTAACAATTAATTACCCTATTAAATAGTTTCAAATTTGTTTTCACTAGATTGGTGTCCACGTGTAACACCCCAAAGTTTTTTTCAAGGTAAAAAAATTAACCTCTTTTTATAGTTTTGACATTAAAATAAAATTTTCTAGTATTTTATTTTTGTATATGGGGTTAGTTTAGTTGGAACTTTAAAGTATAGTGGGTATTTTACCACAAAATTTTGAAAAGGGGCGTGGCAACCCCATAGTATGTCAGCCATTTTTCTTCAAATGATTCATAATCCCATTATCTTCTATACAACCTTCTTCGACCTTTATCTCATTCCATTTCAAGTAAATCAATCTCACTCATGCAATTAATCAAAATCAATCAAAGAATTCTTCTAGTGAATTAATAATGGGATTTTATCATATATATCCTTGTTAAACTCAAAAATAACATATTTACCCACTTAAATAAGATAATATCACATATCCCCATGTTAAACACTAAAATGCATTTTAAATACCCATTTAATTAATCCTAACGTTAAATGAATCCTTAAACACCTTTCTAAATTATAAACTGACCAATGTGTCCTTTTCGATGAACGTCCCCTTAGATTAGATATTATCTTTGTATTAATAAACCCCTATTAAATAGTGGTATATTTTCGATGTGTGTGTTATGTGATTGAATCATCAATCTTTTGAATCAAATTCCAATTCCTTATAGGCTCTAAATAGCTGCTGGTAATTTTTTAGATGAAATTACACTGCAAAAAGAGAAAAATCATATATTCATATTTATATGTTTCTGTTGTTATTTATGTATATATAGGCATGTATCAATCCGTATTCCTATAGATTTGTTCAACTTTAAAGCTTATCAAAAATCCCCGCACACAGTATAACGTTACCATTTTCATCAAAAAATGGATATCTCCAAGAATTCGTTTTTAATTAATTTTAATTAATAATTTGGGTAAATATGAGAGTTTTAGTAGTTAGGTTGGTTATATTTGATATTGTGTTATTTAGTTGGGTATATATGTTATTTCAAAGGTTAATAAGGGGATATATGAGTTTATCCCATTAATAATAATAATCAAATTAGAAATTGAAAAATTGAGGGCTTGTGTGGTGGTGGTGGCCAAAAAAGAAAGGGGAAGGAATTGTGATTGAAAACCCTAATCTTTTATCTTCCATTCTTGAGGTATTGATTTCCTTGACCTAGTTTTAGTATTGTATAGAAATTAGGGTTCTTGGAGTAACCCAATTTGAGGATTTTTGTTAGAAATTGATTAATGTATAATTTCCCCTAAATTCTTGTTCATTCTAGTTTGTTATTGAGTTGCTTAATGTATTTAACTAAGAATATGTGTGCTGGGATGAAAATATTGATCTTAAGAAAGTGATGATTATTACTAATTAAATTATTGGAAGATAAAAGTGATGATATTGATGATGGATTGAATTCAATAAACAAATTTGTGAATGAAAAGCAACTCAATGACAAAGTGAGATAATTATGGGTTAAGAATGCTAGTGAAGTGTTAGAATGACTAAGTTTAGTTTGTCAAGATTGTGAATGTAAGCTTATATGCATACTATGATGTGATGATAAGTTGAAAGCTTGCATTTGTGCATTTGCGGTTATTTTGAGTTGTTGGTCAAGTCGCGGAGGAGGTGAGTATATTTTGCATACCTTTATGTATGCGTCGGGTCGATTACCATATGATGGTAGATTCCGTATGTAGTAATCAATTTGGCGTTAAACCTAAGTATAGGCTAAATATATATGTGTGTGTGTGTGTGACATGAGGCCTAAGAACCTCTTAAAAAGTGATATGAGAATTATTAGTTTATTGATATGTGATATATGAGGCCTAAGAACCTCTTGATATGAAATATGGGGCCTAAGAATCCCAAGTGAAAGATATGATATGTATGTGATTATGATTGTGTTGTTTTGCTTATATGGATTCATGTAATGTGTTAAAGTACCAAGGTGAGTATGTAGATATGGCACAACGGTGTCATAGGCTATATGTAATAGTCCTTGGTGCATTTCCCTCCTTCGTGTTCATAAATGTATGCAAGTATATTCACTAAGCATTTGCTTACATTTTAGTTGTTTACCATTTTTATAGGCGGTTCCAGAAGAGGGAACTATGATCTTGTTGATGTGAAGTTTGATTAGAAGAAGTTGCATTTTAAAATTTTGAAGGTATTGCCATTCTTGAAGGAATGGTATTTTGTATAGACACTTAGTTATCCTACCTCTCTATGGCTCATGATCCATTTGGTCCTTTTGGTAAAGTTTGGTCTTGGTACATTTCTACAAAATTTAGCTATGTATGGTCTTTTGGTTTTTGTACATGTTTTGTTGACTTGAAAAGTGTCAAAATGGGTAAACGACCCATTTGATTGTGTAAGTGAAAGTTTGATCAAATGGATATCTCAATCATGTTTGTGATTGTGTCATATATATGTTTGAATCAGGTTGGTTGCCAATTGAGGCTTGGAAATGAATTTAAAAAGTTTGCAAGAGGTTTTAAGTGTCAAAATGTACGAAACTGATTCTGACGGCCGATGTTGCTTTGATGGTCGATGTTGACGGCCGATGCTGGAACATCGACCGTCAAACCTATTGTCCCTTTTCCAATGTTATTTGTTGAGACTTCGTTTGACTTTTCCGAGACCCGAAACTTGTACAGTAGTTTTATATTAACATATAAAGAAGAATCCATTTGTTGTTTTTTCAAATTTGACGGCTTTGATTTTTGGCGAAAAATGGTCATATTATTCTAAGTATGAGTTAACTAAATTGTTTTCTTTTCTTTTCATTTTCATACTTTTGGGTCTAAACTG
The DNA here is from genome assembly GCF_010389155.1 of Erigeron canadensis. Lineage (NCBI taxonomy): Eukaryota > Viridiplantae > Streptophyta > Magnoliopsida > Asterales > Asteraceae > Erigeron > Erigeron canadensis. The sequence goes on from NC_057761.1 coordinate 287,741, forward strand.
AGTTGAGTCATTTTAGCGCGCAATGCAGCGGCGGTGATGGTGTAGCTATTAACGTAAAAGTAATTTCAATGCGTTTGGAGATGTAGCGAATTTTGCGGTGAGATATGAAAGGGGGGAGGAGGGGGACAAATTTTGAGTTAGGGTTTTTGCTATGTGTTTCTGCGTGAGAGAGAGATAGAGGTTGAATTTTTTTAAGGGTATTTTAGTCACAGTCTATAAAATGGAAATAAAGATGTATTAAGTTGGAGAGTAAACACGTCAATTTAGGTTCTTAAAATTAAGAAGAAGGAAGACAAATTCTTTTAGAAGGGGTATATATATCACTTGATTTTTAATTATTTTAATTATATACATAATACCTGACTTGTTCATTTTTCTTTCTATAAAGGAGTCTCAATGAGAGAAGGTGATAAGAAGCAACTTATGCCATATGTCAATGGCTAATGCAAAAGTTATACTACAAGTTGTCGCTCTTTGTAAAACTAAATAAATACAAAATGGGGGTATTAGGGGCAAGGGTATGAATCCTATTATTTACTATTTGACAAACTTTTAGCCAATCACAACCTTTCATGTGCTCTGCTAAAAACTAGTCAATCTTTTTAAAAACTAACCAAAAGTTACCATTTTTTTAAACATTAAATGACTAAACGTTACATTTATTTAAAACATAAAACATTATATACTTAAGAAATTCGAAAACATACTAAATTAAAACATTAGATCCTAAAACTGAAATTACAAGTTAGCGCCAACCAAACTGCGAATCGTCAGAGTCCACGTCACTGTCACCGTCATTGCGGTGAATGTATTCATAATGTTCATGGGAGTTCGTCTTCTCGCCGGCGGGAGTCGTGTATTCCTCTCCTAGGTCTACTTTGCCGACACTACCTTGCCAAACTTTCGCGTGTTCAAGTGTCCTCGCTAACGTGACTTCGGCGACAGTAAGCCGCGGAAGTGTTTGGTCCAGCATGCGACCTTCTGTTGCAGGTATGTAACGTACTAGACATCGAGCTCATTATGGTGCTCTCGTCGTTTATGAATTTCGACAAGGTGAGGAGACTTTTGAGCTTGTATGTCGTTAATCATAGGCCTAACGCCGGTTTTATGCTTGTCATTGTCAAGCATGTGGTACTGCATCGAGTTTTTACAGTCGAATACAGTCATAGGTGGCTTGTAGTTTGTCATGGCTTCAATGTTGATAGTTTATATTTGTATGTTGTATGTAGTTTGTTTGAAGAATATGTATGTTTGTTGATGGTGGTTTATATAGAAGTTGAAAAAATAAAAAAAAAGAATTAGAAAAAAAAAACATGTACGCTCCTAACATTCCAAACATACAAAAAAAAATGGTCACTTTTAGCCACGTGGCCCCAACGTTCGCATTCATAAGCCAAATATAGCCAATGGAAGTAGCCGATACAGATTGCTGATGCTTGCCGATGGATATGGTACAATAAAGCTAATGAGTCGATGCTTGGCAAGAAATGAGTCAATGCAAAGTGCCGACTATACCCTTGCCCCTTCGAAGATTTCTGTGCTTGTTTACATCATTTAAAGGCTAAAGTAACCGTACTAGATTATGTAATTCTATAAAAGTTTCTCACAAATTACCTTATCGTGGTTTTGTTGTATTTAAATGATTAAGTTAATACTCAGTTTTTTTGTGAAAAAGTTATATATATAAATGATTAACTTGATACTCATTTTTTAAAATTAAACACGAATTTTATTATAATTATGTCTCTGAACATTATGTATGAACGATCATGGATATAATTCGTCATCTTAGTTTTCTAATTCATATTCTTGAATATGAAATGACAATAATCTCATTTAAGATTGTAACACCCCAAGATTTTTAAGATAAATAAATTAACCCCTTTTTGTAGTTTTGACATTAAAATAAGTTCCTAGTATTTTATTTTTAAATATGGGGTTAATTTAGTTGGAACTTTGGCGGATAGCGGGTAAAATACCCATTAATTTTGAGTTAAGGGCGTGACACTCAGGAGAAGTGTCAACCAACTTCTTCTTGTGACTCATTCTCCCTCCACTTTCTTCTTCTACTAACTTTTTCATATTTCTCATTCTAACCAACCTTAATTACAATATCTAATTCAATCAAAAATTCTTAAAAGTATTAATCATATTATCCAAGAATCATAACAATAATAAAATTAGGGATTTTGGTGGTGTGTGAAGTGGGTGTGTGTTGATATCATCAGAAAGAAGAAAGAAGAACTTGAAATTCTAAACCTAATTTTAACCCTTTCTTGGAGGTAAGGATTTCATAAACTAGTTTTTGATTATCTTGAGAAATTAGGGTTCTTGAAATACCCAAATTTGGGGGTTTTGCTATAATTGAGTTTTTATGATTTTTCTTTAATTTCTTATATATTATAGTTTGTTATTGAGTTGCATGATGAATTTAACTATTGATTTTAAATGTTAACAATGAAACTTTGGTAATGAAAGAATGATGATTTTACTAGTTAAAAAGAATGATGATGGGATTTATGAATTGAACTTATTAAGTAAATTTTTGAATGAAATGCAACTCAATGACAAAGTAAGGTTATTTTGGGTTAGGAATATTAGTGAATTGTTAACAAGGCTAGGTTGAGCTAGCAAAGGTATGAATATGACCTTTTATGCACATTGTGATTATTGAAAGGTTGAAAACAATAATGTGTGTTCTTATGGTCACCATGGACTTGGTTGTTCGTCATTAAGGTGAGTACATTTATATATGTTTATATACATATTGGGTCAATTATGTGATAATGGGGAGGGAGACCCATAGTTATGGTTTGTTGGGATTAAGACCATACGGGGTATGGCCAATTATGCAAAGACCATACGGGGGTATGGCATATGGTGTAAGACCATACGGGGTATGGCTTATTATGGAAAGACCATACGGGGGTATGGTATATGGTGTAAGACCATACGGGGTATGGCATAAAGTTGATCGACTATACAGGGGTATGGCAACGTGATTACGCATGGAATGACCTGGTTTATTTGTAGTAATGTTTTATGATTTCATAAGTTACTTGGTAGTATAATTGTGGGAATGATTAAGATGATATTGTGATGTTTTACACCTATGTTATGGTTCTTATGTGTTGATTTCATTATGTGTGTAATTGTATATGAATGTATTCACTAAGCGTTAGCTTACCTTTTAGTTGTTTACCATTTTATAGGTGGTTCCGAAAAACTAGTGTTGTTGATTTGAAGTTGTTAGAAGAAAGGTTGATTTTAGAGAACTTGAAGATATTGTCTATTCATGGAAGAATGGATCTTTTGTGTAGATACTTAGTAATCCCACCTCATATATGGCTCATGATATATTTGGTCATTTTGGTAAAGCTTGGTCTTGGCACATTTCTGCAAAATTAAGCATGTTTTGTTGACTTAAAAAACGTCAAAATGGGTAAATGACCCATTTGGTTGTGTAAGTGAAAGTTTGATCAAATGGATATCTCAATCATGTATGTAATTGTGTCAAGTCTTTGTTTAAACCCAGATTTGTAGTGTTATGAAGCTTGGAAATGAGTTTGGAAAGATTACAAGTTGAATCAAGTGTCAAAATGGGTCATTTTGTTGTTCAGCCCTAAATATGTGGCATGTATAGTTTAAGTATATGGAACATTTTAGGTTCTGTTCGGATTTGGATCATTTGTGTGGCACATACACTATGGATGTGGCACATGGAAAACTGAAAGTCAGAATAGGTGACACATGCAATTTTGAATGTGGCACATATTTGCTTCTGTTATATTTTTAACTCAAAAATGTAGCACATGCTTATTTGCATAGGCACACCTGGGTAAAAAAATAATAATAATAAAATAAAATAATTATTATTTTTCTTAAATCGAGTTGTGTCGTTTCAAAGATTCACCTGTATCCACTCATTATTTAGATGGTAGATAAGTATCGCATTATTACCAGTGGTGAGTACGGTTCGGTGTCGGTCCATTTTTGACTAAAACTGAACCGTTATATTCGGTTTTTGAAAATTAAAACCATTGGTTTTCGGGTTTTTCGGTTTGGGTTTATTTTAGTTTGGTTTTAGTCAGTTTTTAACCACTTGTGGGTTGGGTCAACTTGAGCTTGAAAAGTTTATAAGTTTATACCCTATGATTTTCTACCATAATATTAACAAATCTTCCAAACAGTATTAATAACAATAACACTACAACAATGGCAACAAGTCTATCAAAATAATTTGTACAAACTTCAAATACTTATTTCAACAAAAATTTATATAACTATTTATATATTTTTCGCATTGTTTAATTAGGGGATGAGTATTGTAAAACAAGTATTAAAGTAAAACAAATAAGACATGATCTTGATCCTTAGATCATTGATAAATTGATGCACAAAGATTCACGAAGCGATTGATGCACGATGATTTGCATGATGCATGATGATTTTCAGTGAAGAGCAACATATTGTTTTATTTGTTTTACTTTAATACTTGTTTTATTTTACCTAAAACCTGTTTAGTTATATAATTATTAAACCAAATCAATCATGTTGTGTATTTTCACTTAAAAACATATAAATAATATTATTGTATACACTTAAAAATGCAAATATATTAACATATTTACCAAAAATTAGTAATAAATTAGTATAAATATAAAACAAAGTAAACAATATATATTTGTAGTTTGGTTCGGTTTTCCATTGGAAACCAAAACCGAACCATAACTTTCGTTTTTTTTAAAAAAAAACAAAACCATTGATTTTTTCGGTTTTCGGTTTTTTTGATTCGGATTTTTCGGTTTTCGTTTCGATTTTTGCTCACCCCTAATTATTACCATCAATAAGGCTACAACGGTCTCTTACATATCTATACTTATATCTATAGAGTTAAGATTAAAATATAAATATTAAATCTTGACCCCTTGATTTTAATTTAAAGGTTATGGTCTTTCTAACTTTACCGCTTAAGTTAGTAGTAACTTAAAGGAATCCTCACCCATTCTCAAATATCTTTTACTCTTGCTTATATAAAAAAAAAATTATTATTGAAAATGTTAAAAATTACTATATGTAGTATGACAGACATCCCTTCCCCCCACTTTTTTTTTTCCCCAAATCATCCTCTTTTTCTATAGTCTAATTTAATTATATCCACTAATATACATAAAATAATTTTAATGAAATAAATTACACTACTAGTCAATCAACTCTTAAAATAATTAAACTAACCGTTATATTAATTACATTTACATTAATAGCCTAAAATACTCGTCACTACCACCATCAGTTGTTGCTCCCACCCGTAATCACCACATTGCCGCTACGGTCAACAAATTGCGCAACACTACCATGCTAGTATGCTTTTAGCTCAAGTTTTCATAGGTTTTGAATATGTATGTGTAGGGTGGATGATTTTTTTTTTTTAAAAAATTATCATAATTATTAAATAATATATTCATGTGATTTTAAAAGTAATTTTAAAGAATAGGTACCAAGTCATCAAAATTATACAAAAATAAAAGAAATATTATAGAATTGATTTTATTTTATCAGAAAGAATTTTTTTTCATTGTGACATTTTATCAAACACCTAATAAGCAAACTATTGTAAAAAGCAAAAGAGAGAGTTTTTTTTTGTGCAAATATGAGCTGTGGAAAAAAAACCTTATGGCTTTTTGTTTTTGTGTGTGAAACAACAACATAGCATCAACCTCAATTACTCTACTTTATATTGGTTTCGTATCAGATATGAATAATAGAATAAATTAGAACCAAATTAAAAAGGATAAACCAATTTACTGGAAATTTTGGAATAAGAAGTCGCTACCTTAAAATCAAACAATCATAATAAGAAGAATGATAATAAGCAAAAATAATTTTTTACCTTGAAACACTATTTTGAAAGAAGCTGGCTATTGGGTGAAAAAAAATATGAGAGTAGTATTCTGTGTACTAAGAAATATATGAGACTATTATAATTGGTTACCTTGAAGTCAGGAAATATTGGAGATATATTGGTCTTTATACACGTCATTCACGCACGGAACAAAAATGGGCGTAGTGGGATGAATGGAAAAAATGAAAGTTGAGAGGATTAATTTACACGAGCAATGGTCTATTCTTTTCTCATGCACTAAACAAACAAACTTTTGCTAACCGAATGCAATTGGGCTTTCCATTCCGGGCTTTATTCCTATATAACAAACATACCCTAGTTGCTGTATTAGAAAAATGGAAATTACTTATTACCGGTTTCATGGAATGATTTAAAAGATAGCGGTTACTTAGAATAGGATTACAAAAAAAATTATAGAAAGAAATGTTCTTTTTACCTTAAGGTAAAAGTAAATACGGCACTCTTTTGCAAAAAAAAAAAAAAAAAAAAAAAAAAGAAAAGGAAAAGAGCAAGACGCGTGGGAAGGGGCTACTGAGTTAAAGTGGGGGGTGTTTTACCCGGACGGACGACCATCGATCTAATTTGAAAGAAATTTTGGGGTGGGGTTTCAAATCCATCAATAACTTCTTCCATCCTTTCTTTCTTTTGACAAATTCAAAGTGCCCTTGTATTATTATTATTATTTTTTATTAATTATCATTATTATTATTATATGTGAGTGTCGTTGTTATTACTCATTTAGTTTTGAGATTGATCTGTATATATACACATACACACACGCTTATATATATCTTGCAATTGAAAGAAAGAAAGAGAGTTAAGTGAAAAAAAAAGAAAAGAAGAAGCAGCAGCAGAAAGATAGTTAAAGTGAATGACGACGGGGGGAGGGAGAGAGTCGTCGTCTTCGCCGCTGGTTGTTGATAGGAGCATCTCGTCAAACACCATACGACTTGGTCGTGTTCAACCACAAGCGCCTGGTCATCGCACCGTTTTCTGCAACGATCGTGAAGCCAATCACCTCGCCAAATTCAAGGCAAGCCAAACCCCCCTCCCACCATCTCTTCTATCTCTCTCTCTCTCTCTCTCTATATATATATATATATATTTGATTGATTGATTGAAATACATATATACTAGAAGAAGAATAAGGCTAGAGTAGTATTTTGCCCTTGTTAGTACCAGTTCAATGCGACTCTTAGATTCCAAATCTTCATCATTCTTAGATTCATAACTTTTTTTTTTGATAATTTTTTAAATTTTAGGTTGACTGCTACTGTTTGGTGAGATCTACCAGCTACTAATTTTCTTTATTTTCATCTCGTTCTGTGCGGTAGGCAGGAATCTATGCCCCGAATAGTTTACAAGACACTACTAGGGGATCGAACAGTTTATAAGATACTAACAAATGTATAATTAAATTACCCAAGATTTAGGAAATACAGAGCTTTATAGATGTTCTGGGTGGGCCATGGCCAACCTTGGTTTCCATGTGTCTCTGCCACTGATCTCACTGTGAATTTTTTTATGTTGCCTGACTGAGATACACACACAACTGTATTACCTACACCCAATGTTCAATCTCCTGCCATGCTTTGTGCCGTGCGTTTTACAAATCCGACTGCCCACAAATACATAACAATATCATTAAAAATCCCCTTTTACACTAGTATTCAATTGACACTATGATCTATCACTCCACACTATTTTATTAGTCTGTGGCATTCACTTAATTATCTCGGGACCTAATACTTCACTCAATATTAATTTTAATCACAATAGTGACAATCAAGACACATTGACTAATTACAACCACATTAAAGTTGATAACTACTCACACTAATTCTCTTTCATTGTCATGTGCATAAACACACTAAGTTAGACATGAACAGCATAAGGAGGTGCAACAGGAAAATGCATTATTGTCTAACATCCTAATTTTTTTTCCTCCTTTTTTTAGTATATTCCTTAAGTTTTTCTCTGAAGGCCCGCCCTCATGTAAAGCCACAACTTTGACATCATACCCAATTGTAGGTATAAAACCTACCTCATTAAGTTATTGACGGTAAACAGTGGTTGTACATTCGACCATTCATGTCTTCCTTATACAAAGAATGATATATACAAAGTGACTTTTTTGATTTCCAGTTTCCGAGCAATATTTACATCCTTCTTTTTGTTTGTTGTATAATTCACACGAAATGATAACTACAAGTCTTCAAAATTCCTTGTTAATGTCGTTTCTTATCAGTTGAGTGGCCTTCTTTTCAGAAAAAAAAAGGTTAGGTGTCACTGAAACCACATATAGCATTAATTTTCAACACGTATCAATTTTTTCGTATAACCTATTTGTAACATTACCGTCCTACGTTCTTACATCTACTAGCTCTTTTGTCTCAGCTCTTGAATATGTGTGTGACCCACTTTCAGGTCCATGTAATTACTTGACTCTTGATGCAGTTTATCAAATGATTATAGATGTTAGAATGTAAAAAGAATAATACGGCAATTTTTACATAGGATAGATAGAATTCTACTTGTGGTGATCTATATATCATAACCATAACTTCTTTTTCTTTCCTTTTTGCATCCTAAACCCCTTTTTTGTGCATGAAGAGAATAGCTAGCTAAAATTTGATGTCAATAAACCAATTATTTCAGGGAAATGGTGTATCAACAACAAAGTACAATGTTGCTACCTTTTTACCAAAGGGGCTCTATGAGCAGGTATGTCATTTCAAACATCTATACACTTGTATAACCTGATAATCTTAGGGAACTTGGTGAATGCTCGTGATTCACAAATAAGTTAAGAGTTTATAGGGAATATGTAAAATGTGGGAATGCCCATCCCACCAAAGATAAATTGACAAAATATAGTTGATTGCACTAGAAGTGTTAGGTACAGGAAGGGTGAATGGGTTTTTTTTTGCAGGTGGGGTTGTTCATCTTCAGCCTATATTATGAAAAAGAAGGCGTTGATTTCACTAATTTGGTATAGGTTTTATAGAAGTTTTTGTATATATAACGTGGTTAACTTAGAGCGCATGCTGTTATTTGTTAGGGATTAAGCGCTACATGGTTTACTCATGGCTTCAATTTTAACCAACTCGGTTGAAGTTAATTGATTATTTGAAACTTGTATGTTACTGACTCAGCCTCTTGTTTATTATTGACAGTTTAGGAGGGTGGCTAACCTATACTTTCTTACGATCTCTTGTTTATCATTTACACCTGTCAGGTATGGTGTTATGAAAAAGAACCCTGATGATAAGCATATTTATTCCCTTGTTGGTGCTATCCACTAACTATATGCCTTATTCTGTGTATTTGGAGTAGCTCATTAAAAATCCATGTGTTTTTATAGGTTTGTTTGACTCTAAGTTAAACATCTACCTTATCATTAGATAACACAAATTACATAGTTGGCAGTGGTCGACTATGGACTGATGGGTAATTTGTCAAAATGGGAAATGCTGGAATCAATTTGGACATCCCATTAATGATACTGTTGCATTTCTTTTAGACAAAGGCGGGACTTTACATCTATCATATACAACTACTAGCTTGTAAAATTGTTTAGAGTCCTTAGCTTGTTATGTCATTGTCTTTCGTTATTTGTCCTGCATGAGTACATGGATGATCTAAGCTGTGCTTATGACATGTGTGAATAATTGTTGAAACTTACCACAAACACTTCTTTGTGTGTTGTATTGCACCGTCAATTATACATCCTGGACTTCCATTCTCTTTTTGATAAACGTTTGATGTGCTCAAGTTTTTTTTAATCTGATTCTAATTATGTAAGCGTTTACTGTAATAGTTATTATTTTTTATTATTTTTGCAGTCCTGTTAGTCCAATTACAAATGTGATCCCGCTAAGTCTTGTGCTTTTTGTCTCTCTTGTCAAGGAAGCTTTTGAGGACTGGGTGAGCAATTACTAAATTATAGACTGGTTATATCTAATTGCATCAATTTATAATGATTTAAGCAAGCTAACTTAAGTATATTCAACAGTCTTTAGCACATGTACATGGAGTTTACTTTTTTAGTGCAATGTAATGTACTATATGACTTTTATCATCATGATCTTACAACCAAACTCTTATCTTAACAGAAGCGTCTCCAAAATGATATGACAATAAACAATTCTTCTATTGAGGTGCTGCAAGAACAAAGGTGGGAAACCATTCCTTGGAAGAAGCTGCAGGTTGGGGATGTTGTTAGAGTAAGTATGCTACATTTCATGCTTCCTTTTTGGATTAGTGTTATGACTAGTTGACACTTGAGGTGAAGTTTATAATTATCCCTCGAAAGCTGTGTATACTTTTTGTTTGATTTATAAAAAGGATGGGGAGCAAAGTGAGTCTGAATTCGAAAACCAAGTAAACACTAGTTTAGTTCCAGTAAGAGAATGACAAATAGGATATGTTTTGGGCCAGCATGTGAATATTTAAATAGTCAATATCTGCAGATTTCTATATACTCAAAGAAGAGAGAGATCATATTTTTGTTGGAGACTGAAAACCATGGTGAAATTGACGCTCTAACATATATCATTGACTCATTGAGATCAAAAGCTTGAAGAAGATATATTGAACAACATAACCTATTTTGCTTATTTTTAAATACTGGTAATACCCAATATTAAAACATGATGCAAATCTGGATGTTTATCTTTCTGCAGGTGCGGCAGGACGGGTTTTTTCCAGCTGATTTGCTACTCCTTGCAAGTACAAACCCTGATGGTGTTTGCTATACCGAGGTCTCTATTGGTTTCATGTTTAATACCTAAGTTTTTAACTTGCCTGAGTTTTTGTCATAAGGAACTTTGAAACTACATATGCGTATAGCCGTATCTCTACTACATTATAAAGCATTTGTTCCCTCCAAATTTTTTCAACTTTTCAACAATGTAAACCTACTAATGCATAATGTACAATACATCTATATACATCTCAACCACCTTTTTTATCTCTCCTCAAATCTCAACCACTTACTTTTCTCTCTCCTTCATAAATCATTTTATTTCTCTAATTCATTTAAAATCTTTTATCTCAAAAAGACAAAAACCGTACATCGATAAATTATAATAATTATACGGGTGTTCTTAAAATTTAATGCTCTTTCATTAGAGATGTCATTCGATATACTTTTAACGAATTTTTAAATCCTAGGGTAGATCCCGTACGGCTAAGGCATTTGGCTATCACACTTTTATGACTTATCACCTCGCATGACTTATCACACTTTATGACCTATCACCCCCACCATCTTACCGCCGCAACGCGCGGGTAATTTCTCTCGTATATCTTAATGAACTCAATGCTGAGTAGTCACATTGGGTTATAATCAGATTTAGCTTTGTGATGCATCTCTTTTCAAATACACCGTTTCATGTTTAAGATAGAGTGCGACCACATTCGTGTTGGAACTAGAAAGTTAGATGGTCTAATAAATTGGTATAAGTTATGCGGCATGTGGCAAAAATGTCCATCTTCTAGAAATAAGATAAATGATTAGGATCCTTTATATTTTATGTGTGAAGAAGAAAACAGTAAGTGTGTGGTTGCATGAGCCATTGAGAATCTTATGGAATTCAGATTCATACCGAAGAATGGCATAGTTGATTTATTTAGTTCATTTCAAGTAATTCACAGAAAGGTTGACTTGCTTTAAAATATAGATTGGTCCTTGGTTATGATTGCACTTGCCTATCTTCTCTGTTACCGAAGTTTTTTATTTTTACTTATACATTGCAACACGATGCTGCTTATGCTCTTACAGGTGATTAATACGTTAAGTTTATTAGTTTTGCTATATTTTGATAGCCCTGTTGTTTATCTATCAGACTGCAAATCTGGATGGTGAAACAAACCTTAAAATTAGGAAAGCTTTGGAGAAGACATGGGATTACGTCGCTCCTGAGAAAGCCTCAGAGTTTAAAGGTATAATTATTTTTGTTATCAAAAAGTATTTATTATGCTTTAATCCATCACTGATATCATTCGTGTTCCTGGTTTTTGCCCTCGTTGATAAGAATTGATTTCATCTAATTATAGGGTTAAGGATTCATGCTTAGATTATGCAGCATGTGGTTAGTTATTTGAAAAACACAATTTGATGTTGACTATTGATTTAACTTCGGATGATTTGAATAATTTCTTTGCCGGGGGCAACCTTCTGTATTTTCTTCTGGCATTCTTGCATGTGCATATCCAGTTTGGTGGTTAAGTTGTTTACTATACTTAATTGGTTAGAGTCTCTCTATTTCTGTATTTAGTCATTTGATTTCTACATGTTGATTGGGGATGCACTTTCTCTTTTTTTTATCCGCTTGATATGTGGTCATGTAAGGGACGACCATATATATAGTCACAAAGCTCATGGGCATATGATGAGACTCCTTCGAGCCATTTTAAGCCCAGAGGTGGATGATTTTAATACAAGGATTATTGTATTGTCGATTTATTAATTATTGCTGTGTCTCTAGAGGCACCAGGGTTTTTGACTATTCTCTATGTTGCTATGTTTGTCTCTTTAGACCATGGATGCATTATGCATAATGTAAAGGGATTAGTTTCCACTAATGTAAGAAACTTTGAACGAATGTCTATAGTAGGAAATAACTAAAGTTGTGTATATTGTATGTAAACAACTTTGAAATAATGTTTATTGTATGTAAGAATTTCGTTTCAACCAATTAAAATCTGACAAGTGGCACCTGTATATGGTTGCCACGTATGTTTTTTTACATACAATAAACATTTTTTCAAGTTGCTTACATACAATACACATAACTTTAGTTTTTTCCTACTATAGACATTCGGTCAAAGATAGTTACATTCCAAGAAACTAATCCCTAATGTAAATAGTATCCGGAACCTTAACATGTTAATGATATCAGAGTTATATCAAAGTGTATATATATATATATATAGGACTATCCTAAAGATATCAACAGCATCTTATAACTTCACCTTAAGTGCAAATGCTTACAATTATTGTCATTTATTTATAGTGATGCTAACATTTCTACTGGTTGCAGGTGAAATACAATGTGAACAACCGAACAATTCCCTCTATACATTTACCGGAAATTTGATACTCCAAAAGCAAACTTTACCCCTTGGTCCAAATCAAATTTTGTTGCGAGTAAGATATATGGTTTCATTCTTGTTTACTAAATGATCTGTTTCCCATTTATGCACCAAAGTTATTGGTTTCCATTCATTTTTTATTTTCTCAATTGCTTTTAAAAGTTCATCTGGTTCTCTTGCATCACAAACTTCCACCTCTTTGTGAACTGTACACAGTACATAATTACTTCATACAATGATAAATTATTGAGTTGACTGATTTTCATTTGACTCTTATTATTTGTTACCATATTTTATGTCTTTATGAGTCACAACTTAAGGTAATCTATATTCATTTATCCTCGAGGGTAAATAGGTAAACCTATGAGGCTTTTCCTGCTCAGGTTACCCAGGGATGGCGAGTCTTGGACTCAGCCTCTGAGGCGTATGCGCCCCAACCGGGATATCCCTGTGACCGTTTCTGACCATTTTCCCGGCCACCCCCAAGATTTTTACCTAGGGAGGATTTGAACCTGGGACCTCTTCCGATGAAACAGGATGTTAACCACTAGGTCACATTGGTGGTGTTTATTCATCCTCAAGGGTGAAGGACCTAAATTATCTTTTGAACAATAAAGTACTGCCTTTTTTCCTGTGCATTTTCCTTGGCTACATGTTTTGTATGATTAGTAATTATGTCTTCTACAGATCTAATATTGCTCTAATCTATTTCAGGGCTGCAGTTTACGTAACACAGAGTACATTGTTGGGACTGTAATATTTACTGGACATGAGACTAAGGTTTTTAAATCTTTTACTATTTCAATTTCTGTTATTACCCTTCCATACCTTCAGTTGTATATTGGGAAAGTGGCATTACATTGTACTATCAGGGGCTCAATGTAGCCCTACTGCGTAGAATCGTCTAGCATGTCTATGGTTTGTTATATGAGTTTTTTACTACTGCCAATAAACGATATATAGCATGTAGAAATCTTCTATATTTCTTCTGCACCTGATCCAGCTATTAGCTTTTTATATTTTATATTTTGTATTCCATTGCTTGAGGTCCTCTTTATGCTCTTCAAAATGCATCAATGATTCTTGGCATTTTTTTTTTGATAAATGATACATGACAGGTAATGATGAATGCCATGAATGTTCCTTCAAAACGAAGTACGCTAGAGCGGAAACTTGACAAAGTAATAGCCACGCTTTTTGGTGTTCTTCTCTCCTTGTGTTTGATTGGGGCCATTGGCAGGTAGGTGACTAGGTAGCATGTTATTCATGTTTCATTTCTGTCGCTTCTTTGCAAGCTTTCATCATGCTGTAATTATTTTTTTTCATGACTTTGCAGTGCTGTATTCGTAAATAACAAATATCACTACTTGGAGCTCTGGATTAATGGGGACTCTCAACAGTTCAATCCTAGCAACAGATTTGTGGTATATTTTGCTTGCTTATGTGAGAGGAATTGTATCTGATTTTGTTCTTCTATTTCTGTCTTTACCATTGTCGACCTTTGTGTATTTTTGTAACAGGTTTTTGTTCTTAGTATCTTTACCCTCATCACTCTGTATTCACCGATCATTCCAATATCTCTTTATGTTTCTATTGAGGTAGGTTCATGAACTATTTAAGCTAAGTTTTGCAGGATATAAGTGCTTATGAGTTACTTATTTTGTTAGTTTTATTGTTTCTGATTTTCAGATGATCAAATTCATCCAGTCAACTAAGTTTATAAACAATGACTTACGCATGTATCATAGTGAGACCAATACCCCTGCATTAGCACGCACATCAAATCTGAACGAGGAACTTGGCCAGGTAATCAATTTCTCAGATTTATTTTCTCTGCATTAGATAATGTATTTAGTGAGATTTAGCACTGAAACAGTATTGTTTAGAAAGATGAAGACTTGCTCACAGACACCCACAATGTCTTGAGTGAGACTTGAACCCACAACCTATTGATAGCACTGAAACACTTGCTGTTTTTTTGTGACAGGTGGAGTATATTTTCTCTGATAAAACTGGAACTCTGACCAGAAATTTGATGGAGTTCTTTAAATGTTCAATTGGTGGAGAAATGTATGGAACTGGTGTGACTGAAATAGAAATGGGAGCTGCAAGGAGGAATGGTGTTAATGTTAGGGAGGTATAATCATCTGTCATAACTTGGAAGATGTATTTTGATCTGCTAAATATGATAATGCAATTTGCAAACTTTACAGTTGCAGAAACCGTCTCGTACAGCACGTGAAAAGGGTTTTAATTTTGATGATCCCAGGCTTATGCTTGGTGCTTGGAGGAATGAACCTAATCCGGATATGTGCAAGGTAATTTACTTATGTAGCCAAGTGTAATATGAAATTTGTTTCATCAATTATTAACATAAAGATGGATTTATGCTGCTCCTGTTAATTACAATCTATACTTCTATACTACTATATAAAAGTTGTACACCTTTGTTGAAAAGAGTTGCGAAATGACCATTCTACCCTTAATGAGTTAATTTACGCCATGAGTCCCTTATCGTCTAATATATTTTCACACCACCTTCACATCAGTTACATTTACATCAACATATATATACCACTCGACACCGTCACCACCACCAATATCGCCGCCATCACCACCCGCTGCCGACACCACCCTCCGTCGCGAGGACCACCGCCGCATTGCGTGGGTATCATGCTAGTTTGTACATCAAAGTTTATAATGTTTAGCTGGTATGGGTCTGTTTTTATCATTTCCATGACAACACTGGATCTGGGTATGATAAGATTCCTTGGTTATAATATATTTCATGAAATCTTCTAGTGGCAGCAGCATATGATTAGAATTCTCAACAAAACTCTAGTTTGGTGCTGAAGTTGTCTTATGTTCGTTTTAAATCATCATTATAGCACCTCCAATGAAGTCTTTCAACAGCTTGATACCATTGGGTACAGAGACTTTTTTGATCAAAAGGTTGACAATGCTCAACCTTTTGAAGAAAAGCTTTTTCTCAATCAAAACCCAAAAAAGGCTTTAGAAAAAGATCTGCATTGGAGTGAATAGCTTTTTAATATGTTTTAGCTAATGGATTGATTAGTTGGCAAAATAAAAAGCTTTTTCCCATTGGAGATGCCCTTACTTTTCAATTTTTCATAGAATGACTAATTTCTAGAACTAGAACTAGAAATGTTTCTCATCTAGAACCAAACCTCCAGTTTTGGCTGAAAGGCAGCACTTTCATTGCCGGGGTAGTTGAATTTTGTAGTGAATGTTTTTAAATAAAATCCAGATGTTACATTATGGATTTCAACACTGAGATGGATCGATCTCATGATTTTACAAGCCTGGTAAACTTCTTATGTGGTCATTTATCGGAAGTTATTGTTTCTTTATTTAGGAATTTTTCAGATGCCTTGCTATATGCCATACCGTACTCCCCGAAGGTGAAGAGTCCCCAGAAAAACTTCGATATCAAGCTGCATCTCCAGATGAGGCTGCATTAGTTACAGCAGCAAAGAACTTTGGCTTCTTCTTCTACAGGTATATATGTGTGATCATACATGCTCATAACACTTGACATTACTGCCAACATGATAGAGCGAAAACTTTGCAAGGTGTGTATGTGACAGAGGTATTTTATTTTGTTATCTGTCATTGTACTGATGTATAGAAATCAATTTCTTCAGGCGTACACCTACTACGATCTATGTGCGTGAATCACATGTTGAAAAAATGGGGAAAGTTCAAGATGTGAAATATGAAATTTTGAATGTTCTTGAGTTTAATAGGTAAGGTTCTTTCTCAAAACTTGAACATCTAAGTTCCTTTCTGAAAAAATTTATGTTTGCCTTTTTTATAGTACAAGGAAACGTCAGTCTGTTGTATGTCGTTACCCAGATGGAAGGCTTGTACTATATTGCAAGGTGATTACTCCAGCGATCTTCTGTATTACCTGGAATTGTACCTATTAATTTATTACTCACTCCAATTCAGTATCTGTTATTTACAGGGAGCTGATACTGTAATTTATGAGAGATTGGCCAGCGGAAATGATGATTTAAAGAAAACTAGCAGGGAGCAGTTGGAGCAATATGGAGAAGCTGGATTGAGAACTCTTTGTTTGGCCTACAGGGATCTAAGTCCAGACATGTATGAAAGTTGGAACGAGAAATATATTCAGTCAAAATCTTCTTTACGTGACCGTGAAAGAAAAATGGACGAGGTAATCACCGTTGCTAAATGATTACTAGTCCATTGCTCTTCACATTTAAAATAGGTGTATTCTTGAAATGTTTAGGAAGTTTACATGATTTAGACCAAATTTGGATATAGTTGTTTATATCTATACTATAATTAAGAAACACCTTGAAACTGGAAACAGGTGGCAGAACTCATAGAGAAGGAATTGACTTTGATCGGATGCACCGCTATAGAAGACAAGCTTCAAGAAGGGGTACCGTCCTGCATAGAAACACTTGCTAGAGCTGGAAT
Organism: Erigeron canadensis; assembly: GCF_010389155.1. NCBI lineage: Eukaryota > Viridiplantae > Streptophyta > Magnoliopsida > Asterales > Asteraceae > Erigeron > Erigeron canadensis. Next base: position 305,211 of record NC_057761.1, read on the forward strand.
CAAGATTTGGGTGCTTACAGGGGACAAATTGGAAACTGCAATAAATATCGCTTATGGTTTGGCTGTTTTTAAGTTTTAATTGTGTCATCATATGTGTATGCCATCTCGTAGCTAGTCTTATTGACTTTTGTTCTTAATTGTTCCAGCTTGCAAGTTAATTAACAATGACATGAAACAGTTTGTTATCAGTTCAGAAACTGATGCGATCAGAGAGGTTGAAAGCAGAGTAAGCAACTCTTTTTCAGAATTATTTTCATTTATCAATTGGATAATTTTTTTTCACTAGGATACAATCTTATTTAAAAATCATTATCCAGGGTGACCAAGTGGAAATTGCCCAGTTTTTAAGAGAAACGGTGAAAAATGAGCTTCACAAGTGCCATCAAGAAGCACAAAGTATCATTCATGGCTCAACTGGACAGAAGTTGTCCCTTCTGATAGATGGGAAGTGTTTGATGTATGCTTTAGACCCAAGTTTGCGGTCTACATTGCTTAGTTTGAGCTTAAGTTGCAATTCAGTGGTCTGCTGCCGTGTTTCTCCTTTACAGAAAGCACAGGTAAGGCTTCTATGGAAATATTCGGATTGTTCTGTACCAAAAAGTAAAAGACTTTTTTTAAGATGGATACTTCACATTGCATTTAAATATTAGGCATAATTTAGTCACGCCATACATAACTTGTATAATGTTGGCCAAATGTTCTGCTTCATTTTGCAATCAAGCTTTTATTGCAGTTAAATAGTATTTGTTGCTGAGTACAGGTTACAAGACTGGTGAGAAAAGGTGCGAATAAGATAACTCTAAGTATTGGTGATGGTGCTAATGATGTCGGCATGATTCAAGCAGCTCATGTTGGAGTTGGAATAAGTGGTCTGGAAGGGATGCAGGCGGTGATGGCCAGCGATTTTGCTATTGCTCAGTTCCGATTTCTAACAGATCTACTCCTTGTGCATGGACGATGGTCATATATGAGACTATGCAAGGTTCATCTTTATTTTTCAATCCTGAAATTTTACTCTGTTTTTTCTCCGTTCACTTCATGCACTTGTTTTTTTTTGCTGCAGGTTGTTTCATACTTCTTTTACAAGAACCTTACGTTCACTTTGACTCAATTTTGGTACACTTTCCAAACTGGCTACTCTGGTCAACGGTTTTATGATGATTGGTTCCAATCTCTGTATAATGTTATTTTCACTGCCCTGCCTGTTATCATTGTTGGACTGCTTGACAAGGTAATTTATATGGTTACTACTGTGTGCTATTTGTGCACCTATTTGTAGTGCACTCAATTACGAAGGTTCTGATGCTAATTAAATATTTGGCAGGACGTGAGTGCATCACTTTCAAAGAAGTATCCACAGTTATATAAAGAGGGAATAGACGATGCCTTCTTTAATTGGAAAGTTGTGGGTACTTTAGCTTGCTTTTCAGTTTATCAATCGGTTATTGTATATAACTTTGCGATCGCTTCCAGTACGACTGGTTTAAACTCAGATGGAAAGGTATTAGGGCTGTGGGATATTAGCACGGCGGCATTCACATGTCTTGTGATAACTGTCAATTTGCGTCTTCTTATGATGTGCAACACAGTTACAAGGTGGCACAGTATAAGTATTGGAGGCAGCATTCTAGCATGGTTCTTGTTCATCTTCATTTACTCTCTTGTTTTTGTAGATAAGGTACACATCTTCATTTACTCTCTTGTTTTTGTTAATGATAATTATTGCTCTTTTCTTTTAGTTGACGGTTCTCTGTGTAATGAGGAAAAAGGTACATGTTCCAAGAACGTCAACCCTAATAATAGTGAACTTTAAAACAGTTGTGTATGCGTAGTATCAGGGGTAAAAAGTCTGTGTAATGTGTTATCCTTACGAACATTTTCTAGCTTTTGATATCAAGTAGTTTGAGTAAATATTTGTTAATTATCAAAACATACTCTCTAATAAAGATGAATAAAAGGCCCTGGACATTTATTTTTGAAGTCATTAATCGGTATTTGGTAAACAGGTCATGTCAACATTAACTTGTAATCTTCCTATATTTCTTCTCATGAAAATTGCAACTCTTTTCTTGGAACCTTTTATTTATATGCCAGCTGTGCTAGCAGAGAATAGATGATTGACCAGGGTCAAAACTTTAAAACTAAGTTGGGACTAGTTTTAGTTGAGAAATGACTAGTTATAAGTCAAATGTGGATTTGTTTTGCTGAAATGCTGAATGCAAGTAGTATAAGTTTTTTTTTTTTAATATTCCTAATTGTTGGTGTTTTTTCATGTTTAACCACAGGGGACTTATTTCACCATATACTTACTAATGAGCACCCCGTACTTCTATGTGATAGCCGTTCTTGTTCCCATTGTTGCACTTCTGTGTGACTTTTTATACCAGGGGTGAGCTTTTATTTCATATGACCCTCCGCATTGTTTTTTTTTGTCATAATGCTGCCAAATGATTGATATGATCTATCGCATGCATATTTATAGCTTTGGATGCTCATTATGATGGTTATATGATTTCAGGGCTCAGAGATGGTTCTACCCATATGATTACCAAATTGTTCAGGAAATCCACAGACACGAGCCAGAGCCCATTGGTGCAGGATTACTGGAGGTTGGGAACCAGCTGACCCCTGAAGAGGAAAGGAGGTATGCCTTTGCACTACTCCCAAGGGAACGGTCAAGACATACGGGTTTCGCTTTTGACTCGCCTGGGTATGAGTCGTTTTTCGCTACACAGCAGGGAGTTACTGCACCTCAGAAGCCTTGGGATGTCATTCGACGAGCCAGCATGAAACCGAAAACTAGGTCACCTCGAGCCAGTAAGTCATAGGATTTTGTACACGAAAAGAAGACTACATTAGAGGATTATTGTGTACTTTTTTGGACAGTTTTGGAGGTTTCCTTTTGTAAATGTTTTTACAAAATGATGTATAATTATACAGTATGTCGGTAGAACCCCCTTTAGTATATGATAGTACCGATTCATTGATTCATCTATTGTACTTTTATAAAAAGTAAGTTGGCTGTAGAAGTTGATCTCAACCCTCCTAGAAAACACTTTCTGAGATGTTTATAATATCCACACACACAGATGTTTTTTATGAGTGTGTATTCGTTCTAATGTACATTGGTTGTCGATGGTCTCGTGGTCCCACAGTTGTCAAAAGCGAAGGCGAACTCAAAGCGCAAAGACCTCAATTGAGGCGTAGGTGAGAGGCGCAAAAAAAGCGCTTGCCTGAAGTAGAAAAAAAAAAGCACACTCAAGTAAAAACAAACAAAATGCCATTAAGTTACTATCTTGATTCATTGTCTCTTAACAATGATAATGAACATGTTAAAGAGGGTGTATAAAAGAGAAGAAAAGTTCTATTAAATATAAAAATTGAAGAAACCTTACCTTTTAGTTTTATGAAGAATACTCGCTAATGAATGATGTTATTAAGAATAATGATATATAGTTTTAACAATATACGTTCTCCCTGGCATGCATTAAACGCTCCTTGAAATACAAAGGGTTTACAACTTTATTTATATAGAAATTTGTAAACTGACGCTTCAAATAGTTAGTGGGCCTTGGGCCTAGGGTTTAACGCGCTAAGGTTGTGCCTCATCTGCCTTTTTGTGTCTAGGCGCAAGAGGCGCACGCCTTTAACAACTATGGTCCCACATTAGTCCTAATTAAAATTTTAAGACTCAGAAAATGCATTAAATAATTGGTTAATTATAACGCACCAATTAAATGATTTTTTTTAAAAATTTTATCTTATTATTAGTCTATTAGAAGTATTAGGAGTTTTCCTTATTTTTATCCATTTCAGGACGATGACATAATTAATTACTCTTTCATAGATTAACTAGTTAATCTAGGTATGCTTATAGTAAGACTTTCCTGATATCACATCTCGACTGATTGTTCGGAAAATAAAAAATCAATGGTAGCCTTCAAAGTTCTTTTCTTTTTGGCAAAGAAAATCTCTATAAATTATACAATAATAATAGTCAGAGCTACAACCTTAAAACAATTTTGACCAATAAAATCAAGAATTCACAACAAAAACAATGGTGATTTGTAACACTAAATTTGTATTTCAACTTGATTATGAAGCTTGTGGATGGTCTAACCAAATGGATAACATGACATAAGGGATCACTTTGTGCTTGATGGTTCACGATATTCTCATGTTACCTACATGCAATCCTCAAGAAATCAACACCAGTTCGGAAAATTAGACCCGGAAATGGAAACACCAAGCACCCTGTCGTAAATTTACTTGTTGGATGTACTTTTCTCTTCTATTCGGCTCAAGCATGGTTTCTATCCTGAATGTCTAAGAAAGTACGGAAATGTAAATGTTTGAAACATTCTACGACCTTTTTGGTTTCCTCCCTTTTACAGATGGCACTTACTGAGAACCTGGTTAGAGATGCATCATTATCTTTGTCATACATCGTGTGACATATAGAACTTTTACTACAAGATAACCAACGGTACTCAATACTATCTTAAGCGGGGTACAGGAGGAAGTAAGATGTAGACACTCTTACGCCAACTCAAAAGTAGAGAGACAATATCCATAAGGATCTCCAACCAGAATAGTGAGTATAATGAGTGTGTTTGGAAGGATGCAGGTTTGTTCAAGTTGATTAATTTGGTACTCATATGTTACAATCTTGAGTTCAAATCTCATGCTCTTATTTGTTGGCTCATTGCTTGGTGACTGGTGAGTATAGTAACCAATAGCAACTAATGTAAAAGAAAGCACACCAATGTTTAACAAAACTTATCTACGTCAAAATCCACATAAGGATGGTAGATCAGATGTCAAAATTTTCCTTTGCCAAGTTAATAGGCGATGGTTAATACAAATCCTTACATGTGATAATACAACTAAACCTTACACACTTCTATGGTCTAATGTTTTCAAATAGAAATAAGAAAAAGAATAATCTCATTACAAAGCTATCATACAGATGAAATTTTAGAAAATGAAATTGTTAAGAACATATGGTACCTGAATAATCTGTATCAGAAAAAAGTTTGTAATTTGGGAAATCACGAAGTCATCCGAAGCATGTGAAGATGCAGGTTTAAAACCTTGGAGGCATGATCAAAGTTCTCTTACGTCTGAAAATGACAAAGGAACTAGATGCGAGTAACAACAACATAATGGCCTGTCCAAGGTTAACAAAAATATAACAGGTGAAACTAAAAAGGAGAAACGACCAAAAGGGTAATATGCAATATAATAGATTAACATAGTGATGTCATGTAAGCTATGATTTATAGATGATCAGGTAAGAACGAGAAATAAACCTCAAAGCCAAGGAGTGATAATCTTTCTTGATTAACAGCAGGGATACAACTTCTGTATGTAATATAGACTTCTGATCCAACTTCTACGGTGGAGGAGGAATCTTCCAACAGACTTGGGCGGCCCTGGTGGTCGTGGTTGTTATTTTGAGTATCAAGGGGAGATACAGTAGTTTTGACACACTTCATAGGAATACGATATCCGGTTTCACTGCAGCGGTAACTTTCTAGTTTCTGCAACAACAACACATGAAAGTAAGGAAAGGATATATGTAGACTATGTTGAAGCATTATATAGATATAGAAAGAAAGAAAGAAAGGAAGGGGGAGACCACCCACCTTTTCGTGGTAAACGCAAGGGATGCAAGGACCAGAAGGAGAGCAATCGAAGGTGAAAGCAGTAGTTCCCGTGGTGTTTTCGACTGCTTCCTTCAACCCTCTTCCTCCTCCTTTTCTGCATATGGGTATTTTTCGTTATTTAAAAATCCAAAATACGGGTGAATTGTAATCAATTATTACTATTATACTAGAGTCACTTGTTGGGTAAGCAGCATGGTTGGGTCAGTGGTAAACACCCTGACCTCTAGACAGAGGTCATGGGTTTGATCCTCATCCCATACAAAGGTTGGAGGGCATTGTTACCATTTAGGTTGAAAATGGAAGCAGCCTCTCTACTCTACTTAGGTAGAGGTAAGGTCTACCTACATCTTAACCTCCCTCATACACCGTCAAGGTATTGAGGCTCAAAACCCACAGAAGGCGCACTAATTTCTTTTTACTTGTTGGGTGAGTTGGAAACTAAGAAACAAGCAAGTATGTATTATGCGGTAGTAGTTTAAATAAAAACTGGAATTGGGGGCACAAATTTTGGGATGGAGGAGGCAATACATATTTATATGAAAAACACATTTTTAAGTTGTGGTTCAAATGGATGGAATGCCAAATAGATATCCGATCCCTTATTCCAATCTAAATCTTTTTTTAAACATTATTATACGGATGTATTTCTTTGGACTATCCATTAAATTATATTATTTACTTTTAACTAACTAAACTAACTATATCTGTAGAGAGTGAGTCAATATATACATATATATTATATTAATTATAATTATTGGGCTTACAGTTCGCCGTGGTGGTCGTCTGCTAAGGCGGATAGATCTGAAGAAATCGCGATCAAAAGCATAACAATCAACATAGTTTTATTGTTATTATTATTAGAAGAAGAAGAAGAAAAGTAGTGTAGTTTTTTAATTTGCCGTAATCGGATTGACCCCCTTTTCATCGTCTCTAATTTTCCCTTCCTTTCTGATTATATTCTGTACACACTTCTTTTCCTTTTTGTATTTTCTGTAACACCCATTAGCCGTTTAACGATATACTACGGGTAAGTTAAGATGTAGGTCGTTCTATCAAAATGATTAAAAAAGACCTTTTTAATATCCTTATTTGATTTTTGTAGATATTAATAATTGGAGAAAATCTCATTACATACCCTACTATTAAGTTTCTTATCTCTCGTTTTTTTCGTATTATTACATACCTTGTTAGTGATTTTTCGTATCATTACATACCCTTCACTCTAACGGACGTTAGTTGTAATCTGTCAAACCCCTCGTGCATTTCATATAAGGGCACTTTAGTCTTTTCCAAGTCTAAATACCCTTAAAGATCTTTCACTTTTCCTTACAAAGAATGTGAGAAAAAATATATGTTTCAGATCTAAATGCTCTCGTTTTTAACCTTTATCTAAAACCTGTAACCACCATCATTATCATCAAACACATTTGTTGTTTCCAAATTTTAACACCAATAAAAATTGATGATTCTGAAATAATAGATCAAGCATATTTTCATATAAAGCATAATTATGAAAACTAATATTTTTATATTTTTTATTATTTTTATCTTTGAATTAATTTCTAACTTTTTTTAACAGTAAAATTTTCTTTTCTAATGTAATATGTTTTTATTAAATTATATTTTTGTATAGCAATTTTATCATATAACGAATACAATTTGGTTATAATGATTTTTGTATACAATTTTTATCATATAACCTTTTTATTAAATCAATGTTTTGAAAACTGGACCGGAGTCAAACCGGCCTTCTTAATAACAAACCAAAAAAATAAATATGGGGTCTATATTAAGTTATCACAATTAGATATGATAAAAATAATTGTATGAAAATTGCAATGATATTATGCATAATTTTAAATTAGATTAACAAAACATGCGATATATAAATTGATGATTAAATTGCTAAGTAATTTTAGTGTGTAATTAAATTATCTGAGCAAAACGTTAAAACACAAATTCAATAACAATGCAGATATATCCGGATGAATGAAAGGCATCCAAAGAAATGAAAACCTTACTTAGCGAGACCTGTAATAGATGATGTATCCAACTTCAACTGTCTACGCACTATTAACCGGAATCTAAACGACCACTTATAATGTAACTTCATTTGGTGGTTTAATTTTTACCTGTTATGATATTATAAAAATTTAACATGTCATTAATCATATATACTTCTCGTGTATTACGCGAATAATCATATAGTTATACAACATTTAAACCAAACTGCACCATTTAATTATAATATATTGTATTATGTATTGGTAGAAGTATATCCTGATCTAATATTGTCTTTGACAAAAAGTTTACATGCATTTTTTTTTATTGTTATCGAAAGTTATGTAGAAATGTTATAATGTGGTTAACTATAAAATCATTAAATTATTAGTATAAGTCTATGAAAGATTGAACTGGAACACAAGGATGAAAAGATTGTTGCTATTGAGAGAAGTTTGATATCAATAGACGAAAGTTTGCATAACTTTCAATAATAAATCATTTCTATATTATATTTTTAGCTTTTAACTTTAAAAACAATTATATTTCTTTTCTAATTATGTGTGCAACACTTGCCATTTGTTATGTTTGTTATGTCTAATAAGACTTATAAATATTTTGTTAATGTCATGGTATCGAATCTTAAATGCTACGTATTACTATATGTTTTTATATATTGAAATTAAAAAAATGAAAAATCGTTTAACTGTTCAAACCAAACCTATTTACTTGGTTTTAGCTACTTTGGATTGACATAACTATTTAGACGGATTGGTTTGAAAAATCTTCAAACCGTAAGTATTGGTTTGGTTGAGATTTTAGGCTAAAACCGCCCAAAACGGACCACACACATTGTAAGTGCACGTCTATATCAATAGCAATCTAGATTGCTCGGTCTTTATATTATAATATGTTTTTGTAACGTGATTGTCATTAATGAACTTTGTATTATGCATAAAATACTAGATTAAGTTTAAGTATTGAATGTGTAATAATCTGCTAAGTGTGAATTGCGACCTCGCAATTCACATATGAAATACGACCTCGCATTTGCCGGGACAAATACGAGGCTAGAACACAATTACGACCTCGTAAAGGTGTCGAGCTGGGCTGTAAATGCGAGGCTAGCTCGCTCAAGTCCATGTTGTGTGTTTCCTATATATCCGAACCCTAACTGAGATTAGGGTTGAACATTTGTCAAAATATCAAGCATATAGTGCAGGTTAAGTCGTCAAAGGATTGTTCCGCTAGCCTAGAGAAGATCTCCGAGGCAGCAGATAATTTGAAGGCTTGTTGTGAATCACCAAGTTATAGTGAGGGATTCTGCACCTCAAGATAACTAGAGCAAACTATTAACGATCCGTTCCGGGTGACTTACACACATCCCTAGTAATTAGTTTAACGATATACGTGCAAGTTAAGATATAGGTCGTTCTATCAAAATGATTAAAAAGGACTGCTGACCTTTGATTAAGGAAATTGATATTCGTACAACAACAATCAAGGGCAGTTTGGTTCACATAATGTTTTTGAAAGAATTGGAATCTGTCAATGGAATTGGAATTTGAAAGTTTTTAAATATGTATTGTGTTTGGTTGATAGAATTAAATGGAATTCAGTTAAAAGAATTTTGATATAAACTATATCAAAGGACTAAATTAACCTTTTTTTCATTCATATAATATAATATATTTTATTTTATTAAAATTGTTTTATATACCTAAATACCTAATATAGAGGCGATGTTCTAAAATAATAAGAATAATCTCTATATATAATACGGTAAAAGAGAATTGTCTTCTAAAATTATTTTTAGAAAAAGGATTATGTGGCATGTTTATATTTCTTTTCAAAAAGTTTTATTTTATTTATGATGCCATATTTAATATTGAACACTTTTAAAAATAAATAGGCCATTAAATACTTATTTTATTTTTCTAAATTTGATTGAAAATGTCATATTATGTTTTATTAATGCCATAAGTATTTATATATATATATATATATATATATATGTTATAGTAGTTGATTTAATATCTCCAAACCAAGTTATAATGTATTAAATAACAAAAATTACATATATTTTTCTTTACATTTTATTTCCGTTTAAAAAATTATATAAAATGTTTGGGTTAAACCCGAGTTGATTAGCTAGTAGTCAAGTACTAACAATAACAAAAATAATAATAATAGACATATTAAACAACGGAAAATGATATGTACCGCAGAATTTACCTAAGATTAGGTACTGCCACTTTAAAAAAAGTTATAAATTAAACCTTTGAATTTGATAAACATACATAGCCCCCCCCCCCCCCCCCGCCCCCTAAATTTTACATAACCTCCCCTGAATTTTACATAATCCCCTTACTTTACCTAAGATAAGTATGCATGCTTTACCTAACCTTTCTCCATTAAACAAATGCACCCAACAACATTTTTAGTCACACATTGATTTTCATTTCTTTATATCCTCTTTCTTTTTTACCTTTACACAGATAAACATCACCATAATATATCCATCCTTATCTTTCTTCCCAAATCCCATTTATACTTTCTTTCTTCTTTATTCATTTTTTTTTCAAAATCAATTGAAACCCTATATATCAAAATAAGTGTAAAAAAGAGAACACAACAAGATGGGTATCGATTTTAAATTTACAATCAGTGGTGGTGGCTGCCATGACGGTAGGTTATGGCTTCCATGGCAGAAGACGGCGGCTGCCATGGCGGAAGGGAGGTTGGTGTCGGGGTGGTGGCACAACAACAAGGTAGGTGGTAGGGTGGCTGCCATGGAGTTTCTAATCAGTAGTGGTAGCTACAGGCGACATGTACGTGGTGGTGGCAGTTGATGGCGACGTAGCGGCACAGGAGTGCACCGGAATCATAATGGAGGAAAGATTTGTATGTCTTGGAGGCTTTAATTTGCCAAAATATTCAATTCAATTGGAATTGAAAACTTTCCATGGGTAAAGTGAAGGATTTGTGAATTATCTATTTCAAAGAATTTGAAGGGATGTTTTGAATTCCAATTCCTATTCCTTTCCAACCAAACAAGGTAAAGAATGAAATTTAAATCCCAATTACATGGAATTCCTTGAGATTCCATGAACCAAACACCACCTCAATAAAATACACCACAACTGTGCATCACATATTTGTACAGTTGGCTGTGAAGTTTGTATATTGTTGTACATTTATCATTTCTTATGGTACATTTATCATTTTCTTTTGATTAAACCCTTAACTTTTATTTCCACCTTTAATACTCTATTTCCACGTATAAAGGTATTAACAATTTAATCCAACCATGCTACTTATTGATATCATTGAAAAAGAAATATATTACTGTATTTAAACTTAAATTTAAATATAGAACTTTTTTCATTTTAATTTTTAAGTTCTTCATTCTTTTTAACGGTAAAATTGGGCTCAACGGTCTTTATATACCTGACTTCAATTCGAGAGGAAACTCATGATGGAAAATCCTTGTCTCAATTCTTAAAAACATTTTGATCACATCATAATTTAAACCTAAAACCTCTCAGTTTCAATATCCATCATATATCAATCTATCTATTGATGATTATTTAACTTTTTAATTCATAAAAAAATATGGAAACTCAAATAATTATTCATTATAATAAATATTAAAAATTAATATGTTAGAAGTTCTATACTTAAACTTAAATACATGAGAGCCACATATTAGTATATTATATACCAACCATTTATTAAAACTTAAATGAGATTTTAAGGTTTTTGTGTTTATATTTTAATATAAATAAAAATACTAGTAGTATCTTTTTAAAACTTAATTTGAATATAAGAAGATAAATGTTGTCGAAACAAATTTATTATTTAAAAAAAGTTATTACTTTATTATAAAGTCTAGAGTAATTTACATAGACCGTTTATATGATCTTATTTTTTCCCATATCTTATTAAAATTGTTTGCATAAACTATTTTCAAAGAGGTAAACAAATGACATAAAAGCGAAAGCATATGTACCGCCCGTAGTACGTATGTTGGGTAGGGGTGTTCATCGGTTCGGTTTTTGGTTATTCGGTTTGTTTGGTTCGGGTTTTTCGGTTTTTTTATTTTTATTTTTCAAAACCAAAACCGAACCAAAACCTAATTCAAAATAGAAAAACCAAACCAAAACCAAATTAGAATTCGGTTCGGTTTCGGTTTAAAACCAAAACGACCAAATATGAAAAACACAAATTCACCATTTTTGTCTAAGCTGACTTTAACCAAAATAGGTTCGTAATTCTAATTTTTCACCAAAGTAGTAAATTTAGACTTCAAACACGAAATGGATAAATAAGTAGCATAATCATCTAAATAAAAAACTAGTCTTAGAAAGTACCAAAACAAATAAATTCTCTTTTATCATCATCATTATAAATTTTCAATCTTTGATCCTCAAGTTCTTCATTATTTTTCCATCCAATCTTTTCAAATTTTTACAAAAAAGTAAATATAATAAATAAATAAAACATTTAATGTAAGAAGTGTATTAATAATGATGCATATAGACTAGACAAATATTAAATAATTATTGAAATACATAATAATAATATAAGTATTCGGTTTTTCAGTGTAACCAAATTTGTTATCATATACCCATAACCAAACCAAAAACCAATTATACAATTCGGTTTCGGTTACAAGCCAAACTAAAAACCAAATTCAAAACCGGTTTGGTTTTTTACGGTTTTTTAAACAGTTCGGTTCACGGTTAAACCGGGTAAAAACCAGACCACGAACACCCCTAATGTTGGGTAATACGACACTCACATCTCGGGTACTCAGGGGGGTAGAATAAAAATTAGTTATTCAAAAAGTTGCAACATGCAACATTTCCCCATAAAATAATTATATAGGTAAATTACATAAATGATACCTAAGTAGGTGTCAAAATTTCATTTTTCGTACCTTAAAGAACTTAATTACGCGAGTCATATCCAGGGTTGGCAAGTTTACACGCTCACCATACCTCCGAGTAACGAATCGTTAAAACTGGTCACATGTCACGCACGTAGGGGAGTAAAAGACGGTTATAACCCATACTTGTATCTATTCCCTTCTTTATGAGTATATGATATGACATGTCATTAACAAAACTCATTTATAGGAAAATGATAATGATAAGTTGTCATTAACAGCTTATTACATGCATAAAAAGTAGTACTTTATATATTAATAACCGCCTTTTGAATTTTCGCAAATCAAAGTACAAATTTTAATACATCAAATTAACCCTAAAGGCTGTCATTAACAAAACTCTTATTTATATTCAAAGTTTGACTCGCCAGATGATATGAACTACAATATACTCTTATTTATTACGAGTACTGTACTATATATCTCTTCCTTCACCACCGCCAACTCTAAAAAGAATAAAAAATCAAATCTAGATATGGAAGTGTTTTTGAGATATTCCTCTGTAGCATCTTTGAAAACTTTTGTGAACAAATTCAAACCCACCTCCCCTTCCTCAAATCTAAACAAATGATTACCATAAACGTTGATTTTAATACATAAACAAACCCTGTTTCCACTGTTACAGTGAAAAATGTTGGAAATAACAGTATAATAACAATATATAATTCCTTAAATATATATATATATATATATATATTACAAAACGATTAAATAATGATAAAGGAATTAAACAAGAACAGAATGGAGGAACTAAATAAAAGAGGTAATTTGAAAGCTTCCTGCAAAACAAGAAAATGTAATAACAATAAAGTAGAACCGGGCTTGTGTTTGACACAATTCCCTTAAACAGATTCGCCGTCTGTTCCCAGGGTACACCGGTTAAAAGCAGCGTACTGCCGGACGTTGAACACTTGCCTGAAAGACGAACGGAGCACAGGGATGATTGCTGTTTTGTGACTGAAATTGCAGAGAATGTGTGTGTGGTATGAACGAAATGTATGTGTTGTTGTTGTATCTTTCAAGTCCCTGATAGGACCTTATATACACAAAATTGTAACTCCAAATTATCAACTAGCACTAATGGTGAGTTAATTATTTATCAGTTCCATGAGTTACAAAACTGATACTTATGACATCAGTTTCAGGAGTTTCAAAAGCTTCTTCTAGATCATTCTTGAACGGGTCAAAAACCGGGTCGGGTTTATCTCGGGTCGCAGCAAAAAGGAGCCCCGCACGGGCCCCAGTTTTTCGAGCTGCATTCGTGTCCGTAGGTCGCGCGTACACGCATTGGTTCAGAGAATTTTGACCCAGAAACCCGTTTTCTGCACCCCCCTGCGCGCGGGTAGGAGCCAGAGTAAAACACAGCACAAGATCTTGACATAGCTTAGACACCTCCACTTATAAACTAGTAAAAGTTTATATCCCACACCAATGTGGGACAAAGCTTTTCCAACTCCAACTTATGCACCAAACACACAACTTTGAGACTCGATATCTCATTCACCTTTAACCCAATTTGGACGCATCTTAGTTTGTTACGTAGCCTTGGCCAGAGACTACAAAACCCACTAAACAGTTCATGATATATGTCACACGACTATATATTTATTGATGTCCAAAGTGGTGGAAAAATGCACTTTTTCCCAACAAAAAATGGCATAGCTATCCATATGTAGGAAGGATAGGATCAGTTATGGATTTTCCAACTGTTTCTTCTGATGTTAGCGTTGATGAAATCCGTCGGTGGTGGTTCTGATCATCATCATCGTTACCCGCCTTCTCTCTATGCCCCCTTGATCAGTTCACCTGAATCGCCTCCGTACATTACCGGTCGTCGTTGTCGCTGTCGTTGTCGCCATCTATTGCTGTAACGGAAGAATAAAGGGAATATCCAACATTGGTCAATTGTTTGATGATAACAATGATCTTAAGTCTTTGTTTAAAATTGTGTGAAAAAGAAAGGGAGGTTAAATCTGAGTGTGAAAAGACTGTTATACCCCCTAACCTGTGCGACATGTGGCCAAATTTAACGATCCGTTGGGCGGAGGTATGGTGAGCGTGCAAATTTGGCAACTACTCGCGTAATTAAATTCTTTGAGGTACGAAAAGTAAAATTTTGACACCTACTCAAGTATCATTTGTGTAATTTACCCTAATTATATTTTATTAAAAGATACGATCTCTTAACCCACGCTAAAAACAATCTCCTAAAACTGTAATTAATGTTTTCCTCATAATTGTTTTATTGAATATAAACATATATTTACAAATCTATAGTCTTTCATAATGCAAACTGGATCATTACCTTTCATAATGCAAACTGGATCAGTTATGGATCAGTTATATACAACGGTGTATCTCTCATCTCTTAAAATAAGTACACTACCCCTATTAAATCAATTACATTTACATTAATAACACATTTCTACCCTACCGCTGCCACTGCCATCGACGCCACCCGTCATCGCCATCACTAAGCACCACCGTCACCGCATTGCGCGAGTACAATTCTAGTCAATTACGAAGTATAAGAAAAAAGTAAAAATACGAAACATGGTAAACTAATTATATATATAACAATCTAAGTTTGTATAACAATTTAAGTTTGCTTAACTAGAGTAGTTTTTTTAACTTTTTACTTTAACCTATAATTTTTTAATGTTTTACTTTTGTCACAAATTTTCATCTTAGTTTATTTTTCCCTTTACTTTAACTTTTTAAATTTTAGTTTTCTATCCATGCCCTTTTAAACTTTTAACTCTGCCACAAGCTTTATTATTTATTTATTTTTAATTTTTGCCCTTTAACTACAATGATCACTTAACTCTATTATAAAGGTTTTCATGCTAAAAAAAACCGATCGTTGCGTCAACAACAAACATCCACTTATTTCGAAATTCAAAACATATCATATAACCACGATCAAGTTCAACTACAAAGAGTTAGTTGTGGCGGATGATAATTCTAATTTGTTTATTAGCTATTTAAACACCAAGTTTACTTATACGATGTTCATTAGTTGCTAGCATGTGAAGACCCGCGACAAAGTGCGGGCAAAATGCTAGTTTGATAATAATTTCTTTTATTGGAAAGCGCAATTCCACATATATAACATTGGTAAAACTATAATACTATAGGGTAAAGTTATTTTGAGAACCATTTTTTTGCGAGAACCTTTGAGAACTTTTCAAATCAAGCCTGACCGATGATTATTCTTTACATGAAAATTGTTTTTTGATTGTTTTCTGAATAACTTATGTGTAATTTTAAAGTTTATAATTGTGTGGAACATGGATTATCATCCGTAATATAATTATGTGGACATTTGGATTCTTGATCACATGTGCATGAATATTGCTATGATCACATGTATGCAAGTCGATCACATATAATCATAACAATATTCGTGACTTACTTATATGATCACATGTATGCAAGTCGATCACATGTACACGAATATTGCTATGATCACATGTATGCAAGTCGATCACATCCTAGTTACTAATCTACGATAAACAGTAAAGCACATTCCAACAGAATCTAAACAAACACAGTAAAACAATAAGCGTCTACATGATCACATCGATCCAAACAAGTATTCAGCCTACTAGCCTAGCATTATTAAAGGAATAACAAAGTCTGAAAAGATGAAAGACATTGTTCAATAATATAAAGTAAATAAAGATGAAAGATCTAGACCAAGAATGAAGATCGGAAGGTGTTAGAAACTCCAAAACCTCCTTGGAATCTGCAAAGTTGATCTAGGGTTGTTGCTGGGCGGCTAGGGCTGCTGAATCAGCTCTCTTTTAGGGTTTTGAGGGTTAGTTCGACTTAAATAGAGGTAAAAGTCGGTTTCTGATCTGGGCCGACCAATAGCGCTGGTGGGCCGACTAGCGGCGCTGGTCCTGGGCTTCCTTGGGCTAGCGGCGCTGGTGACTAAGGGAGCGGTGCTCGTGGATGGCCAGCGGCGCTGACATGGTGACCAGCGGCGCTGGTGGCTGCTGTTCTTGTTCTTGCATCTTTGTTTGGCTCTTGAATCACTTCCTTGTGTCTTGTAACTTCATAGGCTTCCTTCTTGAGTCACTTGATGTCATTTACCCTCTCTCGCATCTTCCGTGAACCTGCATAAACACATTATTCATTAAGTACCAATAGTTCCGGAATAATAACTCATTTAAGCATAGAAATGAAGCCTTTCCTTAGGGATTTTTATCACAAAATAGACGCTCATCACTAGGCGAAGATTAGCTTGGTGAGATTGGGTAGAATGAATAAAGAAGACTAGCAAAGACTTTTGAATGCTTAGACTTCCCATTAGCCTTATGTTTTGGCTATCTCATTTATGTTTAAAGACTTGTAATAATGTGGCATTTATGTTGGTGCCAAGACTTGGATTTACTTTTATTGTTTTGATGATGCTTAATGGTAACACCAATTTTAAAGGTACCATCCGTTACGGATGTGACAGATTTTAAAAGTGACCCTTTCCGCTTATTTCAAATGCCGTTTGGCAAAAAAAAAATCGAAAATCCAAGTTTTTAAATGACGGGTGTTACAATATATATAACAATTTAGTTTTGTATAACAATTTAAGTTTGCTTAACTACAGTAATTTTTTTGACTTTTTACTTCAACTCATAGCTTTTTGATTTTTTACCTTTGTCACAAGTTTTCATCTTATTTGATTTTTACTCTTACTTTGACTTTTAAATTTTTAGTTTTCTACCACATACCCTTTTAATTTTTTTAACTCTGCCACAAGCTTTAAGATTTTTTCATTTTTGCCCCTTAACTACAATGATCACTTAACTCTATCATAAAGTTTTTCATGCTATCGACCGTCGCCGTCAACAACAAACATCCACCTGTTTCAAAATTCAAAACATATCATATAACAACGGTCAAGTTCAACGACAAAGAGTTGGTTGTTGCGGATGATAATTCTGATTTGTTTATTTGCTATCTAAATACCAAGTTTACTTATACAATGTTCATTATTTGCTAGCATATGAAGACCCACGGCAAAATGCGGGTGATAACAATTTGTTTTATAGGAAAGCGCAATTCCCTATATATAACATTAGTAAAACTATAATACTATATTTAAAAAAATACAATAGAGGGGTACCTGCGCAATACGGTGACGGGTGGTGGTGGCAGCGGTAGTGGTAATCGTGTGGTTATTAATGTAAAAGTATAAGTGATTCGCTACCAACTTATTGTATCAATCTCTATGATTCTATAGAAGTGCACGGGTGGAGTATGAGATATGTGTGGAGATTTTTGGTTTTATTTAAGGGTGTTTAGCCATATCGATCAAAAGTTAAAAGTTTAATAGAAATAAAAAAGAAGTTTGTCTTAATAGATATTGTAGATAGATTATAGATAATATAAATTGTTAAGGGCAAATTTGGTATTTTAAAAGCTAAATAGTTCAATTTAAAAATGAGGTTTTTGCTTTATAAAAAAGTAGAGATAATTAAATAATCATGAAAAAGGAAACTCATGTAATATTATAGTTAGAAGAAGAATACAAGGTGAGATTTATAACTCTCATGAGGACTATATAGGTAATCATCACTTACACACAACCATGCATACACATGGATTATCTTACTCTAAGAAAGTTATGTTATTTATAACGAGTGATTAGATAATGACCATTTTTTTAAGCTTTTTGTGAGGTACCAAAGTTTTGTTTTTTTTTTTTTCCTAACTCATTTATCTTATAGAACACAAATACAAATGTTGAAAATCTTGAATTTGTTTGGTAATCAACGGATACATAGATACACAGAACAGAGAGTATGCGTCAACCACCCAAGTTTTTACGTATCCTTGACACATCTTGACCATTAATTTGGAATGCTTTTTTTAGAATATCATCAGGGATACTCGGTTTTGTAGTGAATGTAGCGGCTGAAGCAAGTTGTGCACCAGGATTTTGGCTAGTTAGTCCAGAAACGGATAAAGCCGGTGCCTTTGAATCAAGGTTATACAAAAAGTGTATTAAACCTTTGGGGAAAACAAAAGAGTCTCCCTCGCGTAATTGTTGTGTGAAAAGGCGATTTGAAGTGTCAACAAATCCCACAAGGAGCGAGCCCTTAATGAGTATGGTTACTTCTGATGCACGTGGATGTGTATGGGGTGGAACCAGCCCATTTCCAGCTATATCAACCCGGGCCATTGTTAGCCCGAGGGTGTTCATCCCAGCAAGATTTCGAATGTTTGTAAGCGTGACATTAAACCCCAATGGATTTGCGGCGGTATTCCCAGGTTTTGATAATGCAGTGGTAGTAAAATGAGAAGGTGCAGCGTTGGCGGGGTTTATGCAAGGAGCCCCATTTACAAAAAATGTTTGCGAACTCTGCGTTGCTGCCACGCAGTAGTCTTGAAGCGGATCTGGGTCCGATTTCGCGCAAACAACTAAAACTAGAAATAAACATAACAACATTAATGGGCATGTTCTCATGATGCTTAATTAGTGTCTATTAATTATTGAAATTGATAGTCAGTATATATAGTAGCAAGTGATTGAAGGAATATATCTATCTATCTATCTATCTATCTATCTATCTAAATAAACAAGTGGGGATTGAGTAACTTGGGAGCATTATATGAGGAAATATACAAGGCAAGTTAAAGAAAAAGAGGTGGGACTGATTTAAATTTCTGACCTTCAATCTGTTGGAAATTTTATGTAATAACATAGAATATCCAAGTTTTATAGATATGTTAAAAGGAGTTGAAATAGTAATTAACTAATGTGAGTTTGTCCCACATTGGTAGAAGAATAAATATTAAGTATGTTTATAAGGAAGAGTGTTGGAGGAATTATAATTCCTTATAAAGGGCTACACCCCAAGTGGGCTAGGAGGTTCGCACCCGACGCGCCCGGGACCGGTGGCGATGAGGCGTAATGTGGCGTTTTAGTGGTGCACTTTGCACTTAGCTTCGGTGTGGCTTGATTATGGCTTCCATGGCACATAATGGTGGCTCAGTATTTTGTTGTTATGGCTTAAGTGGGTTGGTTTATACATGGTTTAACACCTGGAATAACACTTGCCTTAGTTCAGCAAATGACACCTAGTGTTAAGGTGTTGTTAACTTTCTAAAGTTAACATGTGTTTTCCACTTAAAGAAAAATCTGATGTATATGAATCAGATTAACAACAACAATATACAGTACACTAACACTTCAAAAATCTGGATCATCAACTCTTTTCTTTCACTTCTCTGTTCTTGAAGGTAAATTCCGGGTTGTTGGTTAACTCCGGCAGTACATACTGCTTTGGCTGTTATACCCTGGGAAACTGACGGGTTTACTTGGGTAACCCGAAATCAGTTTTAAGGGCCCTCTGTGTAACAGAACCCTCAGCCCGTTTTGCCTTCTTCTTTTCTGTTTTATGTTTCTGTTCTTTTTCTTTCTTGTATTGATTAGTTAATAGTTAATTTACTTGTTATATCTTGTTGTAATTCGAATTTGATTATCAATAAAATGTTCTGGTGTCCAACACAATCTAATGAAAATATAAAAAGAGCGAACATTGTATTCCCTTTGTTTTCTGATAGGGCCTAGCTAGCTATATATAATCATGTTGTAAGATAATTTACCTTTGAAGCTAAACATAAATCCAATAGTTATAAGTGGGTCCATAATCATAATGCCTTCCAATTGAGTTATAGCCTACATGCATGTAAAGCCATGAAGGTCAGATAACACCCATCCATTAATTTTAGATGACTTATATACTCGAAAATAGATTTTAATCCTTTATATACGGTTAGTTAGATTAACTAAAATACTTATAATTGTAAATCATTGATATAATACATAACCATAATATCAAACTACAACAATCATAAGTTTGCGACTTACATTACTCGGTCCAACTTTACACCGTGACAAAAAGAGTCACATAATGAGTTGTTTTGTGACTCGTAAGAGTCGAACAACTTTGTTTTAGATAGAAGTGCTGAGTTTTTGATAAAGAAGGTTTAATTTTATAAGTTGTAGAAAATTATTAAATAGGAAAATCAAATTTGAGTAAGTTGAACTTAAATTAATTCTAATAAAATGAATATAGATTATTAAGATAGGAAACATTATTTTAAAGTAAACTAAGTTTTTGATAGATCAATTGAAAAATCTAACGCACGGAGCAAACTCTTTAGAACATTATCAAGAGTGGAACCGACGTGTATGCATCCGCATGAGCATGTTAGCGATTTATCCCTTGCTTCCTTTTAACAAAAAAAATGAAAAATAAAAGCTTCTCATTATGAATTACTTAAGTTTTAAGATTATTGTGTTTTATTGATATTCACTCATTATATATATACGAGAGCACCCGCGCGTTGCGGCGGTGAGATGGTGGGGTGATAAGTCATAAAGTATGATAGGTCATAGAAGGTGATAGGTCATAGAGTGTAATAGCCAAATACCTTAACCGTACTGAAACGACACAACTTGAAAACACAAAAGTTTTTTTTTTTAATGTCCCCACTGCGCCGCAGTGAGGTCGAGTACTCCCACTGCGCCGCAGTGGAAATTCTCGGACCAAAACTGGAAGAACCTCCACTGCGCCGCAGTGGGCTAGGTCCGCTCCCACTGCGCCGCAGTGGGAAGAAAAGAAATTTGGGCAGTGGGATTCCACTGCGCCGCAGTGGGCTCGGCACGCTCCTACTGCGCCGCAGTGGGAAGAAAAGAAATTTTGGCAGTGGGATTCCACTGCGCCGCAGTGGGCTCGGCACGCTTCCACTGCGCCGCAGTGGCCCACAACCCAACAACATCAAATTTTGCCCACATTAAGACTTAACCAAAACCTTTGAACCACAACCAAAATTATAAGGAAATTACGTTCCAGAATTGAAAGTAAAAAGTTAACCCGAAAACATTCATATTTGCCGAATTAGTTTGATCCATGATTGACCACGCAACTATATGGGTCGATTACCCATTTGACATGCTACAACCAAACCAACTATCCTTATCAACTCCAAAAGACATGAACATGACCAATTACAAAAACATATCAAAATATGGCCAATAACAACCAAAATGTACCATGAGCCAATGTCAAGAGGGACAACTAGGTTTCTAACCAAATCATGCTATTCTTCCGAGAATAGCCAAGATACCTTCCAACTATCTACAATCCCTAGCAACTTCGTCCTCTATTCTTCGAGTCAAGCAAACCTAGTTCCTTCTTCCGGAACCACCTATAATCAAAAGGGTAAACATCTGAAAGGTAAGCGAATGCTTAGTGAATATGCTTGCATAATATCATATAAACGAAGGAGGGCAATGCTCAAGGGACTGTTGCATATGGACTATGACACCGTCGTGTCATATCCATAATACTCACCCTTGGGCTAGGCATTACATGGATCCATATAAGCAAATGATTACAATCACACAATTAAAACAATAACAGATGCTCCACATGAGCCTATGGCCACCAATTAGGCCTGTAATCAAACTCAACCATAAACATGGGACTTAACGCCAAATCAATTACCACCATGGACTCACTCAACATGAATGGTAATTGACCCGACGAATATACAATTTATGCAAGTATACTAACCTCCTTCGCGACACAACAAATAATCAAGATAACCGCAAATGCACAAAACCAAGCTTTCAACCTATCAACATATCATAATGCACATATAAGACATCATTCACATTTCCTAGCTATTTCACTATAGCTAAACCAACCTTTCACTAGCATTCCTAACCTTAACCCTTCCCATTAAGTCATTGAGTTGCTTACTTAACAAAATCTCATATTAACCCAAGGATTCATCATCATCATCAACATCATCATATAGCTAGTAAAGTCACCATTTCCTTATTTGGAGTTTCACTACTAACATTCTCATTATTAAAGATTTCAACATGCAACTCAATGACACAATCATAATATACAAGAATTTTGGGGAAAAACTCATATAGGCACTCATTACTAGCAAAATCCCCAATTTCACCTTACAAGAACCCTAATTCAAAGAAAGGAAAAGAAATTAGGTTAAGAATTCTATACCTCAATGATGGAAGATAAAAGATTAGGGTTTTCAAATCACAAACTCTTCCCTTTTTCTTTCAATAATTCGGCCACCACCACTACTCCAACTCAAACCCTAACTTTTCAATTTCTTGATCATATGAGGTTATTGTTATGATGATTCTTGGATAAATTAGTAGTATTGCATGAAGGATTTAGTTGAGGTTTTCTTTGAATTAAGAAGAAATATGGAGATGAAGAAGAAAGGATGAGTTAGTGGAAATATGAATAACCCACAACAATGTGGCTGGCACTCCATATGGATGCCACGACCCATTTAGGATTTCTGATGATAAAACACCCGCTATCCGTTAACGTTCCAACTAAATTAACCCCATAATCAAAAATAAAATATTAGGAACTTATTTTAATGTCAAACTACAAAAAGGGTTATTTTATTATCTTAAAATTATTGGGGTGTTACACGTACGGGCTCCGCCCTTAGATTTAAAAATTCGTCGAAAGTATATCGAATGACATCTCTAATGAAAAAGCATGAAATTTTAAGAACACCTATATAATTTTTATGATTTATCGATGTACGGTTTTTGAGATAAAAGATTTTGAATGAATTGGGGAAATAAATGATTTATGGAGGAGAGAGAAAAAAAATGATTGGTTGAGATTTGAGGAGAAAGAAAAGGTAATATAATTATTTTAGGTAAATATATAATATATAGGGGGACATTTTGGGGAAGTAAATGTTGAAACTTAAAATTCTAGACAAGGAGAATCTGCTTTATAATATAGTATATATATATATACTAATTTGCAATGTCGGCCATGTGAAAGGGTGGTACTGTAGCTAATAGTACCACCCTCTATGCAATTGGTAAAACTTTGTATTGCACAACCAAAAATAACTAACGGGCCTTAATGGTCGTTAGGTGTTACTTGGTTAACTAACGGTAGTTACAAAAGGGTATTTAACAGAGTTTGTTTTCAAGTTTAAGTTTTTTAACTTTTGCCACTAAAGTTTTGTTTTAATTACTTTTTGCAACATAACTTTTGGTTTTTAATCATTTTCCATCAAAAGTTTATTACTTTCTTATTTTTACCAAATAACTTTTACTTTTCAAACTTTCACTACGGAGGTTTTTATTTTTTTTTTTTACATTTCTCTTTTTACTTTTTGTCACATAACTTTTGTTTTTTAAAATTTCGTCAGATAAACTTTGTTTTCAACTTTAAGTTTCTTAACTTTTATACTTTTTTCATATAACTTTGTTTTTTACGTCTTACTCAGAAAATTTTCTTTTATTTGTTTTTTACCAACTAACTTTTGATTTCTAAATTTTGTTACTGATGTTTCATTTTCTTTACTTTTGACCATAATTTCTACTTTCTTAACTTTTGTCACAAAAATTTTGTTTTCGGCTTAATGTTTTTTTAACTTTTGCCACAAAAGTTTTGTTTTTCTCCCAAGGCAACGCTTGGGTATAAATGCTTGTAGAAACTAGAAAGGAACGAAGTTTTTAGTTGTATAACTTTATCTATGCAGCTTAACCATTATTCTAGTTAATTTCTTATCTGAAAACATTATAATTATGGAATTGTTATGTTATGAGAGTGGCCCTAAAACATTACAAGGTGCTCGAAAGAACTTATAATTTGAAAGAAACAAAAAAGACTACGAACGAATAATGACTAAGAATAGTATTAACTAAAATGTAAAAGTATCTTTTGTTTTTTCGTATGAAAACTTAACTTTTAACAAACAAAACTAAAAAAGAGAAAAAGAAAAAACTCCCTCGTATCATCTGAAAAAGTCCATAACTTTATAAGCATCATGATTAGATTAAAATTTTTTTTTTTTAAATATAAACTTAAAAGGGAGTAAGTACAAAAAAGGACAATTTTTTTTTGTTTGTTACCTTTGGGAAACCAAAGCCAAAGGTAAAGTCCTGGGACGTATGGATGAATGGATAGAATATGACAGAAAAACACTCCACATGCAATAATTTTTGTCAATGCCTGATTCTTGTCCCCGCCATACATATTTAGCCATCCCATATGGCCATACAGCATATATAATATAAATAACAATAAAATAAATACAAAAAAATATAATGCTGCTGCTCTGCTGCTAATTGGAGGTTCTCCTGTCAGCTCTTTCCAGTAGGATCTTATATATCCCCCAAAAAATTTATAAAAAGAAAAAGAGGTATATGATGGGTGAATCTATGGTTGAAACACAACACCCTAGTATTATTATGGATAACAACAACAACAACAAGGTACCTACCTACAAAATTCACTTTTTTCCCCCTAGTATTTATTATACTTTTTCGTTATTATGATTATATATATGAATAGAAAATGATACTGCTGTGTAGCCCCATAGATAGATTATAGTGAATGTCAAGAGTATTACTTAGATTATCTCCTAATTAATTGTGATGTGATTTAATTGGTGGGTGGATGGGTTTTGACTTTTGAATGAATGATTGATTGGTACATACATATATACATCCAGATAGAGATAGGAGAATCCCCCTCTTCTTCGGTGTCTTTTGGTAAGTATGAGAATGAAGGTATTTGTTGGGAGAGATGGTCTGCTTTTGCCTCCCCCAATAATAACAACAATAATAGTAACAAGTACTTGGATGAAGTTGGCAAGTGCTCCACCCCCGGATCTGTTGCTCAAAAGAAGGCCTTTTTCGAGGCTCATTACAAGAAAATCGCTGAGATGAAGAAGCAGCAACAGCAAGCAGAAGAACAAGAAGCCAACGATCGGTCACTACTACTGGCCGATCAACATCAAAGCCCCCATCCCCCTCCTCCTTCTACCTCAGATCATCCCAATTGTCAACAACTAAAACACGAGATTTCAACTGAGGATGAATCTGTAAAACTTCAACACGAAACAAGAAGTAGTAACGATATGTCTCATTCTTCACAAGAAGCAGCTACTGCTTCAGTTGATCACCAAACCTTTCAAGGTGAATCTTGTACTGCGCCGAAACCCCAACATTTGTCACCGCTTACATTAAACAACAATGCCCCTATTTACCCAAAAGAACAAGAAGAAGGAGAAGAGGCTGTTTTGGTGAATAACCAAAACTTGAAAGATGAATCTTGTGATACGTCGGAACCTCACGGTTTGTTATCATCTCAATCTGCAATACCCACAAACAGAAATGGTGATAAGTTAGAAGATGCTTTGTTGGTCAATAATCAGAGTATGAAACTAGTAAAACAGCACTTCCAAGTGGAACCTGATGCAGAATTTCCTAGACAAAGTAACCAACAAGTTCCAAAACCCAAACCTCAAAATGTGGCACGAAAGGTGAGTTTCATCAATTTCACCAAAGGAACAACATATATACAGAGTTGGTTTTTGTGCATTAACTTTTATTTATTTATTTATTTGGTTTATAGGTAAAACCAACCAAAGTGGAAAGCAACTTGGTAGGTAGGACGACAAAACCAGCATCGATGATGTCTAAATCTCCAGAAACATTGTCCACTAAATTATCAAAACCAAAAGCTGCTACAACACCCATAACTACATCTAGGTCTTCATTGAACAAGGAAATTGCATCATTATCGTCAAAGAGCAAGAATCATTCGGTATTGGAAAGCCGGCGGATTGCTTCAACATCACTCCATTTATCCATGAGCATGAGTTCTGTACATTCTGATACTGCTTCTTCTGTTACTTCGTCAAGAAGAAGATCTATGTTCCTGGAGCAAATGGGAGACAAGGACATTGTCAAACGAGCGTTTAAGACATTTCAGAACAGATATAACCAATTGCCATCATCTGATGGAAGATCTACTGAAGCTAAACAGGTAGTTTTAGTATACAAAGTGTCTATTAGCAATCAGTATTGCACGTGATTTATATGCATTCTTTTTTTGACAGATACCAACAAAGGGATCGGGGCAAAAGGCTTTGACTTCCACGGTATCTCAAAAAGAAAATGAGCGGTAATGTGTTCTTTCAAACTGAGATCTAAAATTCCTGCCAGCCACTATCAACATCTCTCTCTTTAACTCTAAAGGTCACCTCAGTGATTATTCATTGTTTATACATAGAAGTTTATGATTATAACTAAGTTTTTAATGAACGAATGTAGATCAAGGAAGGCGGCAGAGAAAACCTATCATGCAAGAGGTCAAATAGGACCAACATGGAAATCTGTATCATCTGGGTAAGAAACAGCTTATGTTATAACTGTGTAGTGCCTATATCTTTTATAATCATAGAAGTTTACTGACTTAGTATATGTACCAACACGAAAGTATGATAGCTCATATTTAATACTTGTAACTTTAAAACCTATTCTGGGACAGGTCATTTAAAGGTGTTGGTGTGGATGAAAGACGACTAAAGACGACACCAACTTCAGTAGTTTTGAGAAGTAATGAAAGAGCCGAAAGGCGAAAAGAGGTATCTGTTATGCAATGTCTGAACGTCTATTTGATTTGGCTTCCAGCAAACACACTGACCAATATATATATAATATATATATACAAATATGTATATACTCTTTATCTTGATACAGTTCTTCAAGAATTTGGAGGAAAAGTCGAATGCTAGAGACGCGGAAAGAACTCAACTTAGTTCAAAGTCAAAGGTAGATTTCTAATTACTCGCATATAACTGGTCCTTTTTTCATCTTTGCTATAGAACGCTATCTCACTATTGGTTACTTGACTTAGGAAGCAAAAGATGCTGAGATAAAAAAGCTGAGGCAGAACCTAACTTTCAAAGCAAAACCAATGCCGAGTTTTTATCGGGCACAAGGGTTATCAAAAAGCACTTCAGAGAAGGTAACATCTCTAATTCTTACCAGCCTTCCCCTTTTGGCTCCCAAGTTATGGGAGAAGTTACACTTATGCTGCATGACTATGAAATATCAAAAAAAGGCCATCCAACTATTCCTCTTTCACTCATGTAGTTTCAATTTATAAAGCAGGGGACAATAAAGAATGAAACCACAAGGAGACCTGATTCACATAGATGAACAAATCAGGGGACATATCTAGATGAAAATGGTGAACCGCAATTACTTGGCCTCGTAAACATCACAAAGTGCATTCAAAGGATCATAGCGTTCAACTGCCAATGCATTGGTAGGCATGTTGTCATGTACTGTACATTTCTCAATGCGTACATGAATTTGTTGTGCTAGTTATGTGTTATGCATGGATTTGTCTTAAGCAAAGGGGCTCTTGTTTGTAGTATGTGCTTTGGGAAGAAAATTGGACAAATCGACCAGATAGATTGTTGCCAAGGAAATATTACATGGTTGAAGAACTCGACTAGAACTCACTAATTAGATCAATTTACATTTCTTTTGAAGAACTTGTGAAATTGAGATTAACTTATCATGAGGATGTTGGTAGTTCAAGAAAAAGAGGATCCATCAAGTATAGTGTGGATGTTGTGGGTAGCGGCGATTTTATGTACAATGTTAGCTCAAGCTGTTTAAGAAGACATACTAGATTGAGATTTTATTCATAATTTTGTTTTTAGTGTACCTTTTCATATGAAAATATGCCTGCTAATGACTAAAAGAAGCTATCCACAAAAACTGTGATCATGAGTATCAGACTAGAGTAGGGACTTAAGACCAGCAATGACCTAGTGTATAAAGTTTGGGGTTTGATTTAAATAGATCTTATGCACAAATTTTCCACATGTCACTTATATTCGTGGCTCATGTTTGCTGTATGGAAAACCTGAAATTTGCTTAGTTCCTGCAAAGAGGGGTTTGGCATATTGCATGGACCTCTCAACTAGTTCCGCCACATTGTTAAGATATGTGAGAAAATTTTAGGAATATGTAAAGTAGAGGTGGTGATTTTAAGTTTGTTACCAATTTATTAGAATAGGGTCAAAGAGTCTAGCTAATTACAGAGGTCAAAGTCACTGGGGCTATTTACTTGAATTGGGAGATGTTTAACCGTTTTCAACTGCATAAATGGATCTGTTTTAGCAAATATTATCACAATCGTATACTTTTAAGATGATTGCAGACATTTGATGATCATGAATGTCAAAGCACATGGATATGAAACTGTTGAGACTCGGTTGAATATGACCCAGGTACCCGGCTTGCTTTGACCTCTTAAATCCTTTACCCAATTTTACTCATAATCTGACCCTCCATTTTGCTACTTCTAATGGAAATGGAAACTAGTAAAAATGAGGACTATGTATGAAAATGAAACAAGTTCTGTTCTTTCCACTTGTTTCTTAAAGCTTAGAAACCTTTTATGATGTTTGCAAGTTATATATATTTTAAAAGCTATATTTAAATTGATGAGCGCCGACCATTGATCTTGTTAGGAGTCACTGGCTCAACCATATTGAATCGAGTCTTAATGATGGCTGATTGCAGAACCTTGGGTTTTCGGACTAAATCCACACTCCAAATGTGATAAGTGGCAGAAATGTGAAAGCAAGACTGATGCACTATCCAAGTTTTGACTATACTTGTCTAATAACCAGTGAACGTTTTGTTAATCTATGTACAATATCATTCCAGCACTTAGATGGATTTTAATCCGAATCACTTGAACTACTACTACTAGTAGTGCTTCTAAAATTTGCAGGCAATATCGGGAACTTCATAGGTGGCCTGGCGGGTGACGTTGACATCTGAATCGCCGCCTCTGGTGATCTACCACCAGTTCTTCTCTTCTGCAGTTTTATAGCAATATCAAGACATGCCTTGTCAACCATATTAAGAAAACCTCTTATTATCACAAACAACTGGAACGGTTTCCCTCCTATACCCTTAGAAGTCCCTGCTTGATAATATTCATTTGTTATCTTCACGAGCCCCATGATGCGTTCCTCTTCTTCTCTCAACATTTGAATTTCTCGTTTTGCTACTTTGAGAAATGTTAACATCTCACTCACGAGACATCCTCCATTTCCGTCTCTATCACATTCTTTAACAGTTTCTGTGATTTCTGACAAATGATCGCTTAACCCTGAGCATGATTTGGAAAGCGCATCATAGTCGATTGCAGCAGCTTTCTTCACATTAGAAAATTCCGAACTCACACCTCCAACTACAGGCAACCCTAGCTTTATGTAATAATTTTCTGTAAATGCACCTGTACTTAAGCCACCAACACTTCTACTTGAGCTATGATTTCGTTTGATATTGCAGCGTTTTCCCTCTGAACGGACTACTTCTTCCACAACAAAGTGAAGCAAAGTTGTCTTTCCATCGCTGCTTTTCACATCTGATAGCTTTAGCAGAGAATGGAGATTAAATGCCTGAGCATTCCCTCTTGACGTTCCCACATTCATCCGATTTCCTGCTTTCAAAACCGCTTCTAGAAGCTTCACAAAAAGCCCTTGAGTCTTGAGCTCTTTGCAAGCCATTTCTAGTGTTTCTAATGATTTCTTCACGTCTGATACTTCTGATCTAAAGTTTGACTTGAATAGCATGATACGGACTCGAGTAAAAGCTGCGGGAACGGCTTTGGTGACATGATAGATGAAAGATTCAGCATCCGCCAAGTTTCTGATATCTCCTTCAAACTGCAGAATAAGTTTTATGTCTTCTTCAGAGGGGGATATTCGAGTGAGTTTTTCAAGTGTGTCTGTGTCTAGACCCTTTCCTTGTAGGAGACTATGGATGATTTTGCTTCTAGAAATGGCTAATGATTTAACCACTATTGCTATGTTTTGAGATTTTCTTGTGTCAAGTAAGAAAAGTTGAGACAGGCCTGATTTCATTTGTGCTTTTGGGCTGGGTGAGCTGCTGGCTCCATGTAGTGGTGTTTTCTTGTCAATTGGCATGGTTCCGAAAAGGCTTTCCATTAGATTATCATTAACCCTGAAACATCATATAGAATTTCAGAATACTGTACCATGCTAATAGCATGTCTCCAAGTAGTTCCTTACAAAATCATGATATGCATAATAAGTTTCGGAAAAATAAGGTGAGAGTAGGTTTTTTACCTGAAAGAACCATTGCTTAGTTTGTGCCACACCATGAAATGTTCCACATTGGCGTTGACTTTCTCCCAATGCAGGGGTTTGAATCTGACCTGTTTGTCATTGGATGAAGACACATCACCTTTTGCAGTCAATTGTGGTGTTTGTCGTGATGGTGATGTCAACCCATCTGTTTTGGGTGGCAGCGGTGGTGGTGGAGCTTTACCCATCCTTTTTACCACAACTGTCGGCGGAGGTGGTGGTGGTGGAGCATTACCCTTCATTTCTACAACTATAGGTACAGGTGGAGGAGAAGCGTTGCTCTTTATTTCTACCACAACCATCTGTGGAGGAGGGGGTGGTGGTACCAAAATTGCTGCATTAGATGGTTGTAGAGGCGGTAGTGGTGGTGCATGAGACTTCATTGATGGCTGAGTTTTCAAAGACTCGAGAGGAGTAACAACCAGAAGAGAGTCAGAAAGAGTTTGAGTTTTGATTTTATAATCGACAGGACAAGTATGAGAAGTAGAAGATATTCCTGTGAGGAGTAAAGGAATTTTGTGTGCAGGAGGAGGAGAGTCGAACTCAAACTGTGACTTGCTGCTTCTGCTTCCATTATCCTTGTTTTTCAAGATTTGTTGTAAAGGAATACCTGCATTATTTTCTTCAAGACTTCTCCAATATAACACATCAAGTCCTTGTTCATCAACAATCTCCCCTTTGATACCTCCAGCTCTCACAAATTCGTCATCTTTATGTAGACCCACCTGACTGCCAGTATCAGCATATACGTTTGTAGCCTGTACCTTAGAACGGCGTTTAAACTTGAAAAATAATAAGAACAATAGCCCTGAAAAAACCAGACTAGTTGCAGCAGTGACAGCAACTGCTTTGGCAATGGTTTTCCTGCCCGATGATGATGTTGAAGAGGTAGTTATCACCGCGGTGGTTGGTGGTGGAGTAATTGGTAACGGAAAGTAAACTTGGATGTTTTGAGGAGTTGATTGAGAAGCTGATGGAGTTGGTATTAGAAACGAAGAAATTAAAACTAGCAAGATCATTTGAAAATACATAGCAGCAGCCATCAAAATTGCAAACTTGGAATTGATGAAGGCCTATCATCCATTATGTACTATTTATGTTTATATTGATTCTTTTTCAAGAACACTCGTATGATGAACATGAGAAATTTCAAGTACTAAGTAGTAAAGCAATGGAACCAGTGCATACTGTTTGGATTTGGTACTTATGTTTATCACAACTTCAAACTATAATTCTACGTAGTTGACTATTTCTTGTCTAACTTAAGTTAAAATGTTAAAAGATAATTTTAAAAAGTCAAGGATGATATGGTCAAATGGGAAAAAGTCAATTTAAACAATAAACATTTTTTTTTTGTTTCACTCGTTATTTTTACCACGTCTTTTAAGAAGCACGCGCATTTGAGACTTACGATATTTTGATAGTTTTTGGAAGCTTTAAGCTTTTAATAAAAAGTTTTATTTGGTTAAAGGAATTTCAAGCTTTTTAAGGTGGATGAAAAAGCTACTTTTTTAACGTTACTATCTTTAGCGTTTAACAAGGCTGGAAGCTTTTGAGTTACATGATTATTTATTGGAAAATGACTAATCCTCCTAACAAAATAGCCTAAAAATTCTCCTAACACTCTAGGAGGATAACATGTGGTATCCACTTTTGCCCCCTGATTTTTCCACATGTCAATAGTTAGAAGAATTTTTAGGCTATTTTATTAAGAGGATTAATTATTTCCCTTATTTATTTATCCTATCAATATTTATTAGCAAAGTTATATGGATGACGTTTGACCGTGATCAGCTAGCCTTCAAGATTTATTAATATATATGTTTTTTGTTAGATATTTTAGGATTGTAAGAATGTGAATGGAAAGAAAGGTTGATACACTGATACGTGAGTAAATGTAATTTAAATCGTTCGATTTCATCAAATTAACTATCGCTGATGTCATCATTTAGTTTTTTACATAATTTTATTTAATTACTAAAAAACAAATAACTAAAATAATTATTTTTACAATGTTACTAAAACTGGTTTCTATCTTCAAAGTCCGGTTTTCACACGACCAATTGTACATTGCAGTATCTCGAGTTAAGTCGAGAAGGGGCTTTAAGGTATTAATATGTGAAAAAGATGAGAAAAACAAAAAACATTACATCAAATTTCGTTTATAAAGAAGTCTTTCAAATGATGAAGGAGGATATATACTTTCAATGTTCTTTTATTATATCAATTTTCTTTCTATTAGCTTAACATTCTTGACATTTGAATTAAATACTTAATATCTACTTATATCTTCAACTTTCACTTTAAGCTTTTACGAGTTACATGTATTACTATCTAATATTAATAATGTCGTAAGTCTCATATACAGTGTTGGACACAAGTCTAAAACCTAGTATAAGTACTATGTAGAGAGTAATGTAATTTATCGACATAAAATATTAACAACTATATTCATTTGAATTGTAAAAAAAAAAACAAAAACAATATAACTAACAATCAATCATGCAATCGTCCATCGTAATAAATATCATCGATTATAAGGGAAAATAGGTTCATTTGAATTGTAGTCTTGTAAATAAAATGCAGAAAAAATGTTATATTTTTTACTGATTGAATGAAAATAACTATATGGTCCTTATCCCATATTATTGCATCTTTCCATGATCGGTTCGTCCAAGGTTTAAGTCTTGTGATAGACATCAACTATATGGTCCAAACTTAATTTGTTTAAATGAGCATAATACCCGCGTATTGCGGCGGAGTTTTGTTTTAAGAATGAGATAGATTCGGGGATAGTTTAGTCCAACTGTAGAGGTGGATATGGAAAGATGTATTAAGGTAAGGGACATTTTAGACTTATCAGGTTCTTAATGACTTAAAGCTAATTTGCTTTGTAAGGGAGTATTGATGATTTGAGATAAGAACAAAGTTAAAACGGAATGGATGGAGTAGTTCATTAGTTTTACTTTAACCATTTGAAAAGTGGTGAATTAAATGACGAAATGGGCCATTTTTTACCTTGCAGATCTCAAATGGGCCACATTTTATATATTGAGCAAAAAGTATAGCCTAGTTTATTTATTCATCAGCCCAACTCTGCTATAGGATAGCTTGGTGCCTTGGTTACTTGTTAGTTTTGATAAATCGTAGAAAAAATTTAGTTCAGGGCAAGATAAAAACTTAACTGAGTGATCGACTAACTTCTTTATTTTCCTCCTTAATTTGGACTATATCATTAGAAGATATAAGGTGTCTAGGTTGTAGGTAGCCAGATAAGATAAGGTATAAAGACTTAAACTAGTCCCAATGATTTGTCATATTAGAAAGATGGTAATTAGTGGAATGGACTTTTACAACTCATTCTAGCTACTTATTCTATAAATTTTACAACTCATATTATAAATTTTGTTACATTCCATTCCACCTTGACCTCAAAATAACATCTAAATTGAAACACATCTACGTCTTTTACATTATTTTTGTGTAAAATGGAACCCGGTTTTCTAAAGTTATTGTATGGGGTTAACAAGAAATATTGGAGTGGAAAGGTGGGGCGGAACGTACATATACCAGTATAGTATGAATCAATAGTAGTAATAATGGGGCCGCCGTATGGTAAATCGTTGTCATATATTATCAGGGGCCGCGACACGAGTACGACGCCCTATTGTGAAGTTAATCTGACAGATAGGCCAACCCAAGATCTGGTTTTGGTTAATTTTGCATATATTGTACCGAAAAGAAAAGGGAATATGAGGGACACATTTGGGACGCTAGGAGGTCAGTTCCGGTTTATGTGCCTCCGTCTCCACCTTCCAAAGTTCCAATTTAAGCCAGAGTTATCGAGATTTAAATATTTGTCCTGTGGATAATACCTGAATGACTCACTTATACAAACCTTGGATCGTTGGCCTTTTATATATCCAAATAATCTGAAATAGTTAGACATGATCTTTTCCCAATACGCTTGCTAAGATTGTCCAAACCTTATAATGTGAAGACTACATCTTTATAACAAACTCCGTTTAAGATCCGCATTAGGATAAGTGTTTTGTTAATGACAGCCCTGTCAGTATAAATTATTTGGGTGCATTAAAATTTGTACATTATCATACAAAAATTCAGGAGGGTGATTTTTTATGTATAAAGTACTATTTTTTATGCATATAATAAGGTAATAATGACAACCTATAGAGCTCTCATTATCATTTTCCTTAAGATAATGCGAAATGACCTAAATTTTTAGAGGAACTGAAAAGATAGAATTAGGAATTCAATTGAAACATATAATCTCGTCTTATTTCCTTTCTTTTGCTAAAAAGCACACTATGGATTTTGTTAACTACTGTTTTTGACCTTTTGGGCGATGGATATCGTTAATTCAATCAAATTAAACTTTTTTAACATAATATATTGTACGAGTATATTCTATCGTAAAATGATAAACTACTATTACATCTAAGTTAATAGCACGATACACGCGCAATATGGCAATGGTTGTAACAGTGATGGTGTGGTTGTAGAGGCAACTATTGGTGGTGGAGGCGCCGTCGAATGGTGTGGAAAATTGGTGTAAAGGGTTAATGAAATTTAAAAAATAAAAGTTTGATAGTGTAATTAATCATTAATGTTAAAGGTAATGTAAGCGAAAATATGTTAAAAGGTGTTAGGTGAACATATTACATAACTTTTCAACCTTAAAAAAAGGGTTGTTTATTTGTTTTTAACTAAATTAGCATGATACCTGCATATTGGGGCGGATAGAATTGACAATGTTATGATGGTTACTGTCAAGAGTACTATGTATTATGGTTTTTTGGAGAAAAAAATTATGTGTTTTGTGTGTGTTTTCATTTTTAGGTGGTGGGTTGTGTGTGTTCAAGGGGTAGGGAATAAGAAGGGTATAAGTGTAATTTCGTCATGTGCAACTTTCAACATTTAAGAGTGAGGGGGTGTTATTTTTTTTATAAAGAAGTATAGATAGTATAGATAAGCGTTAAATGTATTTTTCTTCATGAGGAGGTAGTTATAGATCCAACAAATCGCTGGTTAAAAATGTCTTTAACACGTCTGAATCAAAACAAACTTTAAAAAAAAAAAAATAAGAAAAACACGGACTTGATTAGATGTTATGTGTTAGGGATAAATTGATAATTTCATATCTTTGATTCATAAGAAAAAGAGGGTGGTAATCTTTTTATATAGGGTATTAGAAGAATACCCACGCGACTTTTAATCTTAAAAGTGCTTTTATATTGATATTCATTAACCTTAGCTAGATTCATTAGATTCATGTCTAATCGATGCAACGATAATAATATATTGAGACGTTTTACAAGATGTTTTTATATTTGATTTTTATATTGACTTTTATAATGACTTTTGAATACTTTTATTTATTAAGAAGTTTTAATGTGTACAAGTGAATATAATATATTGAGATATTGGAAAAAAATGACGAATCAAATCCTCTATTACCGATAACTCCAATTTTTACCATTATTGGATTTAAATCTCACATATCATGTTCTATTTCTTATAATAGAATATTCGAAGCTCTATATAAGATTTGATTTGGTATTGATTTTTCTCATATTTTGTATATTACTAGTCCTAACATACGTATAGTAGCTATATAAACTATATCATAAAAAAAATTGAATGTTTCATATGTGATTCGTGAATTTGAAATAAATTATACTTAAAGTAAACATATGATCGAAAATAAATTATAATAAATAGTAATGATAAATATAATATAATATATGTTTAGTTAGAGTATTGGATTTACTTTAGATTTTTAAAATCACATCAAAATCGAAACTTGTAAGCATAGTGGATGACGACAAATAACCTTGTGAGTTTCGGATCGTAAACTCAAACTTTTGAAATATCTTCATGTTTATAACTTATTATAAATAATATAAGTAATAGGGGTTGAAGAATTGAGAAAAAAAAACATAATTTATTAATGAAAAAACGATCTATTAAATAAGGTTATAATGTATTTTGTATTAATAAGCCAAGAGTTAGAGTTTAATTCTAAGTCTAATAAGGAAATTGAATCTATATACAATTAAAAGATTTAATTTAATAGAATAAATTAGTTAAAAAGACACATGTCGATCAAGAATTACGCCATGTGTCGTTTCAAGAATATATCAATCCTGTTTTAGTTTGTTGGTAGATATCGTATAAAAATTTTAAAATTTTAAACGTTATGGATTTTTATTAAATAATATTGTCAAAAAGTTAAGTAGACGCCACATGGGATAAAATCTTACTAAAATCTTACGTGACAATGTTTTATATAGCTTTAGGTTTGAAGAGATCTTTCCAAGAATGCTCGATTAACTACTATTTTAATATATTTATAGAACGAATTGCGTTTTTTGTCCCTGTGTTATCACACCTTTTGCAAGTTTGATACAAAAATGTGAAAAGTCGTGAAACGTATACCTGTCATATCACACCTGTTGCAATTTTGGTCCAAAAGTAACGTATCGTTAGAATTCAGCTGTTAATGCCCCCGTGTGCTTGTCACATGGGGGTAGTTTCGTCCATTTATTGCTCATAGGACCATTTGTGAATATATATATATATGTATATATTGTATACGGGAGGTTAGCGGGCCGGGTCACGGTTATTGTTTTCATGCATTTTCGGGTCATGGGTTACACCGGTTCGGGTCGAGTCGGGCCGAGTCTTGACCCGTGCAAATACCATCAAATTAAATCAAAAACATCAATCAAAAACCTAGAAAATCATCATCATCAACAAATACCATCGAATTAAATCAAAAACATCAATCACACTTACATTTATTAACAAATTTAACTCAGAAAATCATCCAAACTCTAAAAACCTAGAAATCAAATCTCAAAAAAATAATCCAATAATATTAGCAATAAGAATTAAGCTCTAAACAAACCGGATGGAATTTGTACTGTGTTTTTTCTTTCAATTTGGGCGATTTTCTTACCTAGGGATCCGTGCCTCTTTGTCTTGCAAAATCCATCAAAATCAATCAAAACACAATCGAAATAAACAATCTGATCTCATTCTCTTGTTCCATTTTCAATTGCGATCCAAACCATGCATAAAAAACCTAATCAAAATCGTGGAAAAAGTGCAAATAAATCTAAAATTGTGAAAATAGTAAAATCTGAGATCTAATTCCACCAATTATGAGTCATTTGTTGCAGATTCATTCGAATCTAATGTTGCTGCTACGCTATTTCCTTGAAAAACGGTGGAAAACCCTAAAATCACCAGACAATCGTCGCCCGCCGCCACTGGGGTAGCTGCCGGCCACCAGGGGGAGGCCATGGCAGCGAATATCGATGGTGATGGGATTACTTTGATTAATTCTGACTGGAGAAACGATCTGATGGTAGGGATGACACCCGCGGGTAACGGATGCGGATATCCTTTTCCCATTACCATCCACGCGGTTTTTTTTTTGATCCGCCAATTCGCGGATATCTGCAAACGGATTAAATATTTAATCCATGTCTATCATCCGCAGGCATACAAGCTCGCGGATAGATCCACGGTTTTCATTATAAATCTAATAGTAACTATCACAGTAAAAGACATGCATACCAAACAAAGAACAACCATTGCACAATTGTTCACATGCCATTAATAAAAATAAGAAAAAAAGAATAAACAATAAATCTCCAAGAAAAATAGTCAGTCGATGATATGTCCATTTATATATACATTCCCATGCCGTTTCTAAGTCGTTTTGAGCTTAATTATGAGCAAATTACATGTATATTTGATGCTTTGATGGTATTGTTAGTGATTGCAGGCTTAGAACAGGTGAAATGGTTAGAAACAGCTTTCGGATGACTAGAAGATGCCCTAGGATGGTTCATGGACGCATACGAGTGAAGACGGAATGAAAACTATAAGTTTTGGCTGAAAACAGAGCAGGTGCGTCGCACCTGGAAGATTGGTGCAGAGCATTTTCTTCTCAGAAAGTTGGAAGATGTAAGAAAGCAGGGAGGTGCGACGCACCAACCCTGTGGTGCATCGCATATTGGGCAGAATGATTTTTGGAAACAAGGCTAGGTGTGACGCACCTGATGCTTGGTGCGTCGCACCTATAGGTCGGTTTGTGAAGACTTTTTGAAAACTCTATAAATACAAGACCATAACCCTCCCATTCGATATACAATCATCTCTAGTCGATTTTAGGGTTCTTTGGGGCAATTCTCAACAGCTTTTTCGTCCATCAAGGTCTAAGGGTTGTTCGTGAGCTTCAAGGCATTCGGTTATCAATTTTCTTAGCGTTTACTTGTTTTCTACCCATTAGTACAATATGTTCTCTTATACTTTTACTCTTTGTGCTTTGTTTATGATTATGAGTAGCTAAATAATTCGTCATCCACTGAG
The DNA here is from genome assembly GCF_010389155.1 of Erigeron canadensis. Classification (NCBI taxonomy): domain Eukaryota; kingdom Viridiplantae; phylum Streptophyta; class Magnoliopsida; order Asterales; family Asteraceae; genus Erigeron; species Erigeron canadensis. The sequence continues at coordinate 344,256 of NC_057761.1, forward strand.
ATGAAGTGATACATTGAATAATGGTTGCATAATCTTTTGAATTCAAGTTGATTTGATTTAACGTTGTGTCGTTAATTAAAGGCGTCTTGGGGTACCTGTCTTAGTAATGGAACTAGTTAATTAAAGGAATTGAATAAAGTAACGAACTTGACGGGTACGGGGTGAGTCTTTGTTTAGTTCTCGGTTATAAATCAACATATTCGAATTGGTTCTTCATTTAAGTGCAACCTAAATAATGTGTGTCATGGAGTCGAAGTGGATGATCTTCTCATCCTATTTGATATAAAACAATTCTCTTTTCGATAAATTCTTAGGAATTTCTAACTCTTTCAATCAACTAACTTTTAATATAAAATCAAGATGACGTGGTGTCTTTAAAAACCAAAATCTTTTTAACTACTTAAAACTCGCTAGCTCTTTGTAGTCTCCGTGGAACGAACCTTTACTTACTTTAATCTATATTGCATACGAATGGGTCCACTGCCCGATTGTGTGTGGTATTCGATTCGGAGTATTTTTAAGGATTTTAATTTAACTAGATTTTCACACATCAAGTTTTTGGTGCCGCTGCCGGGACTAATTTAAGAGCTTTAGTTTGAGATTTCGTAGTTGATCCTTTCTTGTACTCAAATGCAAGAGAGTTACTTGTTTTCTTAGGTTAATTTTCGATTTTTAGTTTTAATTTTTTCTATTTTGTTTAGTTTGTGTAACTTGGTGCGTTTTACGGTTTTCTTTGTTTGTGTTTTCAGGTTTGTTTCTTAGTTGATGACCACAAGGGCTGCCGGTATACCACTAGTAAGTCCTCAATCTAATCCGGGAAAGACGAAGAGACGAGGAAAAAAAACCTTCTAAAACCGTTAACCTTTCACCTAGAAAAATAGATTCCTTAAACTTAAACGTTGAAGCCGAAAGTTCCATCCATTCCACACCACCGGAAAATAAACAACCAACTCCACCGAAAACTTCACCTAAAAATTCACCAAATTCAACACCAAACTCCACTTCACCCTCTACACCTCCTACTACACCTAGAAACATGGCCGAAGACATGGTTCATCTGTTTGATAGGACTATTGGGGAGAGTACTCGAGTCATTGCACCTAATAGGGGCTCGGCTATTCGTCCTCCAACCACCGCTCCAAATTTCAATGTCAAGGGTAATCATTTGTCTCAGGTTGAGGAAAATCAGTTTGACGGGGTTGTTAAGTGGGATCCGTATGATCATGTGGAGAAGTTTGAAAAGGTTTGTCGATTGTTCAAGTATGGGGAGACTCAAATGCCACATGTTAAGCTTGAATTGTTTCCGTTGTCTCTCACGGGAGAGGCGGCAAATTGGTATAAGAATCTCGATGAAAACATATTTGAGAAATGGGAAGAGTTGAGGGAAGGATTCATTGAGCGGTTCTTTCCGTCTCAATTGGTTGAAACAATGAAGTTGGAGATTCAGGCGTTTAAGCAACTTAGTGGTGAGGATTTGGTAGATGCTTGGAAAAGATTAAAGGAGTTGATGAGGATATGTCCCGGGCATGGTATTCGATTGAATGACCACATTCTTATTTTCTTCCGGGGTTTGGATAGCCGTACTCAAAGGCAATTGGATTGGGCTTGTAGAGGTAACATTAATAATGTCACTTACAACGAAGCCTATAAGATTATGGAAGATATGGTTCGTACAAGTGTGATTCGAGAAGCGGGTAGGACTAAACCGGATCTTGTGAAAACGGGAAGAAGAAGTGTGGCTCGGGTTGATAATGGTGGAAGTAATGATGTTGTGGGTGAAATTAAGGCTTTGGCAAGTCACATGGATAAGCAATTTGCAAGTATGGATGGTAGGTTCGGGTTGATTGAAAAGGATTTGAAGACGGCGGTTGCGGGTTGTGATATTTGTGGTGATAAGCATTACACGGAAGATTGTGATAAAACACCACGGAATGAGGAAGTTGATTATGTTCAAAATCAATATCAACCACCGTTTGCAAATCGAGGGCTATTTCTAAGGAATGGAGCTTATCAAAACCGGTACCAAGGTAATTCTAATTCTAATTTTAATTCTAATGGTGCAGGAAATTATAGGTCCACATTGGGAGCTTCATGGCAAGGAAGAAATCAAGGAGGGCCTTCGGTTCAACTGGTTGAAGTTCTTGATCCTAATGCCGAGCTTAGGGATCTTGTGAAGAAGTTTATGGTTGATCAAGACAAGAAGAATGAGAACTACCAAACCGATATCATCGCTTTGAATGATAAGATGAATCAAAATATCAAAAGTCAACAAGCGGCGATCAAGGATTTAGGAGTTAGGCTTGATAGAATGGGTAATTCTAATCGTCAACAAGGATCTTTGCCAAGTAATACCCAAAAAAATCCTAATCTTTCCGGTTCAAATGATGGAAGTAATAAGTATCAACACCCGAATGTTAGGAATGAGCATGTAAATGCCATTACTACTCGGTCCGATAAGGTAGTTAATTCTCTTATTTCTCCTCCTATTTCTAGTGCTACTAATGTTCCTACGCAGGTTGATAGTGAGGACGAAGAAGATGAACAAGTTGATGAAGAGATTGTAGTGGAGTCGGACCAAGCCGTGAAACCACCGGTCGTTCCACTTACATCTACCACACCGGTAGCTAAACCGACAGTTGTTGAGCCTCAAGTCAAGCCATATAAGCCTAAGATTCCTTTCCCTCAAAGATTGAAGATGGATAAACTCAAGGAACAATACGGTAAGTTTGTAGACATGATTAAATCGGTTTATATTAATGTGTCTTTGGTTGATTTGTTTTCAGGGATGTCGAATTATGCCAAGTTCATTATGGATCTTGTAACGGATAAGAGGAAGCTAGAGGAAGCTAAGTCTACTTTCCTAAATGCGGAGTGTTAGGCAATTGTGCAAAATCAAATCCCTCCTAAGCTTGAAGACCCAAGGAGTTTTCTAATTACTTGTTCTCTTGATGCTAAGCTTACTTGTGATGCTTTAGCCGATATTGGTGCAAGCATTAATTTAATGCCTTTTTCAGTTTATAGGCGATTGTCTTTAGCAGCGTTAAAGCCAACTCGGATGAGCATTAGGCTCGCCGATCATTCATTTCAGTACCCTATGGGGATTGCTGAAAATTTGTGTGTTAAAGTAGGCCATATTGTCTTTTTGGCCGATTTTGTTATTCTTGAGATGGAAGAGGATGCCAAGGTTCCTCTTATCTTAGGCCGACCTTTCTTGTATACGGCCGATGCCATCATTCGTGTTAAGGATAAGATTATTTCGTTGGGTATAGGGAATGATAGAATTTCGTTTTCAATTGATAAAGCTTTGCAACATCCTTATTCTACCGATGATTCATGTTTCAGGATTGATGTGATTGAAGAAGATGAAGCTTTGGAAATGGAATTGATGAACTTCTTGGACACGGATGAAGGAGAAGCTTTGCTAGCTTGTAGTGAAGAGGAGCAAGTGATGGTTGCGGACATGGTATGAGAAATTATGGAATTAAGCACGGATGAGTCAATACTGGAAGATGAGACTTTTGAGGAGATTGAGAGGGATGGTTTGAAGATTGAAACTTCGGTGGACAATCCACCAACCGATTTGGAGCTCAAGCCACTTCCCGAGCACTTGGAATATGCATTTCTCGAAGGTAAGTCACTTCTTCCCGTTGTCATATCGTCATCGCTTTCGGATGATGAAAAAGGTAAGTTAATGACTGTGTTGAAGGCTCATAAAAGAGCCTTTGCTTGGCGTACAACTGACATACCCGGAATTAGCCCTGAATTTTGTAAACATAAGATTAATTTGCATGAAAATTTCAAACCGAGTGTTCAAAGACAAAGGAGGCTAAATCCGAATATGAAAGATGTCGTTAAGAAAGAGATAATTAAACTTTTGGATGCTAGAATTATTTATCCTATCTCTGACAGTCCATGGGTAAGTCCGATCCGTTGTGTACCAAAGAAGGGGGGAATGACCGTTGTCACTAATGAACATAATGAACTTGTACCTACTAGAACGTTTACCGGGTGGCGGGTGTGTATTGATTATAGGAAGTTAAATGATGCGACCCGTAAAGACCACTTCCCTTTACCCTTCATTGACCAAATGCTCGAACGGTTAGCTGGAAACGAGTATTTTTGTTTTCTTGATGGTTTCTCCGGGTACTTTCAAATACCCATTGACACCAATGATCAAGAAAAGACGACCTTTACATGTCCCTTTGGCACGTATGCTTATCGTAGGATGCCATTTGGATTGTGTAATGCTCCAGCCACCTTCCAAAGGTGTATGATCGCAATATTCCAAGACATGTTGGAGACATCTATGGAGGTTTTCATGGATGATTTCTCGGTCTTTGGTGACTCTTTTGATAAGTGTCTTTCCAACTTGGATAAGATGCTTGAGCGATGTGAACGGGAACACCTTGTTCTTAATTGGGAAAAATGTCATTTCATGGTTAGAGAAGGCATTGTGTTAGGTCATAAGGTGTCTAGTGTAGGGATTGCGGTAGATAAGGCTAAAATTGATGTTATTGCTAAATTACCTCCACCGACTAATGTAAAGGGCGTTAGAAGTTTCTTAGGTCATGTCGGGTTTTACCGTAGGTTTATTAAAGATTTTTCTAAGATAACCCGACCTATGACCCGTTTGCTTGAAAAACATGTGCCTTTTGAGATTTATTCAGATTGTTTGAAGGCATTTGAATTGTTAAAAGATTGTTTGACTTACTCACCCATTATGGTTTCTCCTGATTGGTCTCAACCTTTTGAACTAATGTGTGATGCGAGTGATTTTGCAGTAGGAGCTGTTTTAGGACAACGAGAAGGTAATCAATTTCGTCCTATTTACTTTGCTAGCAAGACTCTTAATAGTGGTCAACAAAATTACACCACTACTGAGAAAGAGTTGCTTGCGGTTGTGTATGCATTTGATAAGTTTAGGTCGTATTTGGTGCTTAGTAAGACCATTGTTTTTACCGATCATTCAGCCCTTAAGTACTTGTTTGCTAAACAAGATACTAAACCTCGTCTCATACGTTGGGTCTTGCTTTTGCAAGAGTTCGATATTGAGATAAAGGATAAGAAAGGGGATGAATATTTAGCGGCCGATCATTTGAGTAGGTTAGAGGATCCTCACCGTGAGGAACAAAAGGGGGATGATATTGATGATGCATTCCCGGATGAGTCTTTGATGAGTATTGTATCTAATGTTCCATGGTATGCAGATTTTTGCTAATTATCTTGTTGCATGGGTACTTCCAAAAGGATGGACAAATCAACAAAGGAAAAAGTTCTTTTCCGATGTTAAGCATTATTATTGGGAAGAACCTATTTGTTTCGTGTTTGTGCAGATGAAATGATTAGAAGATGTGTTGCGGGTGGAAAGACTCGTTTGATCTTGGATGGATGTCACCGAGGGCCAACCGGTGGTCATTATGGACCAACCGTTACTAGTAAGAAAGTGTTAGATGCAGGTTTTTATTGGCCAACAATTTTCAAGGAAGCTCAAACTTCGGTGGATACTTGTGATGCGGGTCAACGTCAAGGGAACATCACAAAGAGAGATGACATGCCTCAAAACTTCATCCAGGTTTGCGAAGTTTTTGATGTTTGGGGTATTGATTTTATGGACCCTTTCCGCCTTCAAATAAGTGTCTTTACATTTTAGTGGCGGTTGATTATGTGTCTAAATGGGCTGAGGCTAAGGCCTTGCCAACAAATGATGCAAGGGTTGTGATAGATTTCTTGAAACAATTGTTTTGTCGTTTTGGTTGTCCTAAGGCCTTAATAAGTGATCGTGCAACTCATTTTGCGAATCACTAACTTGCTAAGGTGTTGGAGAGATATGGTGTTCATCATCGTTTCTCTACTTTTTATCACCCGCAAACGAGTGGCCAAGTAGAAAATACAAATAGGGCATTAAAACGAATTTTAGAGAAAACCATTGGTGATAATCCTAAAAATTCGTCAAAGAAATTAGATGATGCATTATGGGCTTTTAGGACCGCATTCAAGACTCCACTTGGGACCACACCTTATCGGTTGTTGTATGGGAAAACATGTCATTTACCTTTAGAAATAGAGCATAAAGCCTATTCGGCTCTTAGGAATTGTAATATGAATTTAATTGAAAGTGGTGAATTAAGAATGTTACAATTGAATGAGTTAGATGAGTTAAGATTGCATGCTTATGAAAATTCAAAGCTCTATAAAGAAAGGACAAAGGTTTGGCCTGATCGTAGGTTGAGAAAGAAAGAATTCAAGGTAGGTGATAAAGTTTTGTTGTTTATTTCAAAGTTTAAATTGAAACAACCTAAATTGACTTCAAGATGAATGGGACCCTATGTCATTAAACATATTTATCCTTCGGGGTATGTGGAATTGTATAAGGGGAATGGGGAAACATTTATTGTCAATGGCCATAGGTTGAAGATTTTTAATGAAGAAACTTGTGATGAGGGAGTTGAGGTGGATCAACTCTCATTTTATGAAATTGATAAGTAATTGGAAATGTGAGTCTAGCTAGCGACTCCTTAATAAATTAAGCGCTTCTCGGGAGGCAACCCGTGTGTTTTTATTTTTAGTTTATTTCATTTTTCGTTCCTTATATTGAAAATCCAAAAACATTCGAAAAATCAAAAAGACCAAAAAGATTTTTGTTTTGTTAGTTTAGTTATGTTTATTTTTCGTTTTATAGCTTTTAGTTGAGATGTGCAGGTCCCGAAGTGTCCAAAAGTGTTACGGTAAGTCATAACGAGCCAAGGTAAGTGTGAAAGGTAGGTTTGGCTAGTGGTGCGCAGCACCAGAAGGCAGGTGCGCCACACCTGATGGTGAATCAGGAGAAGGGACTTTTCTGATAAGGAAATGTAAAGCACCAAGTAAGGGGGTGCGCCGCACCACCTATGTTTTTGACCAGTTTGACCTAGTTTGACTTTTGTTGACTTTCTGGATTGGGTTAGGATTCTTGTAGGGCCGAAAATCTGGAGAATGAGGCTACCCATTTAATCTATTTTCTTCTCCTGGCCACGACACAAACACACACAAACACACATACATCCATAGCTTTTGTTTTCTCTTGTTTCTAAAGAACATTCAAGACTTAAAATCAATTCCAATTTCTCTTTATTACTTAATTATTCATCAAGATTGTCAGGGGATTGTTCTCAAAGGTAAGTGTTCTTCCATTATTCTCCATTAATCATATCTAATCCGAAATTAAAGAAAGATTTTCAAAATTAATGAGTTTAAAACGAAATTACTTGAATCTTTTGAATGGGTTTTGTGTTTTTCACTAATTACACTATCATTGTACTAGTAGTTTCGTTTAATTCAAAGAAATTCGGATTAGGGTTCTTGAGAAATTTGGAAATAATTTGGGGGTTTTGATTGTAGATAGGTTGGGATGGTATGTTGATGCTTGAATTAATGTGTAATCGTTTCACTTTTGATTAATTTCGTGTTGATTGTTTAGATTGTGATTGGGGTTTTTGAAAGTGACATATATTTGAAATAAAGAGGGAAGAATGTTTGTTTGTTCATGAAAATTCTGGAATCAATTTGAAAAGAAAAGAAAAATTTTGTCTGAGGCAGGTGCGCCGCACCATTAAGGGGGTGCGACGCATATCGGGGGTGCAAGATTCTGAAACTTCAGGAGGTGCGCCGCACCTGGGTGTCTGAAAATTTTTAATTTTATTCGTTTTTGTTTCTCGTGACTTATGTTTGCTTGCTTTGTTGTTTTTGTTTATTTTTGCAGAAAGGGAAGCAAGTTGGGGTTCAAGTAGCAGTGAGGAATTCGTTCCCGGGATTAGGCGTGGGTATGACTTCAGTGAACCAGACCCGAATGACAACCACCGATATAGAGATGGTGCATTCACTTTGAGTGCCAAGAATCATCCCGCTGAACCACATGAGTGGTTGCGCTTTCCAGGAGTGACAGGGAATGAGCGCATTCATTACATGAACCGACTTCAAGACCTAAGGTACAAACATGTCATGGAACCCAAAATAGTTAGTTGGGGGGATTTTGAGAAGCTAAATATAAGAGAACCTATGATGAAAATGATAGCTTGTAAGAGTAGAAATGCAAATGGTGGGATAAAAACATATAGGATGTGGGAAAATGTTTTTAGTTGTGATATGACACCGGTTCGTGAGTGGTGTCTTGAGTTTTTGAGCACAATTAGAGTTGATACGAATTTAAAAAGGGAGGAGTTCTATACAAGGAAAGTTATTCATTTTCGTGCAGGGGGGGTTCAAAGGCATTGTACGGTGCCCGAGTTTGCATACTTGACTGGGATGGGTATGGGAGCTGAGTTGAATCATTGGGACACTTATGAGTTTTTACGAAAGGGAGTGTATGACAAAGATGTGACTGGTTTTGATGATGATAAAACAACAAAGGGTTTTTGGTTTGAGATTGGTGGTAGTGGTAAGTTAGCCATGACGGTGAGCAAGGTATCAGAAATTCAGGTACCTATTTTGAAGGTTATCCACCGTATGATCACCCATTGTTTTTTGGTTCGAAATGATCATAATGAGAAGGTTTCTCCCACTGATGCTTGGTTAATGAGGTTGTTTTATGAAGGGTCCCCTACTACTTTTGCTTGTGCACCGTATGTGTTAGCTAAGTATCTTGCTACACATAAGGATCGTGTTCTTGTTTGCGGGAATTTCATTTGTAAGATTTTTGTGATGTTGGGGTTTGACAAAAATAGGAATACAAAAAGTTTGGTGAAGGTTCCATGTAGTTGTTTTGGAACAAATGATTTGATTAGTTTTGGATTGAATTTTGAGGTGGATGGTAGAGATTTGTTTGTAGGAGACTTACCCGAGGAGTAGAGGCCGGTAGGAAAGAGGCGTAGGGAGGATGGCTCTAGTGCTCCCCAGTTTGCAGCGGGTTCTTCTTCATCTTCTTTTGACTTGTCTTCTTTGCAGGGGGCTGTTTTTGGTTTACAGGGATCTACGGATATGTTGCTTGATAATGCCCGGACGGCGAATAGTATGCTTCATCGAGTGCTCGGTCAGCAAGAGCACTTCCGTCCAATGTGGGAGAGGCAATATGAGCAATATCATCAGCAGCAATATAGTCAAATGGATGAGGATGAGCGCCTAGAGATCCCTACCTATACTCCTCATGAGATAGTGCCTCCTAGTCAAGGTACTTTTGATTATCTCTTTCCTTCGCAGGGCTATCAGCAGGAGACATACTCGTATAGGCCTCCCGAGTTTGATTCGGCTACTCAGACTACGGGCTATGGGATGTATACCGGTGCTCCTAGATATGGGGGAGATTTCTTAGTTATTCCACACCGGTGGGAGATGAGACTAGAGGTCATACGGGTATGGGTACTCCTCATGTTGCTCTGGGTGATGATTGGTTTGCTGCTGAGCGTAATCCTGATGGTGCTGATAGTGTTCCCTCTGTGTTCCCTTCTCCTTGATTTTGATGATGTGTTGGTGATGAGATGGCGGTGCCGGATTCCGTGGGCATTAAGTCATCATGGTTATATATGGTTCATTTTGGTAGATGGATTATTGGAACATTGCACATTTATTTTCAATTTGGTTGTAATGCCTTTGTTGGCACCTTAACATTTTACTTTTTCCGTATTTAGGGTAGTTTATTTGGTTTATGTAGGGTGAACACTAAGTATGGGGGGGGGGGGGGGGTGTTTAGTAGTTTCATTCGATTAATATTCTAATGCTCATTATGTTTAAGTTTGTTTTGGTTGTGTTTTATGCTTTTGGAGAGGAGCAATTCATGTGCATATGCTGGCAGTAAGTTCAGCGCCCATTCATTTTGACGGTTCTATTGAGCATACAAACATTTACCAACATCCGGTAAGTTTTCGAATCTTTTTCTTTTCTTTTATTTTTGCTTTTACCTATTTTCCGTTAGTTTGTCTTTAGTTCATTGTACAATGAGGACATGGTACAACTCAAGTATGGGGGGTAGGTAAATAGGAAAAAGTCGGGTGAAATTTAGACATTTTGATGATTTTTGAAGTAAATTTTTAACTTTTGATTGCTTGTCCTATAGTTTAATTACTTTGTCATTTAAGATTTAATCATGCTAGTAAGTAATTGAGCTATATTCCCTTGGTAAAGCTGTTTTAAACTCTGAAATGTGTTTTGAATGATCGTTAAGGCAAAATTCCTTTGGGATTGATTACATGACTAGCACACTCTACCACAAAACACCCAAATATGTGAGATCTTGATTCATTTAGAGATTCGATAGATTTAGTTGCCTTGTAAATTTGTCCCTCTCATAGACTTTTGGATTTATCCGGAAGTAAGAGTCTCTTTTAGAGCTTTGAACTATGACGTGCAAGTTTGAGGTTAATTTATTCCATTTCCGCATTTCTTTCTTTGATATGAGTGTGCCGGTGATAGCATTGATTCTAGAACTTGTCTTAGTTGATCGTCCCGTAGTTTGCTAGATGATAAGGAGGTAAAATTTAGGATTAAACCCTTTTTCTTTGTTATTCACCCTATGTTATGTTTATCATTGTTTAACCATGTTCGTATGCATGTGTTTAGTAGCTAATCACATTGGTTAGTGAATTCCCTTGTTAAACCCTTATTTGCATTCATTTTTAGTGCAAGATACATTTAGAAAACATATTGAGCCTAACCTTTCGTTTGTCTTAAATCCACTTAAATATATAACCTATCCTCACCATACCGTGTTAGGTCCAAATTTACTGGACTCACTCCAAACGTGACTACTGGAGCCCTCTGAAGATTTGTCCAAAATTATGTGAAGACCAGTGAAAAACTTACTTGTATAGAAATCTGAATTACACTAGATTTGTTCACTGGACTTCACTCCAGTCAAGATCTTTCCACTGAAGAACATTCTCACTGAAGTCGAAGACTGAAGTCTGAAGAAAGAAGTCTGACAAATAGCGGAGCTCACTGGAAGACTTACCAGATCTCCTGACTGGAGTCCTTGTCAGTGTTCTAGACCTTATAAGTCTGAACACTGATTACGAGGAATTGAATTTATACCTTTACATGCCTTTAACCGGACAATCCATTTGTCTTTTGTTAAAATCCTTACACGCATGTAAAGGTGGTTGGTTAATTAAAAGACAAGTCACTATCATGTGACTTTATTCTTGTACTTTAATCAATGCTTTTAAGGAATTAAAGTAATTTCCTTAAATGCATGTAACCATATTTGTACGGCAAAAAGAATATTTATTCTCTTTGCCTATAAATACCAAGTCACTTCCTCGTCCAAATTACTTATTTTTGCAATTTGGTGTCTTTGCTCAAATACTCTCGATCTAAACAGTCATACTTCACAACTTTAAGTATTTTGATCAAAGAGTTTATTTAGCAAAGATTAGATCACTTGTAATTCATAGGTTGTTTAGATACTTACTTTGTAATATCTTGTTCCGCAACAACCTTGTATTTTATTTAACATCAATAAATAAAATACACTTGAAAATTACATTGTGTCTCACCATTTACTTACTTGCTTATCTTTATATTGCTTAAGTACGTATTACGTTATATATATTCTTGCATTTATATTTATCGTAATACTAGTCCAATCTAGTGCTTACTTGACGTTTAATACTAGTCCTATCTAGTGATTACTTGACTTGTTATTCTACACTTGTGGGTTAAACTATCGAGTGAGGGACTTTACAATTGGTATCAGAGAAGAAGGCTAACATACTTGCCTAGATCTGCATTCTCTCGATGGCTAACCCAGAGAATACACAAGGAAACCCTTTAAACACTGGACCTCCACCCATAAATGAATTTGAACAAACCAATGACCATGCTAACAATAATCCAACACCACCACCTCCTATTCCTGTTTCTCCACACGTGCATGTGCACTACTCAAACACTCCTGTTCCCAAATTCAGTGGGAATGGTGATGAATTTGGCACGTGGAAAGCTAGGATGTTATTACATGTTACCGGTATTGAGAAGAATATGCTTAAAATTTTAAATGAAGGACCCTATATTCCTAGAAGTCCTCTCAATTCACTTCTTGATCCAACTGGAGCAAGATCTGGGAGGGAAAAGAGAGAGGAACACTAGTCTGAAGAGGAAAGGAGATTGGTCAATATTGACACTACCTTACAAGTCATGATCCTCGGAGTCGTTCCTGAAGCTCTTATTCCCACACTAGTGCTTTATCTCAGTGCCAAAAGCATGTGGGATGAACTAGTGAACCAGTATGAAGGTGGTGATGATACTATTGTTACCAGGAAAGTGGCTTTAAATAAGAAGTACGAGTCATTTTTTGCCCTACCCAATGAATCATTAACTGGTACCTACACCAGATTTATGTCCATCATAAACCAGTTGAGAGGGCTTGGGGTAGAAAAGGACAAGGACATACTTCTTGAAAAATTTTGTGATATTCTTCCTTCAAAATGGTCTCATATGATCGTGGTCTTGAGACAAGGTAAAACCTTGCATTCCCATACTCTGTCATCTTTGTATGGAGCCTTCAGATTCACTGAAGAGAATCAAGCCCAGAGAATTGAGGTAGAAAAATATGCTATTAATCATGCTTCCAGTAGTTCCCCTGTGGTTAGTCATACTGAACCACCATGTGCAGCATTAATGTCTTCTGAGAATGTATTTTCGATGAAGAAGATGCTGTCTGAATTAATGGATTCTGGAGTCATGAATAACATCTCTCCAGATTAGGATGAAACTGATAGTGATGATCTGATGCTATGATGGCTAAAACGTTTAACCGTTTCAAAGCCAGAGCTAACAGACCCACTGGACACAATGCACCCAGTTCTTCCACTAACAAGACCAATCTGACATGCTTTAAGTGTGGCAGAAAAGGTCATTTCATGAAAGAGTGCAAGTCCAATCAGTTTATCTCACAATCTGGTCCATCAACTTCGTATAACAAGCCTGATGATAGCTACAGATTAAAAAACAAAAAGCTTAAGGCTCAAATTGCTCTCATGTCTGCAGAGAAAGATAATAATAAATGCATGGTGGCAAAAGAAGAATGGGTTCCCTTTGATGACTCATCAGTTGATGACGAAGAGGAAAGAGATTGTTGTTATATGGCTCTAGCTGATGAAGAGCATCTGGTGAAAGAAGATGTCACATCTGGAAGATGGGTGGACATTGTCATTAAAAAGGTAATAGATTATGACAAAGAAACTGATCCTGAATTAAAATTGGACATTGCTGAAGCTTTAAACTCTGATTTAATGTTTGTGGAAACTGTTCGTTCAGAAATGTCAAATAATTTTGAAACAGATTTTTCTGAAATGACAAACTTACAATCTAAGTTAAAAGAATTGCAAGATATTGAACTCGCTTTCAAAGCACAAGTTTTGGTTACTGAACAACTGGTCCAAGAAAAAGAAGAACTGGAAAATCTTTTATCAAAAGAAAAACATGTTATCCAGTCATGGCTTGAGACCAAGAAACCATATGATGCTGCACGTAACCAGTACCCATCCCAAAAACGTGCATATCTGGGGGGTGATGTTAATGCTGCTGCATTAATACCTGTTCTTGACCGACTGCCTGAAGTGTTAAAACCTAGCACTATCTATGATGAACCAACAACACCCAAAACTTGTATTATTCCTCCTGTTCAATTGTCTGAGGTTAAGACTGGAGCTCCACAGATGAATGCTCCAGTCAATAAGGTTAAGCAGAATAAATCTTTGCCTCAATCATCTTCTAAAGAACCCCAGGTTCAGAAAAAGAAGAATGTTGTTCCTCCACCTAAGCCAAAAGTACAGTCAACTGGAAAAGCTATGGTGTCATCTGAAGAAAATATTTTGTTAAAGCTGGAGAGTCAGTTTCAACTACTAGCTCGTCAAGTTCAAAGTTGTAATGCAAGAATTAACAATTTTGAGGGTACTTCATCTGGCCCTAAACAAAATACAAAACCTCTTTCTATGAAAGAAAAATCGAGCACACCTATTGACAAGAAAAAGAAAAAGGTTTCAAAACTGTCAGTTCCAGTGGTGTTTACTGAGAAACCCACTATTTTTGAAAGTGAAATCAACCAGATACCAGCTGGGATCCATCCTTGTGGGTCCAAAGAACCTATCAGTCGATGGGTTCGCAAACCTTTAAACTAATAATCTGGTGGATGTGCAGGGCGATCGAAAGAAATATATTTGGTATCTTGACAGCGCTGCTGGCAGGACAATGACCGGATGTAAGACCCTGCTGGAGGAGTTCGAAGTTTCAGACGGACCCTCCATTACTTTTGGAAATGATGGTTCTGGAAAGACTAAAGGATACGGTGTTCTGAATAATGGTCAAGTCAAATTCAGACGAGTGGCTTATGTAAATGGGTTGAAATATATCTCAAAGTGTGAGCCAGTTGTGTGATGATGGCTACCAGGTGTTATTTAACATCTCTCAAGGCATCGTATTTAATAAGGATTGGAAGGTAGTATTGATTGCTCCCAGAAAAGGGAATGTGTACGTGATGGATATGGAAAGCTCTCCTTCAGAGCAGTGTTTCTATACCAAGGCTGATGAAGACACAAACTGGCTATGGCATAAAAGGTTGTCCCATTTAAATTTCAAAAATATCAAGTTGTCCAGAAAACAACTTGTAGATGGGATACCTTCTGTCTCCTTCAAAAAGGAAAGGCTATGTCCAGGATGTGAGATAGGGAAGCAGAAAACGCACAGTTTCAAGACAAAACAGAATTTTAGCATATCTGAACCTCTTCATATGCTTCATATGGACCTCTTTGGTCCAGTGAATGTTCAGACTCGTGCTGGTAAGAAATATACCCTGGTAGTTGTTGATGAATACTCCAGATATTGTTGGGTAATATTTCTTAGGACAAAGAATGAAACTACTGCTGAAATCATCGCTCTTATCAAGCAAATTGAACTCAAATACAAGCGAAAAGTGTGTCAGTTAAGAAGTGATAATGGAACAGAATTCCAGAATGCAACTCTGGAGAAATCTGCACTGACACTGGCATCTCCCAGAATTTCTCATCGGCACACACTCCAGAGCAGAATGGAGTTGTAGAAAGAAAGAACAGAACGCTGATAGAAGCTGCCAGGAGTATGCTTGCTGAATCTGGTCTTCCTAAAATGTACTGGGCTGAAGCAATTGCAACTGCTTGTCACACTCAAAATCGCTCAGTATATGTGAAGAGACACAAGAAGACATCCTATGAAATATTAAGAAATAGAAAACCAAATATTGGTTATTTTCACGTTTTTGGATGTCCAGTATACATCTTGAACGACTCCAGTCAGTTAGGCAAATTTGATGCCAAAACTGATGAAGGATATTTCTTAGGATATTCAGCCATTCGCAAAGCCTTCAGAGTCTACAACAAAAGACTGGAAAAGGTCCAGGAGTCAATTCATGTCACATTTGATGAGTCAAATGAAGCAATCAATAAAAAGCCAACCCTTAATTCTCCCCCAGAAAATCCAATTATCTTTGGTGAATCTGATCCTATCAACTACAATAAAGATTCATCTGAAGATGTTTCCAGTCATCCTGACTTGGAACCAGTGCAACTTGAAAAACCTTCCAGTAATACTTCATTCCATCCTTCAATAAGTTTCAAACTACCCTCTGAACTTGTTATTGGATCAGATGTTCGTACTACTCCTCCAGTATCAGATTCAATTGATTTTGAGCAAATCGTGAATGAAGAATTTCATGATGCCTTTAAATGAAGAATTTCATGATCCAAATCGTGATCTTATAGATTCTGATGAAGATGTTGAAGTTGTTTGGCAATATCCTACTCCAGAAAATCAATTGAACTCTTGCATTAATATTGTTGTAAGAAACAATCCTGGTCAATACTCTAAGTGGACAAAAGCTTACCCAATCAACCAGATTATCGGTGACTCCAGTAGAGGGGTTCAAACCAGAAGTGCCTCAGTGAACAATGTTTATATGTCAGCTTCTTATCACTGATTGAACCGAAGAAGATTGACGAGACAATGAATGACCCAAGCTGGGTGATAGTTTTGCAAGAAGAGCTTCACCAGTTCGAACGAAATAAAGTTTGGAATCTGGTTCCTCCTCTAGTTGGCAAGAAAGAACCAATTGGAACCAGATGGGTCTTCAGGAATAAGGTTGATGAAGATGGTCATGTGTTCAGAAATAAGGCCAGATTGGTGGCACAAGGGTACGTCCAGACAGACCTTGACTTTGAAGAATCATTTGCACCAGTAGCAAGGTTAGAAGCCATCAGAATGTTTTTAGCCTTTGCTGCTCATCATAAGTTCAAGGTCTACCAGATGGACGTAAAAAGTGCATTTTTGAATGGAGAATTAGAAGAAGAAGTTTTTGTCAAGCAACCTCCAGGCTTCATTGATGAAAAGCATCCACATGGGGTATATCGTCTGGACAAGGCACTGTATGGCCTCAGACAAGCCCCTCAATCCTGGTATGATACTCTGACCAAACACTTATCAGAAAACGGTTTCAAAAGAGAGCAATTGACAATACCTTATTTATTCTTCGTGAAAGAGGTAATCTTCTGTTGGTACAAGTTTTTGTTGATGATATATTTTTGGTTCTACTGATGAATCTTTGTGCAAGAAATTTTCAAAAATCATGTCTTCAAAATTTAAATGAGTTAATGGGTGAATTAACATTTTTTCTTGGACTCCAGATTAAACAAACCAGTGATGGTATTTTATTAATCAAGAAAAATATGTTAGAGATATTTTAAGAAAATTCGATATGAATTCTTCACCTTCAAAATCAACTCCAATTTCTGCACCTTTAACAATAGATTCAGACCCTGATGGGAAGCCAGTGAACACCACTGCCTATAGAGGCATGATTGGTTCACTAATGTATTTAACTGCCAGTAGACCAGATATAATGTTTGCAACATGTCTTTGTGCCAGATATCAGTCTAACCCAAAAGAATCTCATCTGGCGGCTGTAAAGCGCATTTTGAAGTACCTTAAGGGTACTCCCAGTTTGGGTCTTTGGTATCCCAAAGGCTCAGGCTTAGATCTAATGGGTTATTCAGATTCAGATCATGCAGGTTGTAAGATAGACAGGAAATCCACTACTGGTGGATGTCATTTCCTGGTGGCAAACTGGTGAGCTGGACAGTAAGAGCAAACTTCAGTTTCTTTATTCACTGCTGAAGCAGAATATGTATCTACAGCAGTTGTTGTGCTCAGATACTCTGGATGAAGCACCAGTTGCTTGATTAGTATTAAGTATTCAAAGACTCCTATCTTTTGTGACAATACCAGTGCCATTGCTATCTCAAACATCCAGTCATGCATTCCAAGACGAAACACATTGATGTCAAGGTATCATTTTATTCGCGATCATGTAATGAAAAATGATGTTGAAATCCACTTTATTCCACTGATAAACAACTTGCTTACATTTTACAAAACCTTTGGATGAGAAAACTTTTCAAAATCTTGTCAGTGAGTTGGGAATGTGGAACCCTTAATCTGGAACTTGTTATGAACGCCTTGTGACACTGGCAGGGTTCTTTGATTCCAGATTTATAAATCTATACAGTAAAGCTATCGAACGCCTTGTGATAACTTTGCACTGATAGATTTATGGATCACCATCCAGGGGAAAACTCAGACCACATTTTTTTATATCTTCTAAGTTTGGGGGAATTTATTATTTATTTTCTCACTGGACAAATTTTTTTTCTGAAAAATGTTTCTAGTACCTTGTAAATGTGTCCTCTCTCATTAATACTGGATAAGTTGATGTGCATGTTTGAAGTGACTTCAGTTGCTTTGTAAATGTGTCCCTCTCATTTGTTTATATTAGTTGATGTGCGTGTTTGAGGATTACCAGAATGGTCAATCTTGGGTACTTACTGGAGTGTCCCTCCAGTGTACCATTAATGCATGTTCTACTGCCTAATCCACCAGTGAAACTGGAGTGTCCAGTCAACCTCCAGAAGCATTAAAATGAGTCTTTGTGTGTCAAATCATTTTTTTTAATACTTAAGGATAGTGCATGCCAACCTTACAATTTTTCATCTGGAAGTACTGTTCACCTTACGTGGCATGACTTTTTCAATTAAATGATGGTTTTGTTACCTTGGGAAGACAAAAAGTGCAAGTTGGTAATTTTTGTGGGCTGTCAACCGTCATACATTTATGTGTGATGGGAAACATTAAATGCGGATGTCAAAAACGATCAAAACTGTTTGAATTTTTCAAACTTACCGTTTTGAATTCCATTTTCTCTTTCTCTATAAATACCCACATTTACCTTCACTTTCAATTCATCTCGAAAATCATTTACTCATATCTTCAAATTCCTTCATTTATTTCCTTCTTCATTTACTCTCCAATCATCATCATCTCTCTTATTAATTTGTTTTCAATCTTAAATTATTTCACTTTCATTTTCATATATCTAAATGGCTCCTAAACCATCTCCTAAAAATCTTCTAGCCACAAATTATACTCTGCTGAAATGTCAAGAAGGCAAATCATATATCTCTTTCTGACGATGCCATCCGCATAAACATGAATAACTGGATGGCCAAACTCTCAAAATCACTCTAAACTTCAATCATTGGAAGGTTGAACACCTTCTTCTTGAGTAGTCCACTCTATGGTGCCCTAACCCTAAATCCGGGCAAAATGTATCATGACTATCTTTGTGAATTCTGGTATACTGCAGTGTATAAGGAAAGTGATGAATTCATCCACTACACATTAAAACAAGGCACCAAACACTTCACCATTACTGTTGATTCCCTCAGAGATGCCCTGAGGATGAAATACTTGATGAGAATGAAAAGCCTGTTGAGATTCCATCTGGAATCAATACCAGGGAGGTGTGCAGGTTGATGGGCACAAGAAATAGTGGATGAGAATGGTCAGCTGCTTAGGAAGGGCACTGTATATATGAGCAGGCTGACAGATTCATGGAGATATTTCTTCACTCACCTTGTTGAGTGTTTGGGTGGCAGTTCTGGAGGTTTAGATCAGATAAACCAGACACAGCTCCAGATTGCTTACTGCTTATGGCATGGGTACAGGGTGGATTTTGCCCAGATCTTCATTAATGATCTGGTGGACAGATTGAGGGTCAAGAGTAGGAAAGCCTTCATTCCATTTATTCGATTTCTGTCCATCATATTTAGAAGGGCCTTGAAGAATGAGTACTCTGTAAATACAACTCATTTTTCAATGTGTGAATATCTGGGGACCTCAACCAGTTGACCTCATCTCCTACTGAGGCGACATTCCTCGGTGATGCTTTATCAATTCAGAATTCAAGAAGATGCAATTGCATCATCACCTGATGAGGAGGTTGTTGGTGAGCCTCAAAACCAATGAGGAAACTGCTGATGATTTTACTGCTAAAAGGGCAACTATTTCCAGATCGCCAGATCTTCAGCAGCTGCTGTGGATATTTTTGAAATTCCACCTAATCCCACTAGGCCAAGGAATAGAACTCGTCGTCTTAGGAGAGACGGAGTTCTGGTATCATCCTTCCAGAATCATCTCATCAAGATTCTGGAGAAATCGGTCAGGAAACTGCCCCAATAACCACTTCCCAGTACAAGTAAAAGGAAGTGGTGAAGAAGAAAGAGGGTCTGGTCACCTCTTGTCATACCAGTAGCAACTGCTGAAAGTGGGGACATCATGGCTGCTGATGGGTCCCTAATAGTTGAAGAGGTGAGGGGGAACAAGTT